>NC_041393.1:485290714-485328887 GCF_002162155.2 Triticum dicoccoides
GGCACGCGCGACCCCGCCGCCTCGCCCCGAGCTCCCGTGCCTCCAGTCGCCCCAGCCTTGCTCCCCTCCACCTCGGCCCGCCAAGCCCGTTCGCGGCCCGCCCCGGGCCAATCTGGGCCCGAGGTGCCCGCACCGCGGCTCGCCTCCCGCCTCCCGCTCGATCCTATCAGGGTCAGGAGTGCCTCGCCGCTCGCGGCCCCGCCGCCGCGCCGGACTTCGCCTGTGCCACCCCGCCGACGACCCCACGCGCCTTCGCGCCCTTTCCCGAGGACGCCTCATCAGCTCCCCCGCTGTCGGCCAGGTCGCCGCCTCCGCTGTCTCCCATCCTCCTCTCCTCCTCCCTCACTGTCTCTCTCTCTCCCGCAGGGTGCCTCCGCCGCCCGAGTCCGTCCCCGCGTCGCCACCACGCGGATCTGGCGAGTCGCCGGCCGGATCCGGTCCTTCCTAGTGCCCTGGCCTCCCCTTCTCCGCCGTCGGCCATCGGCCTGGTGCCGGTTGCCGTCACTGCCCTGCCTCCCCGATCCAGGCGGGGTCAAGGGGGAGCACGAGCAGCCTCGTGGGCCGCGTAGTGCTCCAGGCCCGGCCCAGTGCTCCAGGCCGGCCTCGTCCGAACCCTCCTCCTCGCTGACCGGCCCACGGGCCCAAGGTGAGCGGCCCATTGCTAAGTCCCGCCCTAGGCGTCTTTTACTATCGTGTGCCTGCTCTCGTTTTTTTTCTAAATTTGGCTAAGTCCCTGGGATTGCACATCATTCATGCATCTTGTGGAGTGTGTATCTTTGTGCATATTGGTCCTATGATGTTGTATGATATATCAAAATGTTCGCTGTGAGATGCTCTACATTTCATTCCATTGTGCCATGCTTGTTTGAGGTCATCTTGATGCCTGAATCATCGTTGCAAGAGTGCTATATAATGTTGTCTGCTGTCTGTTAACAGAACATGCTCATTTGTCATTTTTGCCATGTTTAATGTGTGCATCCTATGAGCATGAGCTCTACATGTGTTTTGAACTACATTATGCCATCTTTACAGGGGTGCTTGCCATGTATTTGTGTGATAAATGTGGTGACTAGAACAAGCATGCAAACTAGGCTTCGTGATGTTGCTGATTTTAGTTCCTGTTCTGCTGTTATTTTTATGCCATGTAAATTTGATGCTACAGAGAGATCCAAGCATATTTTGAGATACTTCAGTAAGGATGTTTTCAACATATGGTTATTCTCTATCCATTCAATCCCTTGTTTGCAATTATGGAGTAGTCTAGCATGTCAATGTCTTGCTCTATGTTTACTATAAAATGTTTCCTGGCAGATTGTTTACATGTTATTTAATTTTGCCAAGGTTGTTTTGATGCTTGCAATCCAAAACAGCAACTAGGCATATTGCAAGCATCAAAACAACATGCTAAAGTACCACAATATGAAAACAAAAGGCATGGACATGATGTACAGGTAAAGCGTAACAAAACATGAACACTGAGCTATCTCCAGAAATCACTAGAACATGCTCAAAAAGACATGGCAAGATTGCAAATAATAACAGTTTCAGGCTTAGCAGAAATAACATCAGGTTTCAATGTTTAGAGCTATCAAAAAACATGTTACAGGAACTTATCATGGTAAACAAAGGCATGGAATGATACTACTAGATGCATAGAACAAAAGTCCCTTGCTGAACATGAGCCAAAAAGGAACAGAAAATATGATGGCACCCATGTAAACATGGCAAGTTATATGACAGATTCATACATGGCAGGAACAACAATAATTAGGCATGTTGGTGAGCTTGTACCACTCACCACAGAGCAAAACATGGCATGACAAGCTGACTAACAGTAAGCATACATGTTTATGAAGCTAAGCATGGCAAGAGCAAGTTCATAGGGTGCATGGATCACTAGCAAAACACATGGCAAAACTGAACTTAATGTTAACAGGCTGACAGCAACATTATTTAGCAATTTTAGAGCAAGATTACAACAAGCTACAGCCAGCTATAAATGCAACCAGGGGCATGGATGGATAGAGCATGACATGTATAACAAAACATCCTTGGTGAACATCTCCAGATTATGCATAGAATGACTTCTAGCAGCAGGTTTACATAGCATCACAAAAGAACAAATTTAGCCTAGCAAAACAGTAACAGCAAGTACACTACTTCACGAGCTCGATTCACTCACCACAGATCATTGCATGACAAGATAAGCATAGCATCAGCAAGAAGACATGTTTATGAAACTAACTAAGGCAAGAACAAGTTTATAGCTTGCAAGGATCAACTACAATAACCTTGGCAAAATTAAATAACATGTAAACAATCTGCCAGGAAACATTTTATAGCAAACATAGAGCAAGACATTGACATGCTAGACTACTCCATAATTGCAAATAGGGGAATGAATGGATAGAGAATAACCATATGTTGAAAACATCCTTACTGAAGTATCTCAAAATATGCTTGGATCTCTCTGTAGCATCAAATTTACATGGCATAAAAATAACAGCAGAACAGGAACTGAAATCAGCAACATCACGAAGTCTAGTTTGCATGCTTGTTCTAGTCACCACATTGATCACAAAAATACATGGCAAGCACCCCTATAAAGATGGCATAATGTAGTTCAAAACACATGTAGAGCTCATGCTCATAGGATGCACACATTAAACATGGCAAAAATGACAAATGAGCATGTTCTGTTAACAGACAGCAAACAACATTATATAGCACTCTTGCAACAATGATTCAGGCATCAATATGACCTCAAACAAGCATGGCACAATGGAATGAAATGTAGAGCATCTTACAACGAACATTTTGATATGTCATACAACATCATAGGACCAATATGCACAAAGATACACACTCCACAAGATGCATGAATGATGTGCAATCCCAGGGACTTAGCCAAATTTAGAAAAAAACGAGAGCAGGTGCACGATAGTAAAAGACGCCTAGGGCGGGACTTAGTAATGGGCCGCTCACCTTGGGCCCGTGGGCCGGTCAGCGAGGAGGAGGGTTCGAGCGAGGCCGGCCTGGAGCACTGGGCTGGGCCTGGAGCACTACGCGGCCCACGAGGCTGCTCGTGCTCCTCCTCGACCCGGACTGGGTCGGGGAGGCAGGGCAGGGACGGCAACCGGCACCGGGCCGGCGGCCGACGGGGGAGAAGGGGAGGCTAGGCACTGGGAAGGGCCGGATCGGGCCGACAACTCGCCGGATCCGGCCGGCGACTCGCCGGATCCGCTTGGTGGCGACGCGGGGACGGACTCGGGAGGCGGAGGCACCTTGCGGGAGAGAGAGACAGTGAGGGAGGAGGAGAGGAGGACGGGAGATGGCGGAGGCGGCGACCTGGCCGACGGCGAGGGAGCTGACGAGGCGTCCTCGGGGAAGGGCGCGAAGGCGCGTGGGGTCGTTGGCGGGATGGCGCAGGCAAAGTCCGGCGCGGCGGCGGGGCCGCGAGCGGCGAGGCGCTCCTGACCCTCACAGGATCGAGTGTGAGGCGGGAGGCGAGCCGCGATGCGGGCACCTCGGGCCCAGATCGGCCCGGGGCGGGCCGATGGTGGAGGGGAGCAAGGCTGGGGCGACGGGTGACACGGGAGCTCGGGGCGAGGCGGCGGCGTCGCGCGCACCGGTGGCGGGGCCGAACGGGCCAGGTGGCGGGGCTGAACGGGTCGGGCGGCGGCGGCGACCAGGCTCCGCGGGCCTGCTGCGGGCCGCGCGGGCCGGTGGCGGAGGAGGCGCGGGGCAGGGCCACGTGGCGGACGCCGGTTGGTCGCGGGTGGAGACGCAGACATGTCCGGCGGGGGAGCGGACATGTCCGGCAGCGCGAGGGGAGCGAAGCTAGGGTTTCGGGGGGATTAGACCGCGAATTTGGAAGGGGGAGGCACTTTTATAGGCAGAGGGAGCTAGGAGAGTCCAAATGAGGTGCGGTTTTCGCCCACACGATCGTGATCGAACGGCGAAGAGCATGGATGGGGTTTGGATGGGTTTTGGGCCACTTTGGAGGGGGTGTTGGGCTGCAAGACAAAAGAGGCTTTTACGGTTACCCGGTTAACCGTTGGAGTATCAAACGACCTCCAAATGGCACGAAACTTGACAGGCGGTCTACCGGTGCTATACCGAGGCCGCTTGGCAAACCTCGATCCATTCCGAGAACGTTTAACACCTGCACACGCAAAGAGGCAAAAGGGGAACGCCGGAGGACATAGGAGTGCTGGATTGCAAAACGGACAACGGGGAAAATGCTCGGATGCATGAGACGAACACGTATGCAATGCAATGCACATGATGACATGACAAAAAGCAACACGTGAGCAAATGACATGGCAACGATGGCAAATAACTGGCAGACACCTGGCGCATCGGATCCGGGGCGTTACATAGGACTCCCCTCTTGGCGCGCCCTCCTCCTAGGCCGGCCGCCTCCCCCCTTGCTCCTTTATATACGGGGGCAGGGGCACCTCTAGACACAACAATTGATCTCTTGATCCCTTAGCCGTGTGCAGTGCCCCCGTCCACCATATTTCACCTCGATCATATTGTAGCGGTGCTTAGGCGAAGCCCTGCGTCGGTAGCAACATCATCACCATCACCAGGCCGTCGTGCTGACGAAACTCTCCCTCAAAGCTCGGCTGGATCGGAGTTCGAGGGACATCATCGAGATGAACGTGTGCTGAATTCGGAGGTGCCGTACGTTCGGTACTTGGATCGGTCGGATCATGAAGACGTGCTAACGCTTCCTCTTTCGGTCTACGAGGGTACGTGGACAACACTCTCCCCTCTCGTTGCTATGCATCACCATGATCTTGCGTGTGCGTAGGATTTTTTTTTTGAAATTACTACTTTCCCCAATAGTTTCATCAATTTCTTCTTCCATAGCTTCCTACAAAATATTAGTCTCTTCTTGGACAGCGGAAACTTTCTCAATAAATGCATTAATATTGTAATTGTATTCATAATTTTTATAGCAATATCTAAGTATAACAAAATTTTCAGGTCTATAAACTGCATCATCAAAATCATCAAACTCTTTAAACATAGATTAAATCTCATAAGCACCCATAAAAGCAACAAATTCTTCTATTTGTTCCACATCATAGTAATCATATCTACCATTAGCATAAGAAGCTAAGGTTTCATTATCATTGAATGTGCATGAAAAGGGAAGGTGTGGAGCCTTCATCCTAGAGCAACAAGTATAATCATGTATCAAGCATAGTTGACGAGAATACCAACGCAACATAGAAATTTGATCCCATAATAGTTTCCCTTTTTGTGTCAAGTGATAATGCCTAAAGTATTCACGTTGATCCAACGTGTCTCCCATAACAAAGTTGAATGGGGTTTTCTCAGGATTATTAAAGTAGTACATAATTTCTTTCACATAACGAGCATTGAGGGTTTTTGGAGGTTCCCCGTCTCCATGAGTAGCATCTACACCTATTTTTTTGGTATTTCATGTTCCATATCCATAACTAAAGATAGAGAACAACATAGAACAGCAAATAAAAATTACTTAGTGATAAAGCAAACAAGCACACACGAGAATATTCACCCCACGCTATGACTCCCCGGCAACGGTGCCAGAAAAAGGTCTTGATGACCCACACGTGTAGAGGATCGCAGCAGTTTTCGATAAATAAGAGTGTCGAACCCAACGAGGAGCTAAAGGTAGAATAAATATTCCCTCAAGTTCTATCAACCACCAATACAACTCTACGCACGCTTTGACGTTCTCTTTACCTAGAACAAGTATGAAACTAAAAGTACTTCGTAGGTGTGATAGGATAGGTTTGCAAGAAAGTAAAGAACGCGTAAATAGAAATAGGGGCTGTTTAGATAAAGATGCAATAAAGTAAGTATTAGTAGAGAGCTTTTTGTGACGAGAAAGTTATTTGTCCAAGGCAATCGATAACTAGACCGGTAATCACTATTGCAATTCTATTTGAGGGAGAGGCATAGGCTAACATACTTTCTCTTCTTGGATCATATGCACTTATGATTGGAACTCTAGCAAGCATCCGCAACTACTAAAGATTCATGAAGGTAAAACCCAACCATAGCATTAAAGTATCAAGTCTCCTTTATCCCATACGCAAACAACCTACTTACTCGGGTGTATGCTTCTGTTCACTCACGCCACCCACCATAAGAAAATCATAAACATATTGCAAACCCTACAGAGGGGATCCCTCACGCTTGCGCGACACGGAGAGCACCATAGGACAGCACAAATAATAAAACATGCAACTCAAACCAATCACGGTCATCAATTAACCCATAGGACAAAACGGATCTACTCAAACATCATAGGATAGCCATACATCATTGGGAAATAATATATAACATTGAGCACCATGTTTAAGTAGAGATTAAAGTGGGTAAGAGAGGGGTTACACCGCTGCATAGAGGGGGGAAGAGTTGGTGATGAAGGCGGTGAAGTTGTTGGTGAAGATCGCGGTGATGATGATGGCCCCCGGTGGCGTTCCGGCGCCACCGGAAGCAAGGGGGAGAGAGCCCCCCTTCTTCTTTTTCTTCCTTGACCTCCTCCCTAGATGGGGGAAGGGTTTCCCTCTGGTCCTTGGCTCCCATGGCATGGGAGGGGCGAGAGCCCCTCCGAGATTGGATCTATCTCTCTGTTTTTGCGTTCTCATATTCTGCCCCTTCACCGTTTCTTTTATATCCGGAGATCCGTAACTCCGATTGGGGTGAATCTTTCACCCAGATTTTTCTCATAAAATTATATTTCTTGCGGCAAAAGAAGAGCGTCAACCTCCTTATGGGTGGCCCGGGAGAGTGCCAGGCGTGCCAAGGGGGGAGGGTGCGCCCCCTATCTCCTGGCCACCTCGGACACCGTTTCGCGTTGATTCTTCCTCCGGAAAATTCCAAATATTCCAAAATAATTCTCCGTCCGTTTTTATCCCATTTGGATTCCGTTTGATATTGGGTTTCTGCGAAACATAAAACATGCAACAAAGAGGATCTAGCACTGGGCACTGGATCAATATGTTAGTCCCAAAAATAATATAAAAAGTTGCCAAAAGTATATGAAAGTTGAAGAATATTGGCATGGAACAATCAAAAATTATAGATACGATGGAGACGTATCATGTAACTCTGCCAGCATATTCCATGTGCTGACCTACATGGCTGCAACGTCTCATGTTGCAGACTTTACCGACGAAGAATAAGGTGTGATAGGTCATTGCCATGCACTCAGCTATGCCGTTGGAGTTGATGGACTCATTTATCTTCAAAGCTTCCATAGTTATTTTGTTTAGATGGCCTTCAGCCATATTATTTGTTTAACAGATACTCTTTATGAGGACCTCGATGTAATAAGTGTGTGATTGGAACATTGTTATAATTCCTCGAGTATTGTGTGTGTCTGCATACTGATCCAGGGATGACACTTAAGCACAGAGAATTCGCTCCATTGGGATCGTGGTCGCTACAATATTGTATCAGAGCACACGTTGACTGTAGGACGCGACCACTAGGAAAAGCCACATGATACTCTTCTCTGCTCATTTCTAATCCTCCTCTGATTCTACTCAATAGATGGCGGACCCCGGGAACAAGTTCACTCCGTCGGATGACGACACCCCTTTCGGCCGACACTTGAAGGAAGTCAAAGTACGTGAATATTGGACTACCAAGCTTCACTGGAGCCTTCACTGCAACTTTACCGGAAGAGTAGCGCTGGAGGATCAAAGTTCGTGTAACTCGGAGGACGTTTGCACCAACAACGGAGCCCATTGATTTTACCTTGGATGCACCAAGTTGGAACTTGGGACAGAGCATGGCAGCTGATACGTCTCAGTCGTATCTATTTTTTTCCACAGACTGCTGCCCTTGTTTTGGACTCTAACTTGCATTATTTGAATGGAACTAACCCGGAATGACGATGTTTTCAGCAGAACTACCATGGTGTTATTTTTTGGTAGAAATAAAAGTTCTTGGAATGACATGAAAATCCACAGAGCAACTTTTCAGAATAAATAAAAATTACTTGTGAAAGAATCAGCATCAAGGGGCCCACACCCTATCCAGGAGGGTGGAGGCGCGCCCCCTCCCCTAGAGCATGCCCCCTGCCTCGTGGGCCCCCCTGGACGTGCACCGACCTCAACTCCAACTCCATATATTTGCTTTCGCGGAGAAAAAAATCAGTGAGAAAGTTTCATCGCGTTTTACGATACGGAGCCGCCGCCAAGCCCTAATATCTCTCGGGAGGGCTGATCTGGAGTCCGTTCGGGGCTCCGGAGAGGGGGATTTGTCGCCATCATCATCATCAACCATCCTCCATCACCAATTTCATAATGCTTGCCGCCGTGCGTGAGTAATTCCATTGTAGGCTTGCTAGACGGTGATGGGTTGGATGAGATTTACCATGTAATCAAGTTAATTTTGTTAGGGTTTGATCCCTAGTATCCACTATGTTCTGAGATTGATGTTGCTATGACTTTGCTATGCTTAATGCTTGTCACTAGGGCCCGAGTGCCATGATTTCAGATCTGAACCTATTATGTTTTCATGAATATATGTGAGTTCTTGATCCTATCTTGCAAGTCTATAGTCACCTATTATGTGTTATGATCCGACAACCCCGAAGTGACAATAATCAGGATACTTCTCGGTGATGACCATAGTTTGAGGAGTTCATGTATTCACTATGTGTTAATGCTTTGGTCCGGCACTCTATTAAAAGGAGACCTTAATATCCCTTATTTTCCATTAGGACCCCGCTGCCACGGGAGGGTAGGACAAAAGATGTCATGCAAGTTCTTTTCCATAAGCACGTATGCCTACATTACATTGATGAATTGGAGCTAGTTCTGTGTCATCCTATGTTATAACTATTACATGAGGAATCACATCCGACCTAATTATCCATCACGGATCCAATGCCTACGAGCTTTTCACATATTGTGCTTTGCTTATTTACTTTACCATTGCTACTGTTACAATTACTACAAAACTGCTACTGTTACTTTTGCTACCATTACTGTTACTTCGATACTACTTTGCTACTAAATACTTTGCTGTAGATACTAAGTTATCCAGGTGTGGTTGAATTAACAACTCAACTGCTAATACTTGAGAATATTCTTTGGCTCCCCTTGTGTCGAATCAATAAATTTGGGTTGAATACTTTACCCTCGAAAACTGTTGCGATCCCCTATACTTGTGGGTTATCAAGACTATTTTCTGGCGCCGTTGCCGGGGAGCATAGCTTTCTTTGAGTCACTTGGGATTTGTATCTGCTGGTCACTATGAAGAACTTCAAAGATTAAAGAACTAAGATTTATCCCTCAACTATGAGGGAAGGTAAGGAACTGCCATCTAGCTCTACACTAGTTTCTCCTTCTGTTATGAGTAAGCTTGCGACACCTAAACCTGCTTCTGCTATGATTTCTGACATGTCACATGTTATTGATGATGCCACTTCTACTATGCATGATACTTATGATGAAACTACTTCTGTGCTTGATACTACTGTGCCATTAGGTGAATTTCTTGATGAACAACTTGCTAGGGTTAGAGAGAATGAAATAATTGAAAATGAAATCATTGAAGATAGTGATGATGAAGGTTCTCCCCCTAAATAGGAATTGCCTGTTGTTCCAGAGGGTTATGTTATGGATGAAGAAACTACTAGAGATATTCTTGCTTGCAATGATAGATCTGATCTTAAGAAGTTATTAGTTAAACTGAAACAAAAATCTCTAAATGCTAGAATGAAATATGACCCTGCTTTTGCTACTTCACCTATCTTTGTTACTGATAAGGATTATGAATTCTCTGTTGATCCTGAGATAATTACTTTGGTTGAATCTGATCCTTTTTATGGCTATGAATCTGAAACTGTTGTGGCACATCTTACTAAGTTTAATGATTTAACCACCCTGTTCACTAATGATGAGAAATCTCGCTACTATTATATCCTTAAGATATTTCCCGTTCTCATTAAAGGGTGATGCTAAAACTTGGTTTAATTCTCTTGATCCTGGTTGTGTGTGTAGTCCCTAGGATATGATTTATTACTTCTCTGCTAAATATTTCCCTGCTCATAAGAAACAAGCTGCCTTGAGGGAAATATATAATTTTGTGCAATTGAAGAAGAGAGTCTCCCACAAGCTTGGGGGAGGCTTCTCCGGTTACTTAATGCTTTGCCTGATCATCCTCTTAAGAAAAATGAAATACTTGATATCTTTTATATTGGACTAACTGATGCTTCCAAGGACCACTTGGATAGTTGTGCTGGTCGTGTTTTTAGGGAAAGAACAGTCGACCAAGATGAATTGCTATTGAATAATATGTTGACTAATGAAAATAATTGGACTCTTCCTGAGCCAACTCCTGAGCCAATTCCTGAGCCAACTCCTAATCCAACTCCAAAGAAGAGAGGTGTTCTGTTTCTCAGTCCTGAAGATATGCAAGAGGCAAAGAAATCTATGAAAGAAAAAGGTATTAAAGCTGAAGATGTTAAGAATTTACCTCCTGTTGAAGAAATCCATGGTCTTAATATACCACTTATTGAAGAAACACATGGCCTTGATAACCCGACACGGGTAGTAAAGGTAAATTCTCTCTATAGATATGATAAAGTTGAAATCCCGTCTACTAAGTTTCCTAGCCAATGTTTGGATGAATTTCATGACTTTATGGCTAGACAAGAAAACTTTAATGCTTATGTTGGTAGAGAATTAAAGAGTAATGCTTACATGATTGGACACTTGAGTGATTATATGGCTAGAGTTAAAGGTGAACTTAAACTCATTAGTAAATATGCTTCTATGGTTATCACTCAAGCAGAACAAGTACTTAAAGCTCAAAGTGATTTGCTCAATGAACTAAATAATAAACATGATTTTGCTGTTAGAGTGGCTACTAGAACTGGTAAAATGACTCGGGAACCTTTGTATCCTGAAGGCCACCCTAAGAGAATTGAGCAAGATTCTCAGAGAAATAATGTAGATGCACTTGGTCCTTCTAAAAAGAAGAAAAAGAAAAATGACAGGACTTTGCATGCTTCTAGTGAACCTGTTATAGACACACCTGAGAATCCCAATGATATTTCTATTTCTGATGCTGAAACACAATCTAGAGATGAACATGAACCTGGTGATAATGTTAATGTTCATGTTGATGCTCAACCTAGCAATAATAATGATGTAGAGATTGAACCTGCTGTTGATCTTGATAACCCACAAGCAAAGAATCAACGTTATGATAAGAGAGATTTTGTTGCTAGGAAGTACGGTAAAGAAAGAGAACCATGGGTTCAGAAACCCATGCCTTTTCCTCCTAAGCCATCCAAGAAAAAGGATAATGAGGATTTTGAGCGCTTCGCTGAAATGATTAGACCCATCTTCTTACGTATGCGCTTAACTGATATGCTTAAAGTGAATCCTTATGCTAAATACATGAAAGATATTATTACAAATAAAAGAAAGATACCGGAAGCTGAAATTTCCACCATGCTTGCAAATTACACTTTTAAAGGTGGAATACCAAAGAAACTTGGAGACCCAGTGTTCCAACTATACCATGCTCCATTAGAAGAAACTATGTTAAAACTGCTTTATGTGATCTTGGAGCCGGTGTTAGTGTTATGCCTCTCTCTTTATATCGTAGACTTGAATTGAATAAGTTGACACCTACTGAAATATCTTTGCAAATGGCTGATAAATCAACTGCTATACCTGTCATTATTTGTGTGGATGTGCCTGTTGTGGTTGCAAATGTCACTATCTTAACGGACTTTGTTATTCTTGATATTCCCGAGGATGATAGTATGTCGATTATCCTTGTTAGACCCTTTTTGAATACTGCATGGGCTGTTATTGATTGCAACAAAGGCAATGTCACTTTTCATGTTAATGGTAATGAGCATACGGCACACTTTCCGAGGAAACAACCTCAAGTTCATAGCATCAATTCTATTGGAAAAATTCCAACTATCATTATTGGAGGTTTTGAATTTCCTCTTCCTACTGTCAAGAAGAAATATGTTATTCTTATTATTGGGGATGTGCATATCCCCGTTGAGGTAACCTAGTGTTATTCGAAATTTCTCCGGTTCCATGTTATTCGGAATGAGTTTGTTAACAAGACTTGATCAACCTTGTTAGTGGATTCCTTTTGATGAGCATGAGATGGATGAAGTTAGAAGGCACAACCTTCTGTACCCTCCTATTACTTTTGTGTTATTTAGGTTAAATAAAGAAAAATAGTATTTTCTGTCTGTTTTCTGAATTATCCATGCAATAAAAAATACCCCGGAAATAAAAGTTCTCCAAATGCCCTGCCAATTTAATATGGTTTTTTCTGGAATATTTGAGAATATCTGGCACTGAGAACACAGCAGGGGAGCTGGCACCTGGCCACGAGGGTCCAGGGCGCGCCCACCCCTACAGGGCGTGCCCCCTGCCTCATGGGCCCATGGTGGCCCCCTCCACTTATTCCTGCACCCACACACTTCCTCTTCCTCCCAAAAAAATCACCATCCAGCTCAAGCACGAGTTCTAGCTCATTTTGCTGCGATTTTCGATCTCCTTGCTCAAAGCTCCATTCACAAAACTGCTTTGGGAGATTGTTCTTTGGTATGTGACTCCTCCAATGGTCCAATTAGTTTTTGTTCTAGTGCATTATTCATTGCAAAATTTTGCTTCCTAGGTGACCCTGTTCTTGAGCTTGCATGTCAAATTTATATGGTTCCAAGCAATTCTAATGCATGATATAGGCTCTATGCACTTGAAGGAGTAGTTGCTATCAGTTTAGTTGAGTTTGATTCACTTTTATTTTGAGTTACTAAAAATTTCAGAAATTTTCAGAAAAAGATGAAGAGATTGTTCTTGAGGGGCTCTTCTAGCCAAGGCTCTAAGGATAAACAAGCTAAGGAGAAAGAAAATGCTAAGTATAATCTTCCTCATGTGGCGGAAGTACAATCGTGTGAATGGCCTTGTGATGATTTCTTGAGAGCAGTCAAGATTTATGATGACTTTTATTCTTTGGCTGATAATGCTGGCCTCACCGAATTCCTCCACGGCTGGATCAAATAGTATCTCTTAGTCACCAATACTTTCGTGCAAAACTTCTACTATTATCCTAAGAAATCACCTCCTTCAGTAGCGTTTCATTTATATGATATGGCTAGGGAGATGTCATTGCGTGATTTTTGCGCGGTTTGCAAAATACCATTCGAGGGCAGCTTAAGGAACCACATAGTAAATATGTGGATGGATTTATTGATACTATTACTGTAGGAGAATCAAGGAAGGTTTCTGATGCAAGAATTACTAGCATACATTTTCCTGTTTTACGCTACTTTGCAATATTTGCTAGTTGATGCTTAATTGGTCGCGGAAACTGTGGAAACCTTAGTGTTCCTAATATTATTATTTTGTTACATGCTTTATTTCGTGATAACTCTGTTAGTATGGGTGCTATTATTGCTAAACAATTAAGCCTGAACCGTACAAAGGGTCCCATCTTTGGAGGTATCTATGCTGCACGCCTTGCTAAACACTTCGAGATACCTATTAGGCATTATGAGAAAGAGGAAAAATTGTTGCCCCCTACCTTTTTAGATTATAAGAGCATGGTAGCGCATGAGTTTATTGTTAACATTGATGATAAGATGCTTTTGAATAATTTGAGATTTCATAAGAAACACAATGAGACTATTATCTTGCATGCGCCCTCTTTGTTTGATTTAATTGCAGTCCATTACCTTGTCGTGCCGGAGGCCGTCTATGCGCTCCATGTCCAGACATCAGCTCCAAAGCCCGACCCGGAACCACCACTTGTGTAACATCCCAAATTTTCAATTTGGAATGTTATACATTAGATCATCATTGCATATCATATTTTATTGCATTTTGGCTTGATCCTGGAAATTTCACGCAACTCAAGGACCCACGGAGACAGTTGGAGATTTCATTATTTTCATATTTGAGTTTTTCTCAAATGTTGAAATAGGATCATTTGATTTAAATTTTTTTATCTTCGAATATTTCTTATACAAAAAATAAAAGAGAGGGAATAAAATGACTTTCCCAAAATAAAGAAATATTGAGGATTTAAAATTGAGGCATCCCCAAGCTTAGACGCTTGAGTCTCCTTGAATATTTACTTGGGGTGCCTCGGGCATCCCCAAGCTTGAGCTCTTGCCTCTCTTCCTTTTCCTCATATCGAGACATCCTCGATTAGACACTTCATCCACACAAAACTTTAACAGAAAACTCGGTAAGATCCGTTAGTATAATAAAGCAAATCACTACTCTAAGTACTATAGCAAACCGATTCATATTTTGTTTTTGCATTGTGTCTACTGTAATATAACTTTTCCATGGCTTAATCCACTAATATAAATTGATAGATTCATCAAAACAAGCAAACTATGCATCAAAAACAGAATCTGTCAAAAACAGAACAGTCTGTAGCAATCTGAACATTCACCATACTTCAGGTACCCCCAAAATTCTACCAAAATTAGGAAAAATAAACAAGTTTTATATCAAGATATTTCAAAAAGATTCAGAACCAATTGACGTCCCAGTTAAAATTTTAAAATCGCGCACTACAGCCAAAGTTTCTGTCCTGCACCATACAAACCAACAAGCATTGTAAACATCCTAAAGGCAAACCTTGGCACATTATTTTTATAATACAATGAAATTGTACAAGGGGGTAATTATTTTTTATGAAAAGTTTTTGTAATCAAGATTCACAAAGTTTCCGTGAGCATGAACAAAGTTCAAGGCTAGCTCCCACTTCAACAATGCTTGTCTTTCTCACTTTCACTTTCCTTTTTGAAAAGTTTTAGGTTCCCCTCTTTATTTTATTTTGTTTTTAAACTATATAAAAGCACTCAACAGAAATAAATGACTCTCTAAAACTTCCGGGTTGTCTCCCTGGCAGCGCTTTCTTTAAAGCCATTAAGCTAGGCATATAGTGCTCAAGTAATGGATCCACCCGGATCCCAAGGTATATCAAAGCCAATTTTAATTAACAATGATTTGTAATTTAGTAGTGAGCACAAAGTAACATATATCATGCAACAACAAAGTCTAACTCTCTTCCTATGCATCGGCATGTCATAAAAGAACAATGCATGCACACATAGTAAAGGCCAATGCATAGTATAAGCAGTTTCTTGCAATTTCATAGTATGGGAAACATAGAGAGGTGGAGAAATAGTTACTCTCTCATAATAATTGCAAGTAGGAGCAGCAAGCACATGCATATTATATCTATCAAAATCATCATGTGTAATGGTAAAAGGCAACCCATCAATATAATCCTTACTAAGCGCAAACTTCTCCGATATAGTGTAGTCGGGAGAATTCAAAAAGTTAATAGGACTATCATGCGTGGGTGCAATAGCAACAATTTCATGTTTAACATAAGTAACTATAGCAAGTTCATCTCCATAAGCATAATTCATATTGGCATCTTGGCCATAAGTATAGCAAGCATCATCAAAAAGGGATATTTCAAGTGAATCAATGGGATCATAACAATCATCATATTAATCATCATAGCAATCATCCTTCGGTAAGTACGAAGGGGATTTAAACAATGTATGAGTTGAAGAGTTACTCTCATTAGAAGGTGGGCACGAGTGATCAATCCGCTCTTCCTCCTTTTGTTCTTCGCTCTTCTCATCATCTTTTTCATCCAATGAGCTCACAGTTTCTGAAGGAAATATGCCCTAGAGGCAATAATAAAGTTTTTATTTCCTTATTTCATGATAAATTTTTATTACTCATGCTAGAATTGTATTACCCGGAAACATAGTACATGTGTGAATACATAGACAAACATAGTGTCACTAGTATGCCTCTACTTGACTAGCTCATTAATCAAAGATGGTTAAGTTTCCTAACCATAGACATGAGTTGTCATTTGATTAACGGGATCACATCATTAGGAGAATGATGTGATTGACTTGACCCATTCCGTTAGCTTTGCACTTGATCGTTTAGTATGTTGCTATTGCTTTCTTCATGACTTATACATGTTCCTATGACTATGAGATTATGCAACTCCCGTTTGCCAGAGGAACACTTTGTGTGCTACCAAACGTCACAACGTAACTGGGTGCTTATAAAGGAGCTCTATAGGTGTCTCCGAAGGTACATGTTGAGTTGGCGTATTTCGAGATTAGAATTTGTCACTCCGATTGTCGGAGAGGTATCTCTGGGCCCTCTCGGTAATGCACATCACTATAAGCCTTGCAAGCAATGAAGCTAATGAGTTAGTTACGGAATGATGCATTACGTAATGACTAAAGAGACTTTCCAGTAACGAGATTGAACTAGGTATTGAGATACCGACGATCGAATCTCGGGCAAGTAACATACCGATGACAAAGAGAACAACGTATGTTGTTATGCAGTTTGACCGATAAAGATCTTCATAGAATATGTGGGAGCCAATATGAGAATCCAGGTTCCGCTATTGGTTATTGACCGGAAATTTGTCTCGGTCATGTCTACATAGTTCTCGAACCCATAGGGTCCGCACGCTTAAAGTTTGATGACGGTTATATTATGAGTTTATGTGTTTTGATGTACCGAAGGAGTTTGGAGTCCCGGATGAGATCGGGGACATGACGAGGAGTCTCGAAATGGTTGAGACGTAAAGATCGATATATTGGACGACTATATTCGGACATCGGAAAGGTTCCGAGTGATTCGGGTATTTTTAGGAGTACCGGAGAGTTACGGGAATTCGTATTGGGCCTTAATGGGCCATACAGGAAAGGAGAGAAAGGCCCCAAAGGGTGGCCGCACGCCTCCCCATGGACTAGTCCGAATTGGATTAGGGAGGGGGGCGCCCCCTTCCTTCCTTCTCCTTCTCCCTTCCCTTCTTCCACTCCAACAAGGAAAGGAGGAGTCCTACTACCGGTGGAAGTAGGACTCCCCCCCTTGGCGCGCCCTCCTCCTAGGACGGCCGCCTCCCCCCTTTCTCCTTTATATACGGGGGCAGGGGGCACCTCTAGACACAACAATTGATCTCTTGATCTCTTAGCCGTGTGCGGTGCCCCCCTCCACCATATTCCAGCTTGATCATATTGTAGCGGTGCTTAGGCAAAGCCCTGCATCGGTAGCAACATCATCACCGTCACCACGCCGTCGTGCTGATGAAACTCTCCCTCAAAGCTTGGCTAGATCGGAGTTCGAGGGACGTCATCGAGCTGAACGTGTGCTGAACTCGGAGGTGCCGTACATTCGGTACTTGGATCGATCGGATCGTGAAGACGTACGACTACATCAACCGCGTTGTGCTAACGCGTCTGCTTTCGGTCTACGAGGGTACATGGACAACACTCTTCCCTCTCGTTGCTATGCATCACCATGATCTTGCGTGTGCGTAGGATTTGTTTTTGAAATTACTACGTTCCCCAACAGTTTCATCAATTTCTTCTTCCATAGCTTCCTACAAAATATTAGTCTCTTCTTGGACAGCGGAGACTTTCTCAATAAATGCATTAATATTGTAATTGTATTCATAATTTTTATAGCAATATCTAAGTATAACAAAATTTTCAGGTCTATAAACTGCATCATCAAAATCATCAAACTCTTTAAACATAGATTCAATCTCATAAGCACCCATAAAAGCAACAAATTCTTCTATTTGTTCCACATCATAGTAATCATATCTACCATTAGCATAAGAAGCTAAGGTTTCATTATCATTGAATTTTCATGAAAAGGGAAGGTGTGGAGCCTTCATCCTAGAGCAACAAGTATAATCATGTATCAAGCATAGTTGACGAGCATACCAACGCAACATAGAAATTTGATCCCATAATAGTTTCCCTTTTTGTGTCAAGCGATAATCCCTAAACTATTCACATTGATCCTACGTGTCTCCCATAACAAAGTTGAATGCGGTTTTCTCAGGATTATTAAAGTAGTACATAATTTCTTTCACATAACGAGCATCGAGGGTTTTCGGAGGTTCCCCATCTCCATGAGTGGCATCTACACCTATTTTTTTGGTATTTCGTGTTCCATATGCATAACTAAAGATAGAGAACAACTTAGAACAGCAAATAAAAATTACTTAGTGATAAAGCAAACAAGCACACACGAGAATATTCACCCCACGCTATGACTCCCCGGCAACGGCGCCAGAAAAAGGTCTTGATAACCCACAAGTGTAGAGGATCGCAACAGTTTTCGATAAGTAAGAGTGTCGAACCCAACGAGGAGCTAAAGGTAGAACAAATATTCCCTCAAGTTCTATCAACCACCAATACAACTCTACGCACGCTTTGACGTTCGCTTTACCTAGAACAAGTATGAACCTAAAAGTACTTTGTAGGTGTGATAGGATAGGTTTGCAAGAAAGTAAAGAACACGTAAATAGAAAATAGGGGCTTTTTAGATAAAGATGCAATAAAGTAAGTATTAGTAGAGAGCTTTTTGTGACGAGAAAGTTATTTGTCCAAGGCAATCGATAACTAGACCGGTAATCACTATTGCAATTCTATTTGAGGGAGAGGCATAGGCTAACATACTTTGTCTTCTTGGATCATATGCACTTATGATTGGAACTCTAGCAAGCATCCACAACTACTAAAGATTCATTAAGATAAAACCCAACCATAGCATTAAAGTATCAAGCCTCCTTTATCCCATACGCAAACAACCTACTTACTCGGGTCTGTGCTTCTGTTCACTCACGCCACTCACCATAAGCAAATCATAAACATATTGCAAACCGTACAGCGGGGATCCCTCACACTTGCGCGACACGGAGAGCACCATAGGACAACACCAATAATAAAACATGCAACTCAAACCAATCACGGTCATCAATTAACCCATAGGACAAAATGGATCTACTCAAACATCATAGGATAGCCATACATCATTGGGAATTAATATATAGCGTTGAGCACCATGTTTAAGTAGAGATTACAGCGGGTAAGAGAGGGGTTACACCGCTGCATAGAGGGGGGAAGAGTTGGTGATGAAGGCGGTGAAGTTGTTGGTGAAGATCGCGGTGATGATGATGGCCCCCGGTAGCGTTCCGGCTCCACCGGAAGCAAGGGGGAGAGAGCCCCCCTTCTTCTTTTTCTTCCTTGACCTCCTACCTATATGGGGGAAGGGTTTCCCTCTGGTCCTTGGCTCCCATGGCGTGGGAGGGGCGAGAGCCCCTCCGAGATTGGATCTATCTCTCTGTTTTTGCGTTCTCATATTCTGCCCCTTCACCGTTTCTTTTATATCCGGAGATCCGTAACTCCGATTGGGGTGAATCTTTCGCCCAGATTTTTCTCGTAAAATAGATTTCTTGTGGCAAAAGAAGAGCGTCAACCTCCTTACGGGTGGCCCAAGAGAGTGCCAGGCGCGCCCAGGGGGGAGGGCGCGCCCCTATCTCCTGGCCACCTCGGACACCGTTTCGCGTTGATTCTTCCTCCGGAAAATTCCAAATATTCCAAAATAATTCTTCGTCCGTTTTTATCCCGTTTGGATTCCGTTTGATGTTGGGTTTCTGCGAAACATAAAACATGCAACAAAGAGGAACTGGCACTGGGCACTGGATCAATATGTTAGTCCCAAAAATAATATAAAAAGTTGCCAAAAGTATATGAAAGTTGAAGAATATTGGTATGGAACAATCAAAAATTATAGATACGACGGAGACTTATCATGTAACTCTGCCAGCATATTCCATGTGCTGACCTACATGGCTGCAATGTCTCATGTTGCAGACTTTACCGACGAAGAATATGGTGTGATAGGTCGTTGCCATGCACTCAGCTATGCCGTTGGAGTCGATGGACTCATTTATCTTCAAAGCTTCCATAGTTATTTTGTTTAGATGGCCTTCAGCCATATTATTTGTGTAACAGATACTCTTTATGAGGACCTCGATGTAATAAGTGTGTGATTGGAACATTGTTATAATTCCTCGAGTACTGTGTGTGTCAGCATACTGATCCAGGGATGACACTTAAGCACAGAGACTTCGGTCCATTGGGATCGTGGTCGCTACAATATGGTATCAGAGCACACGCTGACTGTAGGACGCGACCACTAGGAAAAGCCACATGATACTCTTCTCTGCTCATTTCTAATCCTCCTCTAATTCTACTCTATAGATGGCGGACCCTGGGAACAAGTTCACTCAGCCGGATGACGACACCCCTTTCAGACGACACTTGAAGGAAGTCAAAGTACGTGAATATTGGACTACCAAGCTTCACTGGAGCCTTCACTGCAACTTTACCGGAAGAGTAGCGCTGGAGGATCAAAGTTCGTGTAACTCGGAGGACGTTTGCACCAACAACGGAGCCCATTGATTTTACCTTGGATGCACCAAGTTAGAACTTGGGAAAGGGCATGGCAGCTGATACATCTCCGTCGTATCTATTTTTTCCACACACTGTTTCCCTTGTTTTGGACTCTAACTTGCATTATTTGAATGAAACTAACCCGGATTGACGCTGTTTTCAGCAGAACTACCATGGTGTTATTTTTTGGCAGAAATAAAAGTTCTCGGAATGACCTAAAAATTCACAGAGCAACTTTTCAGAATAAATAAAAATTACTGGCGAAAGAATCAGCATCAAGGGGCCCACACCCTATCCACGAGGGTGGAGGCGCGCCCCCTCCCCTAGAGCGTGCCCCCTGCCTCGTGGGCCCCCTGGACGTCCATCGACCTCAACTCCAACTCCATATATTTGCTTTCGCGGAGATAAAAATTAGTGAGAAAGTTTCATCACGTTTTACGATACGGAGCCGCCGCCAAGCCCTAATCTCTCTTGGGAGGGCTGATCTGGAGTCCGTTCGGGGATCCGGAGAGGGGGATTCATCGTCGTCGTCATCATCAACCAACCTCCATCACCAATTTCATAATGCTCGCCGCCGTGTGTGAGTAATTCCATCGTAAGCTTGCTGGACGGTGATGGGTTGGATGAGATTTACCATGTAATCAAGTTAGTTTTGTTAGGGTTTGATCCCTAGTATCCACTATGTTCTGAGATTGATGTTGCTATGACTTTGCTATGCTTAATGCTTGTCACTAGGGCCCGAGTGCCATGATTTCAGATCTGAACCTATTATGTTTTCATGAATATATGTGAGTTCTTGATCCTATCTTGCAAGTCTATAGTCACCTATTATGTGTTATGATCCGACAACCCCGAAGCGACAATAATCAGGATACTTCTCGGTGATGACCGTAGTTTGAGGAGTTCATGTATTCACTATGTGTTAATGCTTTGGTCCGGCACTCTATTAAAAGGAGGCCTTAATATCCCTTAGTTTCCATTAGGACCCCACTGCCACGGGAGGGTAGGACAAAATATGTCATGCAAGTTCTTTTCCATAAGCATGTATGACTATATTCGGAATACATGCCTACATTACATTGATGAATTGGAGCTAGTTCTGTGTCACCCTATGTTATAACTATTACATGAGGAATCACATCCGACATAATTATCCATCACGGATCCAATGCCTACGAGCTTTTCACATATTGTGTTTTTCTTATTTACTTTACTGTTGCTACTGTTACTTTTGCTACCATTACCGTTACTTCCATACTACTTTGCTACTAAATACTTTGCTGCAGATACTAAGTTATCCAGGTGTGGTTGAATTGACAACTCAACTGCTAATACTTGAGAATATTCTTTGGCTCCCCTTGTGTCGAATCAATAAATTTGGGTTGAATACTTTACCCTCGAAAACTGTTGCGATCCCCTATACTTGTGGGTTATCAAGACTATTTTCTGGCGCCGTTGCCGGGGAGCATAGCTTTCTTTGAGTCACTTGGGATTTGTATCTGCTGGTCACTATGAAGAACTTCAAAGATGAAAGAAGTAAGATTTATCCCTCAACTATGAGGAGAGGTAAGGAACTGCCATCTAGCTCTACACTAGTTTCTCCTTCTGTTATGAGTAAGCTTGCGACACCTAAACCTGCTTCTGCTATGAATTCTGACATGTCGCATGTTATTGATGATGCCACTTCTACTATGCATGATACTTATGATGAAACTACTTCTGTGCTTGATACTACTGTGCCATTAGGTGAATTTCTTGATGAACAACTTGCTAGGGTTAGAGAGAATGAAATAATTGAAAATGAAATCATTGAAGATAGTGATGATGAAGGTTCTCCCCCTAAATAGGAATTGCCTGTTGTTCCAGAGGGTTATGTTATGGATGAAGAAACTACTAGAGATATTCTTGCTTGCAATGATAGATCTGATCTTAAGAAGTTATTAGTTAAACTGAAACAAAAATCTCTAAATGCTAGAATGAAATATGACCCTGCTTTTGCTACTTCACCTATCTTTGTTACTGATAAGGATTATGAATTCTCTGTTGATCCTGAGATAATTACTTTGGTTGAATCTGATCCTTTTTATGGCTATGAATTTGAAACTGTTGTGGCACATCTTACTAAGTTTAATGATATAGCCACCCTGTTCACTAATGATGAGAAATCTCGCTACTATTATATCCTTAAGATATTTCCCGTTCTCATTAAAGGGTGATGCTAAAACTTGGATTAATTCTCTTGATCCTGGTTGTGTGCGTAGTCCCCAGGATATGATTTATTACTTCTCTGCTAAATATTTCCCTGCTCATAAGAAACAAGCTGCCTTGAGGGAAATATATAATTTTGTGCAATTGAAGAAGAGAGTCTCCCACAAGCTTGGGGGAGGCTTTTCTGGTTACTTATAGCTTTGCCTGATCATCCTCTTAAGAAAAATGAAATACTTGATATCTTTTATATTGGACTAACTGATGCTTCCAAGGACCACTTGGATAGTTGTGTTGGTTGTGTTCTCAGGGAAAGAACAGTTGACCAAGCTGAATTGCTATTGAATAATATGTTGACTAATGAAAATAATTGGACTCTTCCTGAGCCAACTCTTGAGCCAATTCCCGAGCCAACTCCTAAACCAACTCCAAAGAAGAGAGGTGTTCTATTTCTCAGTCCAGAAGATATGCAAGAGGCAAAGAAATCTATGAAAGAAAAAGGTATTAAAGCTAAAGATGTTAAGAATTTACCTCATGTTGAAGAAATCTATGGTCTTAATATACCACTTATTGAAGAAACACATGGCCTTGATAACCCGACACAGGTAGTAAAGGTAAATTCTCTCTATAGATATGATAAAGTTGAAATCCCGTCTACTGAGTTTCCTAGCCAATGTTTGGATGAATTTCATGACTTTATGGCTAGACAAGAAAACGTTAATGCTTATGTTGGTAGAGAATTAAAGAGTAATGCTTACATGATTGGACACTTGAGTGATTATATGGCTAGAGTTAAAGGTGAACTTAAACTCATTAGTAAAAATGCTTCTATGGTTATCACTCAAGCAGAACAAGTACTTAAAGCTCAAAGTTATTTGCTCGATGAACTAAATAATAAACATGATTTTGCTGTTAGAGTGGCTACTAGAACTGGTAAAATGACTCAGGAACCTTTGTATCCTTAAGGCCACCCTAAGAGAATTGAGCAAGATTCTCAGAGAAATAATGTAGATGCACCTGGTCCTTCTAAAAAGAAGAAAAAGAAAAATAACAGGACTTTGCATGCTTCTAGTGAACCTGTTATAGACACACCTGAGAATCCCAATGATATTTCTATTTCTGATGCTGAAACACAATCTGGAGATGAACATGAACCTGGTGATAATGTTAATGTTCATCATCATGCTCAACCTAGCAATAATAATGATGTAGAGATTGAACCTGCTGTTGATCTTGATAACCCACAAGCAAAGAATCAACGTTATGATAAGAGAGATTTTGTTGCTAGGAAGTACGGTAAAGAAAGAGAACCATGGGTTCATAAACCCATGCCTTTTCCTCCTAAGCCATCCAAGAAAAAGTATGATGAGGATTTTGAGCGCTTCACTGAAATGATTAGACCCATCTTCTTACGTATCCGCTTAACTGATATGCTTAAAGTAAATCCTTATGCTAAATACATGAAAGATATTATTACAAATAAAAGAAAGATACCGGAAGCTGAAATTTCCACCATGCTTGCAAATTACACTTTTAAAGGTGGAATACCAAAGAAACTTGGAGACCCAGTGTTCCAACTATACCATGCTCCATTAAAAGAAACTATGTTAAAACTGCTTTATGTGATCTTGGAGCCGGTGTTAGTGTTATGCCTCTCTCTTTATATCGTAGACTTGAATTGAATAAGTTGACACCTACTGAAATATCTTTGCAAATGGCTGATAAATCAACTGCTATACCTGTCGTTATTTGTGAGGATGTGCCTGTTGTGGTTGCAAATGTCACTATCTTAACGGACTTTGTTATTCTTGATATTCCCGAGGAGGATAGTATGTCGATTATCCTTGTTAGACCCTTTTTGAATACTGCATGGGCTGTTATTGATTGCAACAAAGGCAATGTCACTTTTCATGTTAATGGTAATGAGCATACGGCACACTTTCCGAGGAAACAACCTCAAGTTCATAGCATCAATTCTATTGGAAAAATTCCAACTATCATTATTGGAGGTTTTGAATTTCCTCTTCCTACTGTCAAGAAGAAATATGTTATTCTTATTATTGGGGATGTGCATATCCCCGTTGAGGTAACCTAGTGTTATTCGAAATTTCTCCGGTTCCATGTTATTCGGAATGAGTTTGTTAACAAGACTTGATCAACCTTGTTAGTGGATTCCTTTTGATGAGCATGAGATGGATGAAGTTAGAAGGCACAACCTTCTGTACCCTCCTATTACTTTGTGTTATTTAGGTTAAGTAAAGAAAAATAGTATTTTCTGTCTGTTTTCTGAATTATCCATGCAATAAAAAATACCCCAGAAATAAAAGTTCTCCAAATGCCCTGCCAATTTAATATGGTTTTTTCTGGAATATTTGAGAATATCTGGCACTGAGAACACAGCAGGGGAGCTGGCACCTGGCCACGAGGGTCCAGGGCGCGCCCACCCCTACAGGGCGCGCCCCCTGCCTCATGGGCCCATGGTGGCCCCCTCCACTTATTCCTGCACCCACACACTTCCTCTTCCTCCCAAAAAAATCACCATCCAGCTCAAGCACGAGTTCTAGCTCATTTTGCTGCGATTTTTGATCTCCTTGCTCAAAGCTCCATTCAGAAAATTGCTTTGGGAGATTGTTGTTTGGTATCTGACTCCTCCAATGGTCCAATTAGTTTTTGTTCTAGTGCTTTATTCATTGCAAAACTTTACAACCTAGGTGACCCTGTTCTTGAGCTTGCATGTCAGATTTATATGGTTCCAAGCAATTCTAATGCATGATATAGGCTCTATGCACTTAAGGGAGTAGTTGATATCAGTTTAATTGAGTTTGATTCACTTTTATTTTGAGTTACTAAAAATTTCAGAAATTTTCAGAAAAAGATGAAGAGATTGTTCTTGAGGGGCTCTTCTAGCCAAGGCTCTAAGGATAAACAAGCTAAGGAGAAAGAAAATGCTAAGTATAATCTTCCTCATGTGGCGGAAGTACAATCGTGTGAATGGCCTTGTGATGATTTCTTGAGAGCAGTCAAGATTTATGATGACTTTTATTCTTTGGCTGATAATGCTGGCCTCACCGAATTCCTCCACGGCCGGATCAAATAGTATCTCTTAGTCACCAATACTTTCGTGCAAAACTTCTACTATTATCCTAAGAAATCACCTCCTTCAGTAGCGTTTCATTTATATGATATGGCTAGGGAGATGTCATTGCGTGATTTTTGCGCGGTTTGCAAAATACCATTCGAGGGCAGCTTAAGGAACCACATAGTAAATATGTGGATGGATTTATTGATACTATTACTGTAGGAGAATCAAGGAAGGTTTCTGATGCAAGAATTACTAGCATACATTTTCCTGTTTTACGCTACTTTGCAATATTTGCTAGTCGATGCTTAATTGGTCGCGGAAACTGTGGAAACCTTAGTGTTCCTAATATTATTATTTTGTTACATGCTTTATTTCGTGATAACTCTGTTAGTATGGGTGCTATTATTGCTAAACAATTAAGCCTGAACCGTACAAAGGGTCCCATCTTTGGAGGTATCTATGCTGCACTCCTGTTGAAGAGAGGTGTTCTATTTCTCAGTCCAGAAGATATGCAAGAGGCAAAGAAATCTATGAAAGAAAAAGGTATTAAAGCTGAAGATGTTAAGAATTTACCTCCTGTTGAAGAAATCCATGGTCTTAATATACCACTTATTGAAGAAACACATGGCCTTGATAACCCGACACGGGTAGTAAAGGTAAATTCTCTCTATAGATATGATAAAGTTGAAATCCCGTCTACTAAGTTTCCTAGCCAATGTTTGGATGAATTTCATGACTTTATGGCTAGACAAGAAAACTTTAATGCTTATGTTGGTAGAGAATTAAAGAGTAATGCTTACATGATTGGACACTTGAGTGATTATATGGCTAGAGTTAAAGGTGAACTTAAACTCATTAGTAAATATGCTTCTATGGTTATCACTCAAGCAGAACAAGTACTTAAAGCTCAAAGTGATTTGCTCGATGAACTAAATAATAAACATGATTTTGCTGTTAGAGTGGCTACTAGAACTGGTAAAATGACTCGGGAACCTTTGTATCCTGAAGGCCACCCTAAGAGAATTGAGCAAGATTCTCAGAGAAATAATGTAGATGCACTTGGTCCTTCTAAAAAGAAGAAAAAGAAAAATGACAGGACTTTGCATGCTTCTAGTGAACCTGTTATAGACACACCTGAGAATCCCAATGATATTTCTATTTCTGATGCTGAAACACAATCTAGAGATGAACATGAACCTGGTGATAATGTTAATGTTCATGTTGATGCTCAACCTAGCAATAATAATGATGTAGAGATTGAACCTGCTGTTGATCTTGATAACCCACAAGCAAAGAATCAACGTTATGATAAGAGAGATTTTGTTGCTAGGAAGTACGGTAAAGAAAGAGAACCATGGGTTCAGAAACCCATGCCTTTTCCTCCTAAGCCATCCAAGAAAAAGGATAATGAGGATTTTGAGCGCTTCGCTGAAATGATTAGATCCATCTTCTTACGTATGCGCTTAACTGATATGCTTAAAGTGAATCCTTATGCTAAATACATGAAAGATATTATTACAAATAAAAGAAAGATACCGGAAGCTGAAATTTCCACCATGCTTGCAAATTACACTTTTAAAGGTGGAATACCAAAGAAACTTGGAGACCCAGTGTTCCAACTATACCATGCTCCATTAGAAGAAACTATGTTAAAATTGCTTTATGTGATCTTGGAGCCGGTGTTAGTGTTATGCCTCTCTCTTTATATCGTAGACTTGAATTGAATAAGTTGACACCTACTGAAATATCTTTGCAAATGGCTGATAAATCAACTGCTATACCTGTCATTATTTGTGTGGATGTGCCTGTTGTGGTTGCAAATGTCACTATCTTAACGGACTTTTTTATTCTTGATATTCCCGAGGATGATAGTATGTCGATTATCCTTGTTAGACCCTTTTTGAATACTGCATGGGCTGTTATTGATTGCAACAAAGGCAATGTCACTTTTCATGTTAATGGTAATGAGCATACGGCACACTTTCCGAGGAAACAACCTCAAGTTCATAGCATCAATTCTATTGGAAAAATTCCAACTATCATTATTGGAGGTTTTGAATTTCCTCTTCCTACTGTCAAGAAGAAATATGTTATTCTTATTATTGGGGATGTGCATATCCCCGTTGAGGTAACCTAGTGTTATTCGAAATTTCTCCGGTTCCATGTTATTCGGAATGAGTTTGTTAACAAGACTTGATCAACCTTGTTAGTGGATTCCTTTTGATGAGCATGAGACGGATGAAGTTAGAAGGCACAACCTTCTGTACCCTCCTATTACTTTTGTGTTATTTAGGTTAAATAAAGAAAAATAGTATTTTCTGTCTGTTTTCTGAATTATCCATGCAATAAAAAATACCCCGGAAATAAAAGTTCTCCAAATGCCCTGCCAATTTAATATGGTTTTTTCTGGAATATTTGAGAATATCTGGCACTGAGAACACAGCAGGGGAGCCGGCACCTGGCCACGAGGGTCCAGGGCGCGCCCACCCCTACAGGGCGTGCCCCCTGCCTCATGGGCCCATGGTGGCCCCCTCCACTTATTCCTGCACCCACACACTTCCTCTTCCTCCCAAAAAAATCACCATCCAGCTCAAGCACGAGTTCTAGCTCATTTTGCTGCGATTTTCGATCTCCTTGCTCAAAGCTCCATTCACAAAACTGCTTTGGGAGATTGTTCTTTGGTATGTGACTCCTCCAATGGTCCAATTAGTTTTTGTTCTAGTGCATTATTCATTGCAAAATTTTGCTTCCTAGGTGACCCTGTTCTTGAGCTTGCATGTCAAATTTATATGGTTCCAAGCAATTCTAATGCATGATATAGGCTCTATGCACTTGAAGGAGTAGTTGCTATCAGTTTAGTTGAGTTTGATTCACTTTTATTTTGAGTTACTAAAAATTTCAGAAATTTTCAGAAAAAGATGAAGAGATTGTTCTTGAGGGGCTCTTCTAGCCAAAGCTCTAAGGATAAACAAGCTAAGGAGAAAGAAAATGCTAAGTATAATCTTCCTCGTGTGGCGGAAGTACGGTCGTGTGAATGGCCTTGTGATGATTTCTTGAGAGCAGCCGGGATTTATGATGACTTTTATTCTTTGGCTGATAATGCTGGCCTCACCGAATTCCTCCACGGCTGGATCGAACAGTATCTCTTAGTCACCAATACTTTCGTGCAAAACTTCTACTATTGTCCTAAGAAATCACCTCCTTCAGTAGCGTTTCATTTATATGATGTGGCTAGGGAGATGTCATTGCGTGATTTTTGCGCGGTTTGCAAAATACCATTCGAGGGCAGCTTAGAGGAACCACATAGTAAAGATGTGGATGGATTTATTGATACTATTACTGTAGGAGAAACAAGGAAGGTTTCCGATGCAAGAATTACTAGCATACATTTTCCTTTTTTACGCTACTTTGCAATATTTGCTAGTCGATGCTTAATTGGTCGCGAAAACTGTGGAAACCTTAGTGTTCCTGATATTATTATTTTGTTACATGCTTTATTTTTTGATAACTCTGTTAGTATGGGTGCTATTATTGCTAAACTATTAAGCCTGAACCGTACAAAGGGTCCCATCTTTGGAGGTATCTATGTTGCACGCCTTGCTAAACACTTCGAGATACCTATTAGGCATTATGAGAAAGAGGAAAAATTGCTGCCCCTTACCTTTTTAGATTATAAGAGCATGGTAGTGCATGAGTTTATTGTTAACAATGATGATAAGATGCTTTTGAATAATTTTTTATTTCATAAGAAACAAAATGAGACTATTATCTTGCATGCGCCCTCTTTGTTTGATTTAATTGCAGTCCATTACCTTGTCGTGCCGGAGGCCGTCTATGCGCTCTGTGTCCAGACATCAGCTCCAAAGCCCGAGCCGGAACCACCACTTGTGTAACATCCCAAATTTTCAATTTGGAATGTTATACATTAGATCATCATTGCATATCATACTTTATTGCATTTTGGCTTGATCCTAGAAATTTCACGCAACTCAAGGACCCACGGAGAGAGTTGGAGATTTCGTTATTTTCATATTTGAGTTTTCTCAAATTTTGAAAATAGGATCATTTGATTTAAATTATTTTATCTTCGAATATTTCTTATACAAAAAATAAAAGGGAGGGAATAAAATGACTTTCCCAAAATAAAGAAATATTGAGGATTTAATAATAAAATCAAATAAGATTTTATTTCGGAGTTTATCGCTATTTTATTTGAATTTAGGAAAAATGCACGTTTTTCAAAATTTTATTTAGGCTCCAAATAAATGTTCATCTTGTTTGGCTTATTTTTAGAGGACGGGGAAAATTTAGTTCGGGATTTTTGGAGTTCGTTTAGTATTTCTTTTCTTTCTTTTTCTATATGTCGTAATTAGTTAAAAAAAGGGTTACCGCCTTACCGGACGTGTTCGACCTGGACACTGCGCCTGGGCGGCCTTTAAAGGCCGACGGCCCGCCCCGGGCCGAAACCCTAGCCGCCGCCCCGCCCTGCCTCGAGACCCACGCCGCCGTCGCCCATCCCGACCGCACTCGCCCGTCGCCGCCACCACCCACCGCCGCCGTCGTCGCCCCGCCCGCCGGAGCCCGTCGCCGGACCTCGCAAGAGTCAGCCGCCCCGCCGCTGGCGGTTTTCTAAGAAAACCGCCTGGTTTTTTAAGCCGTGGTTTATTTTATTTTTATAGATCGGTTTAGTTTTTTCTTTGGTTTATTTATTTTGCGGACGTTCGTCCGTACATTCGTTTTAACCAACGGTTTACGTCGTTTAGCCGCGGACAGCGAACGTTCGTTCGTTAACCTGTTCGTCTGTTTTTCTTTTTTTTGGATTTTCCGCGATTATTTCCGATCGCGATTTCTGATCCGATTTTCGTTCTTGTATATCTTTTCGCTCGTTTATCGGAATCAGGCGATTCAAGCGCCTGGAGTTTTGTCTTGAAACCCTCTTTCAGTTTAACCAACTCAAACAAGTTTTTGCTAATGTAAAATTTGACTTAGGTCCAGATTAGTAAATGAAGTTTGTTTCTTTCGTCGTTTGACCTTCATTGCTTCGTTTGATTTGTTTCTTTTTGCAAATCGGAGTTCTTAAGTTGAACTTTCTGGTTAGATCTCTTATTTGAGTTTTACCTGTGCATTAGATGAGTGCTTATTGTATGCTTGTTTGTTTGCGATAGAGTACCCGGAGTGCGCCGCTTGCTACTACGAGTCTCTAGGTTTCACGGATCATCAGCAAGGCAATTAACACTTTGATCATACCATTTACTACCCAGTTTTATTGCATTAGATCAATCCTCAAACAACTTCATGATTAGGATCTGATTAATATGTGGGTTTTGGGAAGCAGGTGAGGTAGAACCTATACCATGTTTTATTATCAAACTTTTGGAGTTTCTTCTACGTTTGCTTATATCGCTATGCTATGCTAGTAGACATGGATTGGGTGAGTGTATCCATGACAGATGTGAGATTGTTAATTAATGGTTTACTTAAGGTGGCAACTTTAATACACATCTGGGTGGATTGAGGCACCTGGGGAACCCAGTGATTGCCTGTTTTTTTTGGAAATCCTGGGATACCGTGTGATTCTCCTATGGACCGCCACCCAGGCTCAAAGGGATCATGAGATTATTCTACTATGGGCTCTAGCATAGTTGATTAAGTCGTCTAAACTCTTACAGTGGTAGACTAGCAGATGTAGGGGAAAGTAGGTGTAACTATCTACCCATCGTAAGGTGCAAATGCTTCTGAAAGACTATGTCTTGGTCATCCATTTCTCAAACACCATGTAGTGCGAGAATTCCAATGGAGGAGATCGAGTCTTGCGGGGAAAAGTGCACAAACCTCTGCAGAGTGTACAAACTAATCATGGTTAGCCGTGTCCCCGGTTATGAATGTTTTGAGTATCTAGTACTTGGATTATCATGTGAATCTCATCATGTTATTAATTTAATTTGTTGGGTTTTAATGATGATGCTTAATTGGGATAGAGTTGGGTGAACCTTCTCAATGTTTAACAACCACCATGATAGTTAAATAAAATTTATTCCTTTGCTGTTGGGAAAAATTGGCTTTTTGCAAAACTATAACCATAGAGCTTTCCACCAGCCATATATGCATGTAGTATAGCATTATTCTATTCATTACTCTCTTTGTGTTACATTGCCAACATATTCCATGTACTGACCCGTTTTGGGCTTCAATGTTCATGTTGCAGACTTTTCAGACGACGAGTAAGGTGCCTTAGGTCGTGGTCTTATACTCAGTGATACCGTTGGAGTTGATGGACTTGCTTATCTTCCCAGCCTTCCGCTGTAATCGTTATTAGATGGCCTTAAGCCATATTTATTGTAATAAGTTCTCTTTTGAGACATTCAATGTAATAAGTGTGTGATTGCTACTCTATTATAAATCCTTCAAGTATTGTGCGTGTCAGCATTACTGATCCAGGGATGACACTAATGCACAGAGATCATACTATTTGAGATCTGGTCGCTACAAGATGGTATCAGAGCAGACGCTGACTGTAGGACACGACCACTAAGCTAAAGCCTAGATCACTACTCTCTTATCATTTATGACTCCTCTCCCTTTTCTACTCTTTTAGGATGGTGGATGCAAGGAACAAGTTCACACAACCGGATTAAGATACACCCTTTGGACGCCACTTGAAGGAAGTCACTAGATATCTGAACATCGGAGTACCAAGCTTCACCGGAACCAACACACCACTTTACCAGAAGAGGAGCGTTGGATGATTCAAGTTAAAGTTCCAGGAAGGACGTTCATGCCCGTCACTGAGCCCATAGAGTTTTCCTTTGATGCACCAACCTGGAGTCTAGGCAAGAGCTTGGCAGCCCACATTACAATGGGACGTATTGGAGAAGTTTACCACAAGGATATCAAGGATACTATTTACCAGATTTGTGGACGCCGAGATGAGCAATGGGAGATGATCAGTACCAGGAAGGATAGATCAATTGCAACTTTCATCCAGGAGCTAAACCAACACATTTGACGCCAGGAGAACCAGATGTGCACAGGCATGATAGATCTGAATAAGGCAATGACCAAGATCACGGAACTGGAAGAAGAACTCAAGTCTACACGCGATGGATATGAGGAGGAAATGACGACACTCGTGGAGAAGAATGATGATTTGAAGAAGAAGCAAAAAGTATTCATGGGATTCCCCGCGACTGGAGGAGAAGACAACGATTGCACTTGCCCGAAGAACTACATCATCATCGACGACACGGACTCGGACCCAGACGATAGCGATGATGACTTTGTTGATGAAGCTGGAGCAGATATCATGGAGTCCTTGACTGATCAATTTTCTAGTCGACCACCATAACAGTAGTAGTATTCTCCCATGTATATAGTACAGTCCGAGCACTTTTGTAATGATAGTTACACCGTTGTATGCCCTTGTTTGATTGATTGAAGTGATATTGATTGCATTTGTCTCATGTGCATACGGGTAGTGTTATTCTCTCTAGACATCATTCTATTCTATATTCTCATCTTTTCTAAACCCTCAGATGCCTGTGAGACGTGAAAATGGATTTGTTTTCCCATCGGAGCTCACTCAGTTGATCCAGGAGCAGAATGCATTGATGCAGATACTAGTCCAGAATCAGAATCAGGGGAACAACAACAACACCAACAACCCACCACCACCACCACCTGTTGATCACTTAGCCCATTTCTTGCGGCTGAATCCGCCGGTGTTCTCTAGTAGCACCGAGCCGATAGTTGCAGATGATTGGCTCCGTAAGATGGGAAGGGAGTTGACCACTGCAGGATGCACAGATGCGGAGAAGGTGCATTTTGCCGCACATCAGCTGGATGGACCCGCAGCATCATGGTGGTAGAATTTCACAGCCACTTATCCTATCAGCACTGTCACATGGGACCAGTTTCAGCAGGCTTTCCGTACTGCCCATGTTTCAGCAGGAGCTATGGCCATGAAGAAGCGTGAGTTTCACAACTTGCACCAAGGAGGACGTACAGTTGGCCAGTATGTGGATGACTTTAGTAATCTATCACGTTATGCCCCGGATGACGTTGCTACGGATGCAGCTAAGCAGGAGAAGTTTCTGGAAGGACTAAATGATGAGCTGAGCATGCAGTTGATGGTAGCAACCTTTAACAACTACCAGGAGTTGGTAGATAGAGCTCTCATGATTGAAGGGAAGCAGCAACAGATTTACAACCGCAAGAGGAAGTTTGGACAAGGGAAGTACAATTCTGGAGCTCAGCAGAAGCCTCGTTTTACCCTGAATTCGGGAGGACCTTTTCAACATACCCATGGAGGAGGGAGCTCGCACAACCATAGTGGCCCCAAGAATGGTAATGGGAATGGAGGAAGCAACGGCCATAACCGTACCAACCCATCAACCCCAGCCAAGAGGGATCTGAGCCAAGTCACTTGCTATAAGTGCCAGAAGACTGGACATTATGCCAATGAATGTCCTAAAGCTAAAAATGGAAATGGCAATGGAAGCTCTGGGAAGAAACCGAACCCTTTCAACAGGGGACAGGTGAACCACGTTAACGTGGAGGAGGTTGAAGCCTAACCAGATGCAATCGTTCTTTCTGATACTGGTGCATCGCATTCATACATATCAATGGGATTTGTGGATAAGTATAAACTGCCCACCAAGGTTCTTAGAACACCTATGTTAGTAAGCTCACCAGGAGCGGAGTATATGTCCAGTCAAGGATGTTTTCAAGTGCCATTAACCATAGGTAGGCATGTTTTCCCCTCGGATTTAATCATTTTGGAATCGCAAGGTTTGGATGTGATTCTGGGTATGGATTGGCTATTGATGTATGGAGGAAACATCGATTGCGCCAGTAAGTCGATTTTGCTTACCACCCCAGAAGGAAGAAGATTAAGTATGTATCCTGACATGAGCCGAAGAGGACCCAAGTAAATTCCTTATCAGGAGTTGTACTGGAGGAAGTACTAGTGGTGAAGAATTTCCCCTGACGTATTTCAAGAAGAGTTGCCAAGCATGCCACCAGATAGAGATATTGAGTTTTTTATTGAGCTTTTGCCAGGCACAGGGCCGATATCTAAGAGACCGTACCTAATGCCCGCAAAGGATTTGGAGTAAATTAAGAAGCAGATTAAGGAGCTACTGGATAAAGGCTATATTCGCCCAAGTTCTTCACCTTGGGGATCGCCAGTGCTTCTAGTGGAAAAGAAGGATGGATCATTGAGGATGGTTGTTGATTATCGAGGACTGAATGAAGTGACAATCAAGAACAAGTATCCACTGCCAATGATCAATGACTTGTTTGACCAGTTGCAAGGAGCTAAGGTATTTTCCAAGATCGATCTGCGATCAGGGTACCACCAGTTGAAGATTCGAGAGCAGGATATACCAAAGATGGCTTTTACCACCAGGTACGGGCTGTATGAGTATACCGTTATGTCATTTGGTCTGACTAACTCCCCTGCCTATTTCATGAACATGATGAACAAGGTGTTTATGGAGTTTCTGGATAAGTTCGTCGTGGTGTTCATTGATGATATTTTGGTCTACTCGAAGAATGAAGAGGAGCATAAGGAGCATTTGTGTTTGGTACTTGGGAAACTCAGAGAACATCAGTTATATGCCAAGTTCATCAAGTGTGAATTCTGGTTGAAGGAAGTTGGATTTCTCGGACATGTTATATCTGGAGAAGGAATAGCAGTAGACCCCACCAAAGTTGTCACGGTGACAAACTGGGAAGCCCCAACGATAGTTGGAGAGATCCGGAGTTTTCTGGGACTCGCAGGATACTACCGGAGGTTCATTGAGAATTTCTCGAAGATTGCGAAGCCCATGATGGAGTTGTTGAAGAAGGACACCAAGTACAAATGGACTAAGGAATGTGAGGCCAGTTCCCAGGAGTTGAAGAAATGTTTGGTTACGTCACCAGTGTTGATTCTACCAGATCAGTGCAAGGATTATGAGGTGTACTGCGATTCTTCACGTCGAGGACTTGGAGCAGTGCTTATGCAGGAGGGAAGAGTTGTTTCGTATGCCTCATGACAGCTTAAGCCCCATGAGTTAAATTATGCTACCCATGATTTGGAGTTAGCAGCTGTAGTGCATGCATTGAAGACATGGAGACACTTTCTCATCGGAAACTATTGTGAGGTGTACACGGATCACAAGAGTTTGAAGTACATCTTCACACAGAAGGAGTAGAATCTCGGACAAAGGAGATGGTTAGAGCTCATTAAGGATTATATATGAGGTTGCATTATCACCCCGGAAAGGCTAACGTAGTAGCTGATGCGTTGAGCCGCAAGAGCCACGTCAACACACTCATGACCGGAGAGTTACCAAAGGAGTTAGCCGAGGATCTTCGCGAGCTATGTTTGGAGATAGTTCCGTGAGGCTATGTAGCAGCATTGGAGATTCAGTCTACCTTGATGGAAAATATCAGAGAAGCTCAGAAGACTGATAAGGAGATTGCCAAGATAAAGGAGAAGATGAACAAGGGAAAGGCTAAAGGATTTCGTGAGGATGAGCATGATACCCTTTGGTTTGAGGACCGTGTTTATGTGCCAAATGATACTGAGATTAGGAAGTTTATTCCACAAGAGGCCCATGATTCGCCGTATTCAATTCACCCAGGGAATACCAAGATGTATTTGGATTTGAAGGACACTTTCTGGTGGACCGGAATGAAGAAAGATATTGCGGAGTATGTAGCAGTTTGTGATGTATGTCAGAGAGTGCAGGTAGAGCATCAGAAGCCAGCAGGATTGCTACATCCATTGCCGATACCCAAATGGAAGTGGGATAAGCTAGGCATGTATTTTATCACAGGATTGCCCAGGACTCGTTCAGGCTATGACTCAATATGGGTTGTAGTCGATCGTTTGACGAAGGTAGCTCATTTCATGCCAGTGAAGACCACTTACACCGGTGCTAAGTTGGCAAAGATATACATGACCAGGATCGTATGTCTGCATGGAGTTCCGAGGACCATTGTATCAGATAGAGGAACCCAGTTTACCTCAAAGTTCTGGAATCAGTTGCACGAAACTTTGGGTACCAGGCTAGAGTTTAGTACAGCCTTTCATCCACAGACAGATGGACAGACCGAGAGAGTCAATCAAATTCTTGAGGACATGTTGAGAGCTTGTGCGCTAGATTATGGGTCTAGTTGGGACGACAATTTGCCATATGCAGAGTTCTCTTACAACAACAGTTACCAATCCAGTTTGAAGATGGCCCCTTTTGAAGCCTTGTACGGAAGGAGGTGCAGGACACCATTGTTGTGGGATGAAGTTGGAGACCGTCAGTTGTTTGGACCAGATTTGATTAAAGAGTCTGAACAGAAAGTGAAGTTGATTCGCGATAGGCTCAAGGTAGCCCAATCCAGGCAAAAGAGCTATGCGGATTCTACACGCAAGGAGACAGTTTACGAAGTCGGAGACAAAGTTTATCTTCGTGTATCTCCACTTCGAGGAGTTAAGCATTTTGGAGTTAAGGGAAAGTTAGCACCATGTTTTGTGGGACCATACAAAGTTTTGGAGCGTATGGGAGAAGTTGCTTATAAGTTGGAGTTGCCCGAAGGAATGTCAGGAGTTCATGATGTGTTCCATGTTTCCCAGTTGAAAAAGTTCCACGCAGAGATGGCTGATATACCGCTCAGAGATACAGTGCCGCTGGAAGCGATTCAGTTGGATAGTGATTTGACCTATGAGGAGAAACCAGTTAAGATTCTTGAATTTGCCAGCCGAGTCACACGCAGCAAGGTTATCAATTTTTGTAAAGTTCAGTGGAGCCACCACACCGAGGATGAAGCCACCTGGGAGCGAGAGGAAGACCTACTGAAGGACCACCCTCACCTATTTTCTAGCCAACCCGAATCTCGAGGGCGAGATTCATCTTAAGGGGGGTAGGTTTGAACATCCCAAATTTTCAATTTGGAATGTTATACATTAGATCATCATTGCATATCATATTTATTGCATTTTGGCTTGATCCTAGAAATTTCACGCAACTAAAGGACCCACGCAGAGAGTTGGAGATTTCGTTATTTTCATATTTGAGTTTTCTCAAATTTTGAAAATAGGATCATTTGATTTTAATTATTTTATCTTCGAATATTTTTATACAAAAAATAAAAGAGAGGGAATAAAATGACTTTCCCAAAATAAAGAAATATTGATGATTTAATAATAAAATCAAATAAGATTTTATTTTAGAGTTTATCGCTATTTTATTTGAATTTAGGAAAAATGTGCATTTTCCAAAATTGCATTTAGGCCCCAAATAAATGTTCATCTTGTCCGGCTTATTTTTAGAGGATGGGGAAAATTTATTTCTGGATTTTTGGAGTCCGTTTACTATTTCTTTTCTTTCTTTTTCTACACGTCTTAATTATTTAGAAAAAAAGGGTTACCACCTTACCGGGCTGTGTCCGACCTCGACACTGCGCCCGGGCGGCCTTTAAAGGCCGACGGGCTGCCCCGGGCCAAAACCCTAGCCGCCGCCCCGCCCCGCCTCGAGACCCGCGCCGCCACCGCCGCCGATGCCGCGCCTTGCTGCCGCCGCCCTTCACCG
>NC_041393.1:485329697-485377419 GCF_002162155.2 Triticum dicoccoides
CCGTCGCCGCCACCACCCACCGCCGCCGCCGTCACCCTGCCTGCCGGAGCCCGTTGCCGGACCTCGCCGGAGGTAGCCGCCCCGCCGCCGGCGGTTTTCTAAGAAAAACCGCGTGGTTTTTTTAAGCCGCGGTTCATTTTATTTTAATAAATCTGTTTAGTTTTTTCTTTGATTTATTTATTTTGTGGACGTTCGTCCATATGTTCGTTTTAATGAACGGTTTTCGCCATTTAGCCGCAGACAGTGAACATTCGTTTGTTAGCCTGTTCGTCCGTTTTTCTTTTTTTCATATTTTCCGGGATTATTTCTGATCGCGATCTGTGATCCGATTTTTGTTCTAGTATATCTTTTCGCTCATTTATCGGAATCAGGTGATTCAATTGCCTAGAGTTTCGTCTCGAAACCCTCTTTCCGTTTAACCAACTCAAACAAGTTTTTGCTACTGTAAAGTTGACTTAGATCCAGATTAGTAAACACAGTTTGTTTCTTTCGTCGTTTGACCTTCTTTGCTTTGTTTGATTTGATTCTTTTTGCAAACCAGAGTTCTTAAGTTGAACTTTCTGGTTAGATCTCTTATTTGAGTTTTACCTATGCATTATATGAGTGCTTATTGTATGCTTGTTTGTTTGCGATAGAGTACCCGGAGTGCGCCGCTTGCTACTACGAGTCTCTAGGTTTCACGGATCATCAGCAAGGCAATTAACACTTTGATCATACCATTTACTACCCAGTTTTATTACATTAGATCAATCCTCAAACAATTGGATGATTAGGATCTAATTAATATGTGGGTTTTGGGAAGTAGATGAGGTAGAACCTATACTGTGACGCCCGGATTCGACCATACACTAATCATACATGCAAATGTGTACGATCAAGATCAGGGACTCACGAAAGATATCTCAACACAACTCTAGACACAAATTAAAATAATACAAGCTTTATATTACAAGCCAGGGGCCTCGAGGGCTCGAATACAAACTCGATACACACGAGTCAGCGGAAGCAACAATATTTGAGTACAGACATAAGTTAAACAAGGATGCCTTAAGAAGGCTAGCATAAAAGCAACAACGATCAAAGAGGCAAAGCCTCCTGCCTAGGACCTCATAACTACTCCTGGTTGTCGACGGTCTTCACATAGCTGCATCCATCGGTGGTGGCATCTGGCTCCAGGGATCCACCATCTGGTTGCATCAACCAGAAAGAAGAAAGAAGGGGGAAAAGGGGTAGCAAAGCAACCGTGAGTACTCATCCAAAGTACTCGCAAGCATCAGATCTATACGAAGTATGCACTGGAATCAAATGGAAGGTTTGTATATGTGGACTGAACTACAGAATGCCAGAATAGGGGGGGAGACCTAGCCTATCGAAGACTAGCATCTTCATGCAGCTCTGAGCATCTTGCAGCATGTAGAAGAGTAAAGAATAGCAGTTTATAAGTAACAAGCATGTTGTAACATTAATGCCCAGAGATCGTTCCTCGACTCCCTGCGAGAAAGCAATCCCGGAGCCACATATCTCAAGATCCATTTGTAGTTGTATAAGATCAGGATATAAGTCTGAACGTCCATTACCGTGGACATAATATTTGAATATATAACTTCCCTGCAGGGGTGCACCACGTTACCCAACACGCTCGATCACTCTGCCCGGACACACTTTTCTGGGGTCAATGCCCGCCCTCGGAAGATCAACACGTCGCAGCCCGACCTAGGCTCAGCAGAGAGGTCCCCGCCAGTCTACCTCCTAAGCACTTCGGGGTCTGGGCCCATCGCCCGTTCCACTCCAGGTCGTTGCGCGCAGGGCAGGTCCAGGCTCCACCTCTACATGGATGGTGTCGGCCCAGCCGTGCCGCACTGCTGAACTGGACGTCTGACAAAGCTTCGGCTGATACCACAACGTCGAGGCCAATATCTATTCTCTGGTGGTGGTTAGTGCGTAAAGGCCAGAGGCCAACTCAGAATAAATACCCAAAACCATAGTGTATTATTAGCTTGCGGAGATGAGCAGAGACTCACGATTGGAAGTGACCCCATTGCCCCGTCTCGTGGACTTACGACAAGGGCTCAGAATGCCCGGCCGTGCCACGTCATTATCTTGCGGGTGCTCTACGGGCCCGCCCGACTTTCACCAAGGTCTCAAGTAAAGTCTTTGTAACCGTGAGTCCAAACATAAAGGGGAAAACCCGAGGAATCACCCACGAAGGATTCCACTCGATGTAATCATCAAGGTGAACATAAGAGGGACCACCCTCGAGGTTCACACTTGAGGTGTTGAATGATAGAGCCGTATCGGGAATGGTGAAGGAGGAAATCACCCTCGATGACCACGACCGAATAGCTACACTACAGAATTATCATGAGGAGTGCGTTATGAGGGATCACCCTCGGCACTCGATAGTAGCTCTACAGAGTCGAGCAACAAAAGGGGCGTGATGTGATGTGAGGTGTCGGCTCTGGTCATCGATCACGTTGATCGAGTCGTCGATGATGAAGCAGGGGCAAGAAGGACAAATAGGGGTCACTGATGGATCACTAGCCAACCTATACTAAGCAGTTTAGGATAAGCAGGTAGGTAACAATAAGCAGGTAGAAAAGTAGGCTATGCATCAGAATAGGAGCAAACAATAACAGTAGCAAAATCTAATGCAAGCATGAGAGAATAGAATGGGCGATATCGGGATGATCAAAGGGGGGGCTTGCGTGGTTGCTCAGACAAGAAGAAGGGTCGTCATCGACGTAGTCGATCACAGGGACATCGGCAGCGGTCTCAGGGTATACCGGAGAGAAGAGGGGGAAGAAATAGTAAATACACGCAAATATATGCATAACATGACAGTAAGCGATGCTAGAGGTGTTCTAACGCGGTGCTACACGATACCGGTGAAGTGGGATAACAACTGGAAAAGTTTTCCCGGTTCCGGACGTCTGTCACACAAATGAACCGAAGGGAAAAAGTTCAACGTTTGCTATGCTAGGGACATGTGGCGGGCGAACGGACTATGTGTTTGGATTCGTCTCGTTGTTCTGAGCAACTTTCATGTATAAAACTTTTTCATTCGAGTTACGGATTATTTTCTACGATTTTCCAAAGATTTAAATAATATTCTGAAATTAATTTTAATTCGAAAAAATTGCTAAAATGCTAGGCGCACCCAGCACAGTGTACACAGAAGTGTACCCACTGGCTGACAGGTGGGCCAGGGAGTCCTAGTTGACCAGTCAACGTTTGACTGGTCAACAGGGGGTGCCCCTCCTGTCATTCACTCACCAGCTAATTAGATGACTAATTAGACTAACTAATAATTAGATTAGTTAAACATAATTAATTAAGTTAATTGATTAAATAATTATATTTTTAATATTTATTTTTAAAAACTCTTTTTTTAACCTTTCTTTTTAGTTTTATAGGGGGCTGGGCCCAGTGGTCAGTGGTCCATAGGCCTTTAGCGGGTGCGGGCATTATCGGGTGCGGGCGTCCACGCACTCGCACGGGGGCGATGGAGGGTGCATGCGGGGCCGTGGCCACGACGCGGCGGTGAGGCCGGGAGCTACGGGATTCGCGGCGGGGTGCTGACGGTCGCGCGGCTAGGCGGCGAGCGGCGAAGGGCTCCGGCGTGCAGCGGCTAGGTGGAGCAGGAGGCGTGGGCGCGCCGAGACGAGCATGACGCATGCGTGGCGCGGTGAGCGTGTCCACGGGCGCGGCGACGGTGACACGGAGGGGGCGACGGGGAAGGAGGACAAGGTCCTCACCCACGTTGAAGGCGTACGGGGTGGCGAGGCTCGACGGGAACATCGATGGAGAGGCAGGGCGGGGTTGAGGAGGCGGTCGAGGAGGAGGACGGTGGTTCGGCAACGGTGGGGTAGCGCCAGGCGGCGTCGATCCAGTGACGGGGTCCGGTGCGTCGAGGCGGCAGGCCGCGGCGGCGGCGGGACGGAGCAGGCGACGGGGCGTCGGAGACGGTGCGGTGTTGGGCGGCGCCGCGTGGAAGGAGACGGAGAGGCGGGCGCTGGCGAGGGGTGGTTGGAGGCACCGGGCGGTGGCAGCGTGGCGAAGGGGTCGGGGACCTCTACCCCGATCCAGACGGGGAAAGGGGAGAGAGGCGTGCGGGGGAAGCGAGTGGGGAGAGTGGGGATCGACAGGGGTTAGGGTTCGGGCAGCGGGGTGACCTAATAGGCCAGGTGCCAGCAAGGGTGGGCCGGTTGGGCCGCATGGGTGGCCATCTGGGCCTATTGGTTGAGTTGGCCAGGGGGGTCTCTTTTGCATTTTATTTCCAGTTTAAATTTTTGTTAGTGTTTCTATTAAACTAAAAATCTAAACAAGTTTTGTTAGATGTGAGACTTACCTCATAAAACAAGCACATTAATCCTAGGAGTCAAAAAATGTTTGAGGCCAAGGAAGTTGTCTAAACATTTTTTTGAAATTGAAAAGGCCAATTAATATGGTGCTGGGCCTCTTATATTTTCCTAGGGATTAAAGGGAGAGCCAAATGATGTTGGTTGCCACATGATAATTAACTAGTGAATATTAGCAACCCAACGAACATTTTTGTTTTGACAACTAAAAACTTTATTTGTTTGACTTTATTTAAAGTTTGAACTTGGTTTTCGAACCGCCATGAGTTTATCAAAACTAACCGAGGTGACGTGGCATCATTAGTAGAGGTTCACTGTAGCTTGATTATCCGGGTGTCACATATACCTTGTTTTATTATCAAACCTTTGGGAGTTACTTCTACATTTGCTTATATCGCTATGCTATGCTAGTAGACGTGGATTGGGTGAATGTATCCATGACAGATGTGAGATTGTCAATTAATGGTTTACTTAAGGTGGCAACTTTAATACACATCTGGGTGGATTGAGGCACCTGGGGAACCCAGTGATTGCCTGTTTTTTTTTTGGAAATCCCGGGGTACCGTGTGATTCTCCTATGGACCGCCACCCAGGATCAAAGGGATCATGAGATTATTCATGCTAGAAACTTCCATGTGTAGCCGCAAGCTACTATGGGCTCTAGCATAGTTGATTAAGTCGTGTGAACTCTTACCTTGGTAGACTAGCAGATGTAGGGGAAAGTAGGTGTAACTTTCTACCCATCGTAAGGTGCAAACGCTTCTGAAAGACTATGTCTCGGTCATCCGTTTCTCAAACACCATGTAGTGCGAGAATTCCAGCGAAGGAGATTGAGTCTTGCGGGGAAAAGTGCACAAACCTCTGCAGAGTGTACAAACTAATCATGGTTAGTCGTGTCCCCGGTTATGAACGTTTTGAGTATCTAGTACTTGGATTATCATGTGAATCTCATCATGTTCTTAATTTAATTTGTTGGGTTTTAATGATGATGCTTAATTAGGATTGAGTTGGGTGAACCTTCTCAATGTTTAAAAACCACCATGATAGTTAAATAAAACTTATTCCTTTGCTGTAGGGAAAAATTGGCTTTTTGCAAAACTGTAACCATAGAGCTTTCCACCAGCCATATATGCATGTAGTATAGCATTATTCTGTTCATTACTCTCTATGTGTTACATTGCCAGCATATAACATGTGTTGACCCGTTTCGGGCTGCAACGTTCATGTTGCAGACTTTTCAGACGACGAGTAAGGTGCCTTAGGTCGTGGTCTTATACTCAGTGATGCCGTTGGAGTTGATGGGCTCGCTTATCTTCCAAGCCTTCCGTTGTTATCATTATTAGATGGCCTTAAGCCATATTTATTGTAATAAGTTCTCTTTTGAGACATTCGATGTAATAAGTGTGTGATTGCTACTCTATTATAAATCTTTCAAGTACTATGCATGTCAGCATTACCGATCCAGGGATGACACTGATGCACAGAGATCAGACTGTTTGAGGCCTGTTCGCTACAACTTGACCCTTATCGACCATCATCTTATCAGTGGGATCCGGCGGAGATCGCCAGCTAGTGGCAGTATGATGACACTCCTAAGTACACCGGAGAGAGTAGCCATGATCCATGGGCATAGACCAACTTAGACCAAAAGCCTAAGCTTGGGGGAGTACGTATTTCTCGCCGACATTACATTCATGTTCGTACACTCATTCTAGTTGTCGGTGCTCATACTTTTTCACTGTACTATCCATGCTAGTTTATCTTCTTTTTCTAGCTTTCTTCTTCTGTGTTTGATAAACCTTAAGAAAAAACCAAAAAATTAGTTAGTTCGCTTTCCATGCTTGTAGTAGTAATTAAAAGAAAACCCAAAAATATTTCTCGTTCTTCTTTTGCTTGTTGGGAGCTTTCCCGTGTAAATAGTTTTATTTCTTTTCTTTCCTTTGGGGGTCGAGAGGAGAAGACCATAATGAAAATGTTTAGTGGCTCTATTATGCATGATTGTTGATTTGACCTAGAGCCCATATTACCTTGTATTCTCCCTTGAATTGATTGCTTGCAGATTCCAGCTTAGTCCAATGCACGTGCACTATTATTATTATCCACACCGTTTGGTCGTGCAAGTGAAAGGAAATAATGACGATATATGATGGATTGATTGAGATGAGAGAAGCTGGTATGAACTCGACCTCTCTTGTTTTTATAAATATGATTAGTTCATCGTTCCTGATTCAGCCTATTATGAATGAACATGTTTGCAATGACAACTAGAGATTATAGTTGCTTATGCCATGCTTAATTAGGTAGGAGCCTATAATGGTTTACCTTGCGTGCCAACATGCTATTAAAATGGTTGTGATGTGGTATGATAGCGTGGTATCCTCCTTTGAATGATTTGAGTGACTTGACTTGGCACATGGTCATGCATGTAGTTGAAACAAAATCAACATAGCCTTCACGATATTTATGTTCATGGTGGATTATATCCTACTCATGCTTGCACTCGGTGTTGATTAATTTTAATGCATGTTCATGACTGTTGTCGCTCTCTCAGTTGGTCGCTTCCCAGTCTCTTGCTAGCCTTCACCTGTACTAAGCGGGAATACTGCTTGTGCATCCAAACTCCATAAACCCCAAAGTTATTCCATATGAGTCCACCATACCTTCCTATATGCGGTATTTACCTGCTGTTCCAAGTAAATTTGTATGTGCCAAACTCTAAACCTTCAAATGAAATTCTGTTTTGTATGCTCGAGCAGCTCATGTAACAACTAGGGTTGTCTGTATCTTCCATGTTAGGTGGGTTATTCTCAAGAGGAGTGGACTCCGCTCGCCATTCAGGAGAAAATGGCTGGTCACCGGGATGCCTAGTCCCATGCTCAAATCAAATCAAAATAATTAAACAAAACTTCCCCAGGATTATTGCTAGTTGGAGGCACCCATTGTTTCGGGCAAGCCATGGATTGATGCTTGTTGGTGGTGCGGGAGTATAAACTTTACCATTCTGTTTGGGAACCGCCTATAATGTGTGTAGCATGGAAGATATCGAGATCTCTTAGTTGTTATGTTGACAGTGAAAGTATACCGCTCAAAATGTTATTCACCTCTATTTCAAAATCGAGCTCTGGCACCTCTACAAATCCCTGCTCCCCTCTGCGAAGGGCCTATCTATTTACTTTTATGTTGAGTCATCACCCTCTTATTAAAAAGCACCCGCTAGAGAGCACCGCTGTCATTTGCATGCATTACTATTAGTTTATATTGGGTATGACTATGACTGGATCTCTTTTACCATGAATTACAATGTTTAGTCAGTCCTTGATCTTTAAAGGTGCTCTGCATTTATGGTTTGCAGTCTCAGAAAGGGCTAGCAAGATACCATCTTGTTATATCATATTATGATTGTTTTGAGAAAGTGTTGTCATCCGAGATTTATTATTATTGCTCGCTAGTTGATTATGCCATTGATATGAGTAAACATGAGACCTAAGTGTTCTTGTGAATATGGTTGGTTCATAATCTTTGCTGAAAACTTGATTGTTGGCTTTACATATTTGCAACAAGAGCAAACAGAGTTTGTAAAAGTTTTTCTTTATCACTTTCAGTTTGTCAACTGAATTGCTTGAGGAGAAGCAAAGGTTTAAGCTTTAAGGAGTTGATACGTCTCTGTTGTATCTACTTTTCCAAACACTTTTGCCCTTGTTTTGGACTCTAACTTGCATTATTTGAATGGAACTAACCCGGACTGACGTTGTTTTCAGCAGAACTACCATGGTGTTATTTTTGTGCAGAAATAGAAGTTCTCGGAATGACCTGAAAATCCACAGAGCAACTTTTCAGAATAAATAAAAAATAATCGCGAAAGAATCAGTGTCAGGGGGCCCACACCCTGTCCATGAGGGTGGGGGTGCGCCCCCTCCCCTAGGGCGCGCCCCCTGCCTCGTGGGCCCCCTGGACGTCCACCGACCTCAACTCCAACTCCATATATTTGCTTTCGCGGAGAAAAAAATCAAAGTGAAAGTTTCATCACGTTTTACAATACAGAGCCGCCGCCAAGCCCTAATCTCTCTCGGGAGGGCTGATCTGGAGTCTGTTTGGGGCTTCGGAGAGGGGATTCGTTGATATTGTCATCATCAACCATCCTCCATCACCAATTTCATGATGCTCACCGCCGTGCGTGAGTAATTCCATCGTAGGCTTGCCGGACGGTGATGGGTTGGATGGAATTTACCATGTAATCAAGTTAGTTTTGTTAGGGTTTGATCCCTAGTATCCACTATGTTCTGAGATTGATGTTGCTATGACTTTGCTATGCTTAATGCTTGTCACTAGGGCCCGAGTGCCATGATTTCAGATCTGAACCTATTATGTTTTCATGAATATATGTGAGTTCTTGATCCTATCTTGCAAGTCTATAGTCACCTATTATGTGTTATGATCCGACAACCCCGAAGTGACAATAATCGGGATACTTCTCGGTGATGACCGTAGTTTGAGGAGTTCATGTATTCACTATGTGTTAATGCTTTGGTCCGGTACTCTATTAAAAGGAGGCCTTAATATCCCTTAGTTTCCATTAGGACCCCGCTGCCACGGGAGGGTAGGACAAAAGATGCCATGCAAGTTCTTTTCCATAAGCACGTATGACTATATTCGGAATACATGCCTACATTACATTGATGAATTGGAGCTAGTTCTGTGTCACCCTATGTTATAACTATTACATGAGGAATCGCATCCGACATAATTATACATCACTGATCCAATGCCTACGAGCTTTTCACATATTGTGCTTTGCTTATTTACTTCACCGTTGCTACTGTTACAATTACTACAAAACTGCCACTGTTACTTTTGCTACCGTTACCGTTACTTCCATACTACTTTGCTACTAAATACTTTGCTGCAGATACTAAGTTATCTAGGTGTGGTTGAATTGACAACTCAACTGCTAATACTTGAGAATATTCTTTGGCTCCCCTTGTGTCAAATCAATAAATTTGGGTTGAATGCTCTACCCTCGAAAACTGTTGTTATCCCCTATACTTGTGGGTTATCAGTAGCACACATCACTTTTGGACGCATTTGTGAGGTGTACCACAAGGAGCTCGAAGACACCGTCTATCAGATATGTGGACGCTGAGATGAGCAATGAGAGATGATCCGCACCAGGAAGGATGGATCTATTGCAGCATTCATTCAGGAGATGGATTAGCACATTCATCGATATGAGAACCATATGTGCGCTATCATGAAGAAGACCAAGAAGCTGATGAAGAGGAATATCGAGCTAGAAGAGGAACTCAAGTCAGCACGCGATGGATATGAAGAAGAAATTGTTGTGCTACTGGAGAAGCATGAAGACCTAAAGAAGAAGCTAGGAATGCATGAGGTGAACCCGAAGCAAGAGCCTGAAGTGGAGATCCGTTCGGAGGACTACATCATATTGGAGGACACCGACACGGACAATGATGCAAATGATGACAACGAAGATGACTATGAAGACAGAGCTGGAGCAGATATTATGGAGTCTTCCACCGATCAAAATAGACGATCCCAATGTTATTAGTAGTATTCTTCCAGAACCTTGTTTGATGTTGAGTGGTGTGAATTGAATGTATTTGCCTCATATGCATATGGGTGATACGTCTCCAACGTATCTATAATTTTTGATTGTTCCATGCTATTATATTACCCCTTTTGGATGTTTATGGGCTTTATTTTACACATTTATATCATTTTGGGACTAACCTATTAACCGGAGGCCCAGCCCATTTTGCTATTTTATTGCCTGTTTTAGTATTTCGAAGAAAAGGAATATCAAATGGAGTCCAAACGGAACGAAACCTTTGGCAGCGTGATTTTTTGGAAGAATATCATCCAGGAGACTTGGAGTTCACGTCAGAAGAGCCTCGAGGAGGCCACGAGATAGGAGGGCACCCCCACCACTACTCGGGGCGTCCCCCTGTCTCGTGGGCCCCTCGAGCGCCCCCCGACCGACTTCTTTCGCCTATATAAGTCCACGTACCCTAAAAACATCGAATATAAAGATAGATCAGGAGTTCCGCCGCCGCAAGCCTCTGTAGCCACCAAAAACCTCTCGGGAGCCCGTTCCGGCACCCTGCCGGAGGGGGAACCCATCACCGGTGGCCATCTTCATCATCCCGGCGCTCTCCATGCCGAGGAGGGAGTAGTTCACCCTCGGGGCTGATGGTATGTACCAGTAGCTATGTGTTTGATCTCTCTCTCTCTCATGGTCTCTCTCGTGTTCCCTTTATGGCACGATCTTGATGTATCCCGAGCTTTGCTATTATAGTTGGATCTTATGATGTTTCTCCCCCTCTACTCTCTTGTGATGAATTGAGTTTCCCTCTTGAAGTTATCTTATCGGATTGAGTCTTTATTTGAGAACACTTGATGTATGTCTTGCCGTGCTTATCTGTGCTGACAATGGGATATCACGTGCCACTTGATGTATGTTTTGGTGACCAACTTGCGGGTTCCGCCCATGAACCTATGCATAGGGGTTGGCACACGTTATTGACTCTCCGGTAGAAACTTTGGGGCACTCTTTGAAGTACTTTGTGTTGGTTGGATGAATCTGAGATTGTGTGATGGATATCGTATAATCATGCCCACGGATACTTGAGGTGACAATGGAGTATCTAGGTGACATTAGGGTTTTGGTTGATTTGTGTCTTAAGGTGTTATTCTAGTATGAATCCTATGATGGATTGAGCGGAAAGAATAGCTTTATGTTATTTTACTACGAACTCTTGAATAGATAGAACAGAAAGGATAACTTTGAGGTGGTTTCGTACCCTACCATAATCTCTTCGTTTGTTCTCCTCTATTAGTTTCTTTGGAGTGACTCTTTGTTGTATGTTGAGGGATTGTTATATGATCTATCTATGTTATTATTGTTGAGCGAACTTGCACTAGTGAAAGTATGAACCCTAGTCCTTGTTTCCTATCATTGCAATACCGTTTACGCTCACTTTTATCGCTTGCTACCTTGCTGCTTTTATAATTTCAGATTACAAATACCTTTATCTACCATCCATATTGCACTTGTATCACCATCTCTTCGCTGAACTAGTGCACCTATACAATTTACCAATGTATTGGGTGTGTTGGGGACACAAGAGACTCTTTGTTATTTGGTTGCAGGGTTGTTTGAGAGAGACCATCTTCATCCTACGCCTCCTACGGATTGATAAACCTTAGGTCATCCACTTGAGGGAAATTTGCTACTGTCCTACAAACTTGTGCACTTCCAGGCCCAACAACGTCTACAAGAAGAAGGTTGTGTAGTAGACACCAAGTTCTTTTCTGGCTCCGTTGCCGGGGAGGTTAGGTAAGCGGCACTCACACCCCGTCAACTAAGCTCTTTTCTGGCGCCGTTGCCGGCGAGGTGAGTGCTTGAAGGTATATCTTTAGATCTTGCAATCGAATCTTTTTGTTTCTTGTTTTATCACTAGTTTAGTTTATAAAATAAAACTACAAAAAAGTGGAGTTGAGTTTGTCTCATACGCTTCATCTTTTTAATATCTTTCATGAGTATGATGAAAAGGAAAAATGTGCTCAAGTGCTAGAAGAAGAAATCTATAGAATGTTTGACACTAAATCTTTGAGTGATGAGCATGATTGCAATGTTGTTAGTATGAATTTCTTGAATATCCATGATGCTAATGATATGCAAAGCCACAAGCTTGGGGAAGCTATGTTTGATGAGTATGATATTTTTCGTCCCCCAAGTTTTGATGAGAATATTTATTATAATGAAATCATGCCTCCTATTTATGATGATTATATTGATGAAAGTGGGTTTGGAAGAGTGTCAACTTTAGGTAGTATTGATCCCACTATTTTGGAGGATATTGAATCTTATTGTGATGAACATGAAAGTGGATTTGGAAGAGTGTCAAGTTTATTTAGTGATGATTCCACTATTTCGGAAGAGGTTCCAATTGATTATGAGAACAAAGTTGCTATCTATGATGATTATTGTGATGACTTGTATGCTATCAAGAATAATGATAACCCTGAAACTTGTCATCATGATTTTAGTTTTCAATTGGATTATGACTCACATGATAATTATTTTGTTGAGTTTGCTCCCACTACTATTCATGAGAATAAATTTGCTTATGTGGAGAGTAGTAAAATTTCTATGCTTGTAGATCATGAAAAGAATGCTTTAGGTGCTGGTTATATTGTTGAATTCATTGATGATGCTACTGAATATTATTATGAGGGAGGAACACATGGTTGTAGGAATTGCAATAATATCAAGTTTCCTCTCTATGTGCTTAAAATCTTGAAGCTATGCTTGTTTTATCTTCCTATGCTAGTTGATTATTGTTCCCATAAGTTGTTTGCTCACAAAATCCCTATGCATAGGAAGTGGGTTAGGCTTAAATGTGCTAGTCATATGCTTCATGATGCTCCCGTTATGTTTCAATTCTTATCTTTTATGTGAGCATCATTGTCATCATCATGCCTAGCTAGAAAGGCATTAAAGAAAAGCGCTTGTTGGGAGACAACCCAATATTTACCCTTACTATTTTTGTGTTTCCATATGATTATGCTACTGTAGTAATCATGTTTATAGCTTTTTTTCAATAAAGTGCCAAGTAGAACCTTTGGGAAGACTTGGGTGAAGTCTTTATGATCATGCTGTAGAAAACAGAAACTTTTGCGCTCACGAGTTTAGCTGCCATTTTTTTACCAGAGAGTGATTTTAGGTTGATTATTTTTGCAGATGATTAATAGACAATTACTCATGTCCAGCAATTTATTTCAGAATTGTTTGTGTTCCAGAAGTATACGTTTGATACAGATTACTACAGACTATTCTGTTTTTGACAGATTCTGTTTTCTATGTGTTGTTTGCTTATTTTGATGAATCTATGGCTAGTATTAAGTGGCATGAACCATAGAGAAGTTGGAATACAGTAGGTTTAAAACCAATATGAATTTAGAATGAGTTAATTACAGTACCTAAGTGGTGGTTTTATTTTCTTTTACTAACGGAGCTTACGAGTTTTGTTTTGAGTTTTGTGTGGTTGAAGTTTTCAAGTTTTGGGTAAAGATTCGATGGACTACAGAATAAGGAGTGGCAAGAGCCTAATATTGGGGATGCCCAAGGCACCCCAAGGTAATACTCAAGGACAACAAATAGCCTAAGCTTGGGGATGCCCCGGAAGGCATCCCCTCTTTAGTCTTCGCTCATCGGTAACTTTACTTGGAGCTATATTTTTATTCACCACATGATATATGTTTTTCTTGGAGCATCATTTTATTTTATTAGTTTTTGCTTGCTGTTATTTAGAATAATGTCTTGCATCTTTAGTTTCAATAAAAATGTCAAGGATAGCCTTTACCATGCTTATTTTGCTAGTATACATGTTGCTGTTTCAAAACAGAAAGTTTACCGCTGTTGCAAAAATTACCTAGAAAAGTCAGAGAGTGATATAATGTTGAATCTTTTTGCATATTGAGCTCTAATAAATTAATTGCAGTGGGAATTTTATTTCATAATTTTTGGAGTTAGGGAAGTATGATTAATCTTGCATTCTTTACAGACTGTACTGTTTTGGCAGATTGCTGTTATGGTTGCATTGTTTGCATATGTTTGCTTGCTTAATGATTCTATTTGAGGATACGAGTATTAAATATGAAGATACATTTAGTATGCAATGTTGAATAATAATTTTAGTGATTTGTTACAGTAGAAAATGATAAAGTTTTGCATTGGTTTATACTAATCTATCTCACGAGTTCTTGTTGAGTTTGTTGTGAATGAAGCTTTTGGTAAAGAGAAACCATGATATGAGAGGAATTAAGGAGACACAAAAGATCAAGCTTGGGGATGCCCAAGGCACCCCAAGATAATATTTCAATAAGTCTCAAGCATCTAAGCTTGGGGATGCCCCGGTAGGCATCCCACCTTTCTTCTTCAACAACTATCGGTTAGTATTGGTTGAGCCTAAGTTTTTGCTTCTTCACATGAGTTGTGCTATCCTTGCAATGCCATTTTATTTTGCTTTGCTTGATGTTTGAATAAAATACCAAGATATGAAATTCTTAAATGAGAGAGAGTCTTCATATAGCTGCACAATTATTTGACTACTCATTGTTCTTCACTTATATCTTTCGGAGTAGTTTGTCATTTGCTCTAGTGCTTCACTTATATCTTTTAGAGAATGGGGTGGATTAATTTTGAAGAAATTGCTAGTATCTCATGCTTCACTTATATTATTTTGGGAGTCTTTTAGAGCAGCATGGTATTTGCTATGGTTACAAATTTGGTCCTAGAATGATGAGCATCCAAGTTGGGTATAATAAAAACTATCATAGGAAGTGAATTGGATGCTATGATCAATTTGTTGCTTGATAATTGTTTTGAGATATAAAGGTAGTAATGTTAGGGTCATGCTAGTGGATAATTATGAAATTGAGAAATACTTGTGTTGAGGTTTGCAAGTCCCGTAGCATGCACGTATGGTAAAAGTTGTGTGACAAATTTGTTGCATGAGGTGCTCTTTTGATTGTCTTCCTTATGAGTGGTAGTCGGGGACGAGCGATGGTCTTTTCCTACCAATCTATCCCTCTTGGGGCATGCGTAGTAGTACTTTGCTTCGAGGGCTAAGTAGACTTTTGCAATAAGTATATGAGTTCTTTATGACTAATGTGAGTCCATGGATGTACGCACACTCATCCTTCCACTTTGCTAGCCTCTCGTATTACCGCGCAACTTTCGCCGGTATTGAACCCATTATTTACTTTCCTCAAAACAGCCACCATATCTACCTATTATGGCATTTCCATAGCCATTCTGAGATATATTGCCATGCAAATTTCCACCGTTCCGTTTATTATGACACGTTTCATCATTGTCATATTGCTTTTTGCATGATCATGTAGTTGACATCGTATTTGTGGCAAGGCCACCTTCATAATTTTCATACATGTCGCTCTTATTCAGTGCATATCCCGGTACACCGCCGGAGGCATTCATATAGAGTCATATTTTGTTCTAGCTTTGAGTTGTAACTCTTGAGTTGTAAATCCATAAAAGTGTGATGATCTTCATTATTAGAGCATTGTCTCGGTGAGGAAAGGATGATGAAGACTATGATTCCCCCACAAGTCAGGATGAGACTTCGGACTTTACAAAAAAGAAAAAAAAAAGAAAAAAGAAAAAAAGAGAAAGGCCAAAGAAAAAAAGAAAAAAAAGAAAAAAGAAAAAGAAAAAAATAAAATGAGAGAAAAAGAGAGAAGGGACAATGCTACTATCTCTTTTTCCACACTTGTGCTTCAAAGTAGCACCATGATCTTCATTATAGAGAGTCTCCTATGTTGTCACTTTCATATACTAAGTGGGAATTTTTCATTATAGAACTTGGCTTGTATATTCCAATGATGGGCTTCCTCAAAATACCCTAGGTCTTCGTGAGCAGGCGAGTTGGATGCACACCCACTTAGTTTCTTTTGTTGAGCTTTCATATATTTATAGCTCTAGTGCATCCGTTGCATGGCAATCCCTACTCACTCACATTGATATCTATTGATGGGCATCTCCATAGCCCGTTGATACGCCTAGTTAATGTGAGACTATCTTCTCCCTCCTTTTGTCCTTACAACCACCACCATATACCACCATAGCGCTATGTCCATGGCTTGCGCTTATGTATTGCGTAAGAGTTGAAAAAGCTGAAGCGCGTTAAAAAGTATGAAACAATTTCTCGGCTCGTCATCGGGGTTGTGCATGATGGGAGTATTTTGTGTAATGAAAATGAAGCATGGCCTAACTATATGATTTTGTAGGGATAAGCTTTCTTTGGCTATCCTATTTTGATAGGACATGATTATTTGTTAATATGCTTTGAAGCATTATTATTTTTATGTTTTATAAGCTTTTATCTTGAATCATTTGGATCTGAACATTCATGCCACAATAAAGAATATTACATTGAGAATTATGCTAGGTAGCATTCCACATCAAAAATTCTGTTTTTATCATTTACCTACTCGAGGGCGAGCAGGAATTAAGCTTGGGGATCCTTGATACGTCTCCAACGTATCTATATTTTTTGATTGTTCCATGCTATTATATTACCCCTTTTGAATGTTTATGGGCTTTATTTTACACATTTATATCATTTTTTGGACTAACCTATTAACCGGAGGCCCAACCCATTTTGCTGTTTAATTGCCTGTTTCAGTATTTCGAAGAAAAGGAATATCAAACGGAGTCCAAACAGAACGAAACCTTCGGGAGCGTGATTTTTTGGAAGAATATCATCCAGGAGACTTGGAGTTCACGTCAGAAGAGCCTCAAGGAGGCCATGAGATAGGAGGGCGCCCCCCCCCCCCTACTGGGCGCGCCCCCCTGTCTCGTGGGCCCCTCGAGCACCCCCCGACCGACTTCTTTCACCTATATAAGTCCACGTACCCTAAAAACATCGAATATAAAGATAGATCGGGAGTTTCACCGCCGCAAGCCTCTATAGCCACCAAAAACCTCTCGGGAGCCCGTTCCGGCACCCTGCCGGAGGGGGAACCCATCACTGGTGGCCATCTTCATCAGCCCGGCGCTCTCCATGACAAGGAGGGAGTGGTTCACCCTCGGGGCTGAGGGTATGTACCAGTAGCTATGTGTTTGACCTCTCTCTCTCTCTCTTGTTCTCTCTCGTGTTCCCTCTATGGCACGATCTTGATGTATCCCGAGCTTTGCTATTATAGTTGGATCTTATGATGTTTCTCCCCGTCTACTCTCTTGTGATGAATTGAGTTTCCCTCTTGAAGTTATCTTATCGGATTGAGTCTTTATTTGAGAACACTTGATGTATGTCTTGCCGTGCTTATCTGTGCTGACAATGGGATATCACGTGCCACTTGATGTATGTTTTGGTGACCAACTTGCGGGTTCCGCCCATGAACCTATGCATAGGGGTTGGCACGCGTTCTTGACTCTCCGGTAGAAACTTTGGGGCACTCTTTGAAGTACTTTGTGTTGGTTGGATGAATATGAGATTGTGTGATGCATATCATATAATCATGCCCACGGATACTTGAGGTGACAATGGAGTATCTAGGTGACATTAGGGTTTTGGTTGATTTGTGTCTTAAGGTGTTATTCTAGTATGAACCCTATGATGGATTGAGCAGAAAGAATAGCTTTATGTTATTTAACTACGAACTCTTGAATAGATAGAACAGAAAGGATAACTTTGAGGTGGTTTCGTACCCTACCATAATCTCTTTGTTTGTTCTCCTCTATTAGTTGCTTTGGAGTGACTCTTTTTTGCATGTTGAGGGATTGTTATGTGATCTATCTATGTTATTATTGTTGAGAGAACTTGCACTAGTGAAAGTATGAACCCTAGGCCTTGTTTCCTATCATTGCAATACCATTTACGCTCACTTTTATTGCTTGCTACCTTGCTGTTTTTATAATTTCAGATTACAAATACCTTTGTCTACCATCCATATTGCACTTGTATCACCATCTCTTCGCCGAACTAGTGCACCTATACAATTTACCATTGTATTGGGTGTGTTGGGGACACAAGAGACTCTTTGTTATTTGGTTGCAGGGTTGTTTGAGAGAGACCATCTTCATCCTATGCCTCCTACGGATTGATAAACCTTAGGTCATCCACTTCAGGGAAATTTGCTACTGTCCTACAAACTTGTGCACTTGTAGGCCCAACAACGTCTACAAGAAGAAGGTTGTGTAGTAGACACCAATGGGTAGTGAAATCTCTCATAGACCTCATTCGATTCTGTTTTCTCACCCCCTCTAACCCATCACATGCCTCCAAGACGTGACCCCGGATTCACTTTCCCGCCGGAGCTCACCCAATTGATCCAGTAGCAGAATGCCTTGATGCAGATGTTACTCCAGAACCAGAACCAGAACCAAGGCAACAACAACAACAACAACAACAACAACAACCCACCGCCACCACCCCCTGTTGAAGACCTAGCCTGTTTTCTGAGGTTGAATCTGTCGGTGTTTTCTAGCAGCACCGAGCCGATTGTTGTAGATGATTGGCTCCGCAAGATTGGAAGAGAGCTGAACACTGCCAGATGCACGGATGCAGAGAGAGTGTGCTTTGTCGCATCAACTTGATGGACCCGCAGTATCTTGGTGGGAGAATTCACCACCATTTACCCCATAGCTACAGTTACATGGGATCAGTTTCAGCAGGCCTTCCGCACCGCACATGTTTCAGCTGGAGCCATGAGTTTGAAGAAACGTGAGTTTCGCAACTTGCGCCAAGGGAGTCGTATAGTGGGACAGTATGTGTCCCCGGTTATGGACATCTTGAGTATCTAGAAGTGGATATTATTGTTGATCTCATCACGCTTAAATCAATGAATTGGGTTTAATGATGATACTTGCTTAATGTTAGGATTTGAGTTGGAGGAACCTTCTCAAATATTGGTATAACTTGGTAGTAAATAAAATTTATTCCTTTGTTGCAGGGAAAATTAGCTTTATGCAAAACATTAAACTTAGAGCCTCCAGCAGCCAAATATGCATGTAGATATAGTTTCTTGCATTCATTTGCTCTGTAGTGTAACTCTGCCAGCATATTCTATGTGCTGACCTACACGGCTGCAACGTCTCATGTTGCAGACTTTACCGACGAAGAATAAGGTGCGATAGGTCATTGTCATGCACTCAACTATGCCGTTGGAGTTGATCGACTCATTTATCTTCGAAGCTGCCACAGTTATTATGTTTAGGTGGCCTTCAGCCATATTATTTGTGTAACAGATACTCTTTATGAGGACCTTGATGTAATAAGTGTGTGATTGAAACTAATTCCTCGAGTACTGTGTGTGTCAGCATACGGGATAACACTTAAGCACAAAGACTTTGGTCCATTGGGATCGTGGTCGCTACACAAACCCATCAAGAGACACTTCAACTCCATTCGTGAAAAGGTCAAGGATGGAAACATAGAGATTTGTGAAATGCACATGGATCTGAATGTAGCAGACCCGTTGACTAAGCCTCTTCCGCGAGCAAAACATGATCAGCACCAAAACTCCATGGGTGTTAGATTCATTACAATGTAATCTAAATTATCGACTCTAGTACAAGTGGGAGACTGGAGGAAATATGCCCTAGAGGCCATAATAAAGTTGTTTTTTATATTTCCTTATTCATGACAAAGGTTTATATGCTAGAATTGTATTGATCGGAAACTTAAATACATGTGTGAATAAATAAACATATATCGTGTCCCTAGTAAGCCTCTACTAGACTAGCTCGACGATCAAAGATGGTTAAGGTTTCCTAACCATAGACATGTGTTGTCATTTGATAATGGGATCACATCATTAGGAGAATGATGTGATGGACAAGACCCATCTGTTAGCTTAGCATATTGATCATTCAGTTTATTCCTATTGCTTTCTTAGTGTCAAATACATATTCCTTCAACTATGAGATTATACAACTCCTGGATACCGGAGGAATACCTTGTGTGCTATCAAACGTCACAACGTAACTGGGTGATCCTAAAGATGATCTACAGGTATCTCCGAAGGTGTTTGTTGAGTTAGCATAGATCGATATTAGGATTTGTCACTCCGAGTATCGGAGAGGTATCTCTGCGCCCTCTCGGTAATACACATCATAAGAAGCCTTACAAGCAAAGTGACTAAGGATTTAGTTGCAAGATTATGTATTACGGAACGAGTAAAGAGACTTTCCGGTAACGAGATTGAACTACGTATGAAGATACCGACGATCAAATCTTGGGCAAGTAACATACCGATGGACAAAGGGAATTACGTATGTTGTCATAAGGTTCGACCGATAAAGATCTTTGTAGAATATGTAGGAGCCAATATGGACATCCAGGTTCCGCTATTGGTTATTGACCAGAGAGGTGTCTCGGTCATGTCTACATAGTTCTCGAACCTATAAGGTCCGTGCGCTTAACGTTCGTTCACGATATAGTGTTATGTGAGTTGTATGATTTAGAGACCGAATGTCGTTCGGACTCCCAGACATGACGAGGAGCTTTGGAATGGGCCGGAGGTAAAGATTGATATATAGGACGATGATATTCGGACACCAGAAGAGTTTCGGGGTGCACCGGGTAGTCATCTGGTCGTTGGAAGGGGTTCTAGACACCCTCGGTAGGTGTATGGGCCTAATGGGCCAAGGGGGGACAGACTAGACCACAAGGGGGCTGGCGCGCCCCTCTCCCTGGCCGCCGGCCCTAGGGAAGGAAAAGGGGGAGTGCTAGCCCCTCCAACCTTCCCCTCCACATGGGAGAAAGGAAAGGGGGGGTGCGGCTTGGGGAGGACACCAAGTATTCGGCCTACTTAGGGTGCCTCCTTGGTTGCTCCTCCCTTCCCCCACCCCCCTACCTATATATGTGGGAGGGGGCTCCACACATAACCACGACAATCTCTTAGCCGTGTGCGGCGCCCCCCTCCATAGTTTCGTCCCTCGATCATATTTTCGTAGTGCTTAGGTGAAACCCCTGCCGAGATAGCTTCACCATCACCGTCACCACGTCGTCGTGCTACCGGAACTCATCCACTACTTCGTCGTCTTGCTGGATCAAGAAGGCGAGGACGTCACCGAGCTGAACGTGTGTTGAACGCGGAGGTGCCATACGTTCGGTACTCGTCCGGTTGGATCACGAATAAGTTCGACTACATCAACCGCGTTACTAAACGCTTCCGCTTACGGTCTACGAGGGTACGTAGACACATTATCCCCTCTAGTTGCTATGCATCTCCATGGATAGATCTTGCTTGTGCATAGAATTTTTTTGTTTTCCATGCAATGTTCCACAACAGAACCTGCTCCGACACCCTCCGTCCGTCTACAACGGTTCTTCCTTAATAATAAAAAATTCTCAACACATTTGATTCAATTCGACTTCATTTCTAATAATTTGGGCTGAACATCTAATACTTGGTTAAAAATATATAGCAATTAGCTAATACTGATTTGCCGGTGACTGGATTAGTTGGCAACGCCTAGTTGTGGTTGCTGCCATAGCCACCGCCTCCACTGCCATCATTTCTAGGGTTACGGCCGGCGGGGCCAGGTTGGGGTCAAGTGGGGATGCGACAATGTGAGCGTGATGTGTGCAAAAACCGCCTCAGTAGTCGCGTCTCAGACCGTCCATGCTTCCTAGCGACGGCGGTGACATAGCGGGCCTCGAAGCCCTGCAAGATGGTCTCGACACGATCCTCCCGGGCTGGCCATTCTTCCACGGTGGCGGTAATGGGCGATGCGTGTATTCTCGAATCCATCGCTCCCTCTCTACCTGACCCCTCGCAAGCTCGGGAAAGCCCACTTCCAGTTGATCCCAAAAGGGTTCCAAGACTTTCTGTGGTGATTTGTGAAACATGTTTTGGACGACTATTGGAGGTTATTTTGGCGATCGGGGCCATAAGACAGACTCTGGTAGAGTTGATCTAATGAAACCTAAAGTTGCACAAAATTGACTCCAAGTTCTAAAATTGTAGCCATTATGTCAGCTAGCTTGGATGATCATGTCCCTTTTATTTGCCTAGGATAATTTGATTTTCATTTCATATTTTTCTCCCCTCTTTGTATCATACTTTTATTTATATTAATAAAAAATTATTATAGAATTATTGTTCTACGGTTCAGGGCTTTCAAGAAAACAATTCCAAACGATAAAGGGTTGGTGTTCATCAGGGTGTAACAAACTACTTTTTTGCGATTAGTGTAACATACTACTCCCTCCATCCACAAATATAAGATGTTTTGAATATTTCAATATGAACTACATATGGACTGAAATGAGTGAACAAACACAGTAACAATATATCTATATACATCCTAGTCACAAAACAGTTAGCACATCTTATACTCGATGAGCACATTGTTAGGCCAACTCCACCGCGCGACCCCATCCTTTCCGGGCCCGTCCGTTTGTGGTAAAACGGACAAACGGGGCGGCCCGGCGCGCGGGAGCAAACAAACTTTTGTCCGTTTTGTGTCCGCTTTCGACCCATCCGCGGCCCAAGTTTGCGCCGCTTTTGGGGTGAAACGGACACCACGCGGACGCGCCGGCCGTCTGCGTGTGTCCTTCCCTGGCCCACCCGTCGGTGGCATAGGACGGGCCTTTTTCTATCCGCCCCCTCCCTCCCTCAGGCCGCATCCCACTCCACTCTTCTCCACTCTTCCCCTCGCCGCCGCCGCCGCCCGCTGCCATTGCATCCGTGCAACTCGAACGCGCGCTCGCCCAGCCCCTTCCCCTCGTCGCCGCCGAACTACCCAAGCACGGCCACCTGGTTTGCGCACCTGCCTGCCGGATTTGGGGCAGATCCGGTCGGTCTTGAGCTCGCCCGGCTGTGGAAGGCCGGGCCGCGCCATGGACTGGCCGGGCACCTCGCCGAAAGGCCCTGGCAGGGCCGCAAGGCCACATGCAGGCAGTGGCTCGTCCTCTAGCCGCTCGGATCTGCACCGTTGGTGGTCCACCGGCAGATACACGAATGGCGGCCGGCCAGGCTCGGTGCTTTCCCAAAAGCTCGTCGGCGCACCGTTGCCCCTCATCAAGTGCGACCACTGCCCAAGGGTGGTCATGCGCCGCGTGTCTACAACGCCAGAGCATCCCGGATGGGTGTTCATCAAGTGCTCTCGGATGGGGTATGTTCTCTTTTTAGCTTCGGTTTGTGCTCTCGGATTAGACTAGTTGTGCTAACTTTAAGTTTTATTGTGTAGAATGGATGCAAGCTTTGGTATTGGGAAGAAGAGTACATCGATATATTGATAGAGTGAAATTTAGTACATGTTCGTGCACTTTTAGCTACCCTAAAGGCTTTAGCTGAGACAAGTGCACTTGTTGCTAGATTAGAGGCTAGGCACGATACTACGTGCGAAGAAGCAACAAGGCACGATACTACGTGTGAGGAAGCAACGTCGACTTATGGCTTGAAGAAGAAAGGAGGGTGCAACGTCGAGCCTCCTCCACAGATCAACAATGAGTGCATCGAGAAGGCCCTAACCCAACTCAAGGAAGCAGTTATGGAAGTTGGGTATCTTCTCAAATGTATTCTTGTGGTTCTTGTTTTCTTTGGCCTTACTTTACTAGTCAAAATGTAATGATGTATTATCATGTACCAAAAATGAATGATAAAAAAATTCAAGGACTTGCAAAGAAATGTGCACACGGACAAGATGCGGCCGGGATGCGGCCGCGCGCTGGGCGCACGGCCACCGCATCCCGAAAACTGCCCGGACACGACCCCATTGCCCTATCCAAACGGACAGAATCCGGACAAACGGACGTCCGTTTGGAGTCGTGCGTGGAGTTGGCCTTAACTCTACAATTGTGGTGCGAAGTGGTAGTTCATTTTTTGTAATGCTTAAATGTGATGTGATGTGTCGGAAATGCGCAGGTGCACACGAGTGCGGGGGCACTCTACCGCCCGCTCATTTTGCATCGTGATTCGTGCATTAGTTCAATCCTGCACGAGGCTACGGTAAAAAGGAAAATCCCTAAAAAAATAAGTTTCAACGATGAAATTTACAGTTTTTGCGTCTAAAACTGTCAAGTTTCTACCAGTTCAGAGATATAATTTCAAGCGATTTTTTTCTATCGATTGTAGACATAAAGTAATTGTTTTTTATCGCTGGTACTAGTTTCAACATTGAAACTTAACATATTTTTTTAGAAGTCATCAAAATATATCAAAATGGATATTATTTGAAGCGCTGGCCACGAAAAACAGTAATATGAAAATAAAACTTAATTGGGAATTTTCATTTAAAAAATATATAACTTTAAATATTGAAAGCCAAAATAAAAAAACGGGCACCAGCGACATGCGTGCCCCACGCTTGCATGTCACAAATCTTCTCCCAGTATGTGTGTATATGTTACGACGCTAATTCCACAGTGCACAATGGTAGAAGCACTGTTCCAAGATTTTGGACATACGAATTCATGGGAAGCTGCTTTGTTAAATTTCCACGCACGCAACTTTCGTTCATTAACAACAGATGACCTACCTTGAACGAAATCATAGTTGGCAGATACAAAGTTCAATTAAGCGGGAAGCGGTATTTCTGCTCCCGAGCTCATATGTTTTTGTCTGATAGATAAGTTTATGCGTGAGGTGTGCTCTAGTTTCAACTCATTTGGACATCTGAGCAACTCTCAGTAAAAAAAGACAAATTCAATGTCTGTAAAAAAGTTTACTGTTCACACACTGTTCTGACCCTTTTTTTTTTTGCTGAGAGCTGCTCCAATTAAGGGGGACTCCCCGGCCTCTGCATCTGAGTGATGCATACGGTCACATTTATAAATAGATAAAGTATTCAACAATGTTTTGCAATGTGCTGCAACAATGGAGGCTGGCTCACAAAGAGCTAGCGAAATAAAACAAGGTCGAGAAGCCACAACCGGCTGGCATAATATAGAGAGATAGGTAAACTAATCGCCTATCCTATTACATGGCCGCCATCCAAACCGGTTGAAGATATCCCGCGCTACCATCTCCCACCGGACAGATCCAGTAACCAAACGCGCCCTGGCCTCCGTCGGAGTGAGTAATGACCACATACGGATTAGCGCAGTAGCCCGGAATACAACCTGCAAAAAATGAATAGTTGTTGTTCTGTTAAAAGCCAAATCATTTCTGCAGTTCCAAATCGCCCATAACAACGCACATGTTCCTACTCGAATTTGTCTAGCTGTTTCGGCCTCTATACCGGCAAGCCACGTTCCAAAAAACGACCTGACCGAATTGGGAGGAGTAATGTTAAAAGCAATTTGCACCGAGCGCCATAGCACCCTCGCCAACGGGCAATCAAAGAAAAGATGCTTGATATTTTCATCCCGATCACAGAAACTACACTTAGTAGAACCTGTCCAGTTGCGCTTAATCAAATTATCTTTCGTTAGAATGACTTGTTTATGTACAAACCACATAAACACTTTGATTTTCAAAGGAACCATTACTTTCCAGACATGTTTGGAACTAGGAAGAACACCAGAGTTGATGACATCAATGTACATCGACTTGACTGTGAATTCACCGGATTTAATAAGCTTCCAACACAACTGATCGGGCTGATGAGTAAGCTGAACCTCCATCAGTCTACTCACCAGATGAATCCAAGCCTCCCACCGGTCACCAACACGCACCCTCCTAAATTGAATGTTAAGAGGAGTGGATTGCAAACTTGTTGCAACTAGTGCATCCCGTCGCTGCACAATACGACATAGCGACGGATACTGAAGTGCCAGCGGTGCATCACCTAGCCAAGTATCCTCCCAGAATCAAGTTTTATTGCCATCACCGACAATAAACTTTGTTCTATTAAAGAAAGTAGCTTTGACCCTCATTAGCCCCTTCCAGAAAGGCGAATCAGTTGGTCTAGCTGTCACCTGCGACAAGGTCTTAGAGTACAAATACTTGTTACGAAGAATCTATGCCCAAGTTGCCTCAGTCTCCGCAGATAACTTATATAGCCACTTACTGAGTAGGCATCTGTTCTTGACTTCCAGGTTCTCAACCCCAAGACCCCCTTGGTCTTTTGGTCTGCAAATAACATCCCATTTGGCTAGCCGGTACTTTCTCTTTGTTTCATCACTCTGCCAGAAGAAATATGACCGATAGAAGTCCAGCCCTTTCCTAACTCCAACTGGTACTTCAAAAAAGGATAAAAGAAACATCGGCAAATTCGTAAGCACCGAATTAATGAGAATCAATCGGCCTCCATACGACATGAGTTTGCCCTTCCAGCAGCTCAGTTTCTTCTCAAACATGTCCTCGATACACTTCCATTCGCTGTTAGTCAACTTACGATGGTGAATGGGGATACCTAGGTAAGTGAACGGAAGAGCTCCCAAATCGCAACCAAACAGTTGCTTGTAAGCATCTTGTTCCTCTTTGGCTCTACCAAAACAGAACAACTCGCTTTTATGGAAGTTGATCTTCAGACCGGTCAATTGCTCGAAAAGGCATAGGACCAGCTTCATATTTCTCGCTTTAGCCAAGTCATGCTCCATAAAGATGATTGTATCATCAGCGTACTGCAGGATGGACACACCACCATCGACTAGATGAGGCACCAATCCACCTACTTGCCCAGCCTTTTTTGCCCGACCTATCAAAATGGCCAACATATCCACGACAATGTTGAACAGGATAGGAGACATTGGATCACCTTGTCTCAGGCCCTTGTGTGTCTGGAAATAATGACCTATATCATCATTCACTTTAATTCCAACACTCCCTTTTTGCGTGAAGGATTCTACTTGGCGTCGCCAAGCTTCATCAAACCCCTTCATACGTAATGCCTATTGAAGGAAAGGCCATTTGACTTTATCGTACGCTTTCTCGAAATCCACCTTAAAAACCACTCCATCCAGTTTTTTCGTGTGAATCTCATGGAGCGTTTCATGCAGAACCACCACCCCTTCAAGGATGTTCCTCTCCGGCATGAAAGCAGTTTGAGTAGGTTGCACCATAGTATGCGCAATCTGTGTGAGCCTATTCGTCCCGACTTTGGTAAAAAATTTGAAACTAACATTAAGAAGACAGATTGGCCGGAATTGCTCGATCCGCACTGCCTCTGTCTTCTTTGGAAGAAGTGTTATCGTTCCAAAATTCAGCTGAAAAGGGTGAAGCTGGCCAGTGAAAAGATCATTGAACAAAGGCAATAGATCTCCTTTACCAATGTGCCAACACTTCTTGTAAAACTCTTCCAGGAATCCATCTGGGCTAGGAGCCTTATTATTCTTCATCTGGGAAATGGCCTCATATACCTCTTTCTCAGAAAAAGGTGCAGTTAAGATATCATTCTCAACAACCGTCAGTTGAGGCACATCCTCAATCCTTGACTCATCCAGCAAAAAACAGTTATCCTCTGGAGGCCCAAACAGCTGTTTGTAATACTCAGTGATATACAGCTTTAAATTTTCCTGACCAAGAATCGTTCCCTCATCTTGTTCAAGCTGAAAGATCCTCTTCTTTCTATGCTTCCCATTGGCAATCATGTGAAAAAATTGTGTGTTCGCGTCCCCCTGGACGACCCTTCGTACCTTAGCCCGAAGCGCCCACTTTAATTCTTCCTCACGAAGGAGCTCTTTCAGCCTCACTTCCGCATCGAGCTTGGCCTGAAGCTCCGAGGCTGGCACGATCATGGTGTCGGCTTTTACATCAAGGGACTGAATAAGCGAGAGGAGTTGTTCCTTCTCAATCTTATAGACCCCACTGAGATGTTTAGCCCACCCACGTAAGAAACTTCTCAAGTGTCTAATTTTATTCTGCCAGCGCTTGAGTGCAGTTCTACCTCCTGCACCCTTAGCCCATTCTCTAGCTATGAGATCTAAGAAACCTTGTCTCTCAAACCACGCAAGCTCGAACGAGAAAACATCCTTATTTCCCACATGGGTAGCCTCCCCCGAGTCAAGGAATAAAGGCGTATGATCAGAAATTCCACGAGTAAGTGCCTGGACTGTTACACATGGAAATTTTTGTTCCCATTCGATGCTAGCCAGCACCCGATCCAGCTTTTCAAACGTCAGATTTGGCAATGCGTTAGCCCAGGTGAACTTCCTGCCCGAAAGCTCTAGCTCACGCAGATCCAGGTTTTCAATAATCGTGTTAAACATGAACGACCATCTGCCGTCGAAATTATCATTGTTCTTCTCATCACGCCTCCTGATGATATTAAAATTACCCTCCACCAGGATAGGCAGTTGCTCAAAACCGCAAATCCTAACCAGATCAGCCAAGAAATCCGGTTTAAGCTCGGGCTGTGCAGCTCCATATACCGCCACCAAAGCCCAGTTAAACCCATCGGTCTTTGACCTTACCCTAAACTTAACAGCGAAATCCCCCATAACCACGCTTCTGACTTCTAACGAATCACATCTAACTCCGAGTAAAATGCCACCCGATCTTCCTCGCGGCGGTAGACAATGCCAATCAAACTCAATACGTCCCGCAAGCGTATTGAGAAATTGAGGTGAAAAGTCGGCTCTACCAGTTTCCGATAACGTAATAAAGTCCAACTTATGCTCGATAGAAGCCTCAACAAGAAATCTTCTTTTAGCCAAGTCTTTCAGACCTCTGCTATTCCAAAAGATTCCTTTCATATCTCATCATGGAATTTTTTTCGCCGTTCTAATCCGCGCGCTCCTACGCACTGCGGAGACTGGGTAAATCTTCCGCTTCCATTTGCATTTAGGAATGTTGAAACTCTCTAGCTGGTCCTCACAACCAGTCTCAGAGGCGCGCACTTCTACAAAATCCACTCGTTCATCCTCCTCCTCAGGCTCAGGAGATGAATGAGTAAGATCTGCACAAAAATTGTCGAGCACCCTTACCCCCAAAGCGTCAATCTTGGAGTTATTCATGGGTTTAACCGCAGCTAAATTACGAATCATCTCGAGCGCCCGCTCGGCCTCTAAATCCAGAATATCATTAACTGAATTTGAAATTTCACTATCATTACCACCTAGTGAAATTCCTAGCTTATTTGCATTATTTATAATCTCATCATTAGAAAAATGCAAAATAGAATTAGAAGTATTGACGGACATACCAGTAGTGACCTCCACGTCACGAAGCTTGGCCGCCCTCATAGTGCACTGCTGCTGAATGTCATCCACTTCCGGATGGACCTGGAGACGGCTACTCAACCGTCGCCCCTCAGAGACCAGATCCGGGATACCACCAAAAGCAATCACCTCCTCCCGAGAAGCTCTACTGGAGTGCACCAAGCCGGGGGAAGGTGGAACTATGGCCTCCAGCCCGAGCTCCCCCTCAACCCCGGCCCAAGGGCCAACAGGCGGCACCGGCGCCGTCGGCGAGCAAGCCCCTCTGGGTGCCACCAGAGGAGAGAACCCCCGAGGCCACCTGCCCCGAGTCCTCTCCGAGACTCAACTCCGGTGCTAGCGTCGCTGGACCTGTAACAATGGAGGACGATGCCTGGTCGAGCAACCTCAGTCTCCCTCCCAAAGAATCAAACTGGACCATCGGAAACTCACCCATCATAGGCCCCGAGGAGGGAACCGAGGCCACCTGCCTCACGCCCCCATCAGCAGCTGGTACCAGCAGCTGCACCTGCTGCGAAATCGCGGCCGCCGGGGGAGAGTCCAAAGTCACCATCTTCAGACTCTCTCCTGCGAAGACTACCTCCTCCACCTCAGCCCTGACAGGGATCGGCGACTCCCCCAAGAGAGGTATCACAGGCTCCTCAAACTCCAGAACCGGAAGCGAGTGCTCGAACACCTCATCTAACTCCACCCGATTACTCCACAGTCTCGGAGGTGCAGATGCCGGCTCGAAAGAACCGAATCTGAGAGTAGTCGAAGGCACCGTAGAAGTAGTAGCCGTCCCATCCGCAGACGTGTGAGAGTCAGCGCCCTACTGAGTGGACAACTCACGTCCACTGTCAGCTACTGGTGCCTCCTTAAGTGCCGAACTATCATCGTCCTCATGCATATCAGTATCAGACCCGTTGGCTGCCTCGGCAAACAGACTGTCATCCTCAAACTCAATGACAAGGTTATATATGTGTCCTCGATATGCCCACTTAACCACCTCAGGCACATACTCGATGTTGAGCAAACTGACCAGTACACGGGCTATCCCGTGGGCTCTGGTAAAATCCATATCCACACGCTCTGGTCTGCCGACCATGATACCCAAACTGGCCACGACCCGGGCATCCTGCATCGGCTTGGATGGAGCCCCAGAGAATCGTAACCAAACCTGAGTCAGAGGCGTGCCTGTAGGCTCAACCCGCTTCCACTCGTGAAACTCAAGCACACCATCAGTACCTGGCACCTTGCACATCCCGAAACTCAGAAGTCTCTGAAGGTCCGCAACTGACGGGAACTCAACCCGAAACAGCTTGTCCTCAACAGTCGCAAGCTCCCACCGGAACTCCCCAGGGGCTAACTCCTGAAGCCTCTCAATAATATGTGCCTCCGATACCTCACCTCTAGCAATTTTAACTAACGCAGTTGTCAAACTCAACGTCTCGTCAGGAACCTCCATCTCCGTCGGAGATTCAAAGAACGTGAGTTCAGCACAGTACACCCCATACATCATCAGCGAAGGTGCCTGCTCTCTCAGAAGCGGACAGTCCCCCGCATCGTGTGCTGGCTTGCCACAAGTGCCACACAACTCGGCCACACACTCAGCAATAAAATGGCCCTTACCACCACAAAGATAACATAGCATGTTCTCTTTCTTGCGCGCATATTTGGAAGCTCTGTCAGACTCAGCCCTCGAAGAATCCTCCAGAAACACAATCCCCCCGAAACCATTCTCGGGTAACTCAGCAGTGGCAAGCGCCGAAACCACCTCCAAAGCTTGGCCAGTCAAAGCCTGCTGCTCAACAGCCCCATCAACCACCATCGGATCAATCACAGGCGGAATAGGCGGTCGTGGGCGGTACCGGCCACCTCGACCCCCACGTCCACCACGATGAACCACCCCGCGGCCGGAGACCAGGACCCGCCGCCCCCTCAACAAAGCCTCCTGGGGGGCCCCATAAATGGGCGTTCCGCCGAACCATCACTCTGCCAAGCATGGCCTCGACCGCCACCAGTCGACGAGGATCCAAGGTGTTTTCCAACTCCATACGCATTAACCCCATCATCACCCCACTGACCCTGAGGCGCAGCCGCGACCTGAGTCGGTGGACGTGCCTGTTGCTGCACCGTTCCGGCTCGATTTTGCGAAGGCATTGCGACGAGGTGAGGAGGCGGAGCTGGCCTCGGCTGGCCAGTCAAAAGCCCCTGAGCTTGAGGCCGCGGCGCCGCGCCTCCCCGGCCCGCATTGTTCCCAGCAGCAACTTGCACCGGAGGCCGCAGACCCACCGGAACCGGCGCCGGCGGTTGCATGCCCACCGAAGTTGGCGCCGTCGGTCGAGGCCCGGGCATCACGCCGCCCCGGCCCACCGCGGACCCCACCATGGTTGCGCCCCTACCAGCAGGCAGAGTGGGAGCTCCCCCGCGGCCTGATCCCATCGGCGGCAACGCGACGCCGCGGCCATTGCCCGAGGCCGAAGTAGGCAGCCCATCCCCCGCAGCTGGCGGCAGCCCAGCGCCTGGGCCTCCGCGGTTGCCCTGCTGAGGCGTTGTCCCATGGCGGCCGGCCCCCTGCTCCGCCACTGGCTTCTTCCCCGGTGGCAAGGACCCTCCGCGACCCGCCATGGTGCGAAGCGGTGGAACAGGCCGAGCCCGCGCGGTCCCAGCCGAATGAAGACTACGGCTTCGACGATGACGAACCCTAGCCTGCGGCTCGAGAAAGGACGACGATCGTGGAACCTGAACCTCCTCGCACTCTATAGCGATCGGTTTCTGCCGGCTCTGGGGCTCATACCCATGCACTCCCGGCCCACAGATCGCACCCTTCTCCGAGCCAGAGTCTTCGATGAAAAAACCAGTCCGATCCGGGATAGACTGGGCCTCATACCCAGCTATCCCCGGCCCAACTTCAGCCAGCCTACCAACGTCCAAACCCGGCCCCTCTCGGCCTAACAGTAGATTCAAACGACGTTGACGGGAAACAGCGATCCCGAGATCCTGAAAATCAGGAGCTACCAATTCTGGCACCGACGGCACCGCTCCGGCCACCGTCCGGCGAGCACACCTCTTCCGTTTGACAACAATCCACGAGTCCGGCTTAATGAGATAAAAAACGGTAAGATTTGGACGACATACCTTTGGAAGAGGGCCTTTCCACGGCTTGACCGCCGCCGACGAGGTTCTTCGGTGAACTATCCGGCGAACCATCTCCCTCTTCTCGCCCGCGTCAAGCCCCACTCTGGCCGGATCATGGATAGGAAGAACGTCGTCGATCGCACACGCAACCTCCTCCTCCGAGTAACCGGCATTGAACCAGTCATTGACGTGATCCGACGGAGTCGGCGACGGCGGTGATGGCGGAGCGTCCGCCTCTCCGTCCGCGTCGTCCTCCTCCGCATCCGCGAGAGCCCAAAACCGCCCTCCAACGCACCGACGATCGCCGGCGGCGAGAGGCTGGGCATGCGCGGCCTTCCCTCCAGTCGCCCCTCCCATCGCCTGACGAGTCGCTCCTTTTTTCGAATTAACTGAATGGAAACGAGTCAGTTACTATACGTCCATGACTTGCTGAGTTGAAATTTGGAGCGAACCTCACGCATAAAATTGTCTATCACACAAAAAAATTAAATGTTTTTTATTTTATTTTTAGCATTTTTTTGATTTTTTTCTGACCGGGTGCAGATAAGCCTGGACACCGAATTGGATTTTCGAATTAAGCCGCCCTTCTCAACCATGACTTTAAACAGTAGTCCTAGTTGTAGATCTAAAAAATTAGAGACCTATTATTAGAAACCTGCTTTGCTCTCTTGCAAGGAACGCCAAGGAGTACAGTGATACTTTGCACGTGTCTGGCTAACAGGAAACTTATCTTTCCGTCCTATGCATATGATGCCAACCGGCATTCATTACCATAGATTTTCGGTTAAGCGCTTAATTGAACTTTGTTTGTCAAAGACGCTTACAATGGGCCTTGCTAACAAGAGTCAGAAAAGGCTGATAGAACATCACATCAAGCGCTCCACGAATAATGAGATGATTTGTGACAGGGAGAAATAGACCGAAGGTTCGGCGCATGGAGTAAGAGATTTCCAGGTTAATCAACCTTGAGACGCGGGTGCAAGCCTGCAAGAATTGCTCATTCAAATATTTATGGACTGTGCTTTCTTCGTGATGCACATCAGGGTTGGTATAATGCTCGCCAAGTCAGAGAAAGTTACACGAGACTATTCAGAGTTATTAAAAGAGAAAAGGACCCGGTGAAAGGTGATAGTTTTTCTTCATTTTTTCCTGTAAATACATTAAAAAATCTATATATGGTACGTTTTAAATGCAGAATAATTAAAAAGTCTCACATACACTCATCCCTATGAGGGCACGTACGCACACGTCCGAGATACTGAGACAACGCAGTCGTAATGTAAGGACCAGTGACAAGTCTAAAACTTGAACCCTGATAGGCTGGTTTCATCACAAGGAACCTGACCCATCTGAGTTACGTTCAGTTTGCAGTCCTATATATGGTTGCGTATGATACAACCGTACAACAGCAAAACACCTCCAACTAAGAAAAGGAAATAGATAAAGACCCAATAGTCTCTCCAAAAGATGCATCACTCGGGGTAGAAGCTTCTATCCCGATTATTGAGTTCAACACCTTAAGACCTCTTGTCTCGAATATCATATTAAATTTATGCTCCAACCAAATCATTCAAACCGATGGAGTGACACGGGTTATATATTTCAACACATATGTCCATTAATCTTAGCATGCACTTGTCATGCCGAAGAGTTGTGTTCAAAATAAGTTGAGCTAACTTGTCGCGAACCTTGCCTGTCACGGGCACATGCGTACTCATTTTGAGATTGAGACTCATTGAAGTATTCATCTCATTACTGATCTTTGTGATATTATTGAGATGCTTTCCCTTTGTTTGATCTCTGAGATGTTTGGTTATCCCCCTCTTCCTCCTAGGCGTGCAAGATGTAGGGGATTGATGAGAGTCATTTGTGCCTATTCTATATGTAGTCATTTGTGATTATAGTTCTATGATTGTTCAGTAAGTTATTTATCTGTGCTGCATGTTGTCCAATTTAAGGGACCAGGCAACATGATCTGAAGACCTATACAGGTAACATATATTGTTTAGTGAATCAGTTGCCTACAGGTGAAAGTTATTGATATCTATGAAGAGCGAAGACAATATGAGATCATAGTGATCCATGAAAGCTAATGCATTGTTCCAGTGTTATGACCTTAATTGCAGATATAACCATCTAATGGCAATGCCGAAGCAGGACTATAGGGGAGAAATCTGAGGTGGAGGAGTTCAACCACTAAGTGACCCGCCTACCGAACAAACAACATGTGCACTAGAATCACAATACAAGGTAACTAGTATTACCGTCGCACTAACACACTTGATGTACACCACGGTTCGAAGTTTCTCTGCACCTAACCTCTCTATTGCAGACAACAACCATTCACTTTCAGCCACTTTGCTTTATGTTATCTTCTTTAAACTCTTTATTATTCTCGCTGCAACTATCAACTCTTTCACCACTCTAGTATATTTTGTTTCATGGAACAGTAATACCATCTACCAATTTTCAGATAGTTACTTTGCACAAAATTGGTGACAACTTATGTGTGAACTCCCACTCACAATACTCTCCTCCGCTCTTCGTTGGGACGATAACTATTGAGATACTTACACGAAGGTGCTACGCTACAAAGGTTACAGGCTTGGTTCCTCTTATAGCTTTTTGACATGTTTCTCTTCCTCTTTTTCCGTTTCTCTTACTTTTTTTGTGCCATGGTTTTACTTTCATACATTTTTCGTTTTGATGTGAATATGAGAGTTTAAAGTTAATATTAGCCATTGAAATATGGAAAAAATTCAAAAGTTCCAAGAACTTTTTTTAGTACATGATCATGTTTTATGATGGTGGAAGATATAAAATATATTCACATACTCGATATAAATGTTAATCCGTATGACAACAAATATTCATTTCATATTTAAAAATCTCCATATATACAAAAAATAGTTGTGTATTACAAAAAGTTCACATAAATGTGTGGATATATGTTCCTATACTTTGGAGAAAAATGTTTTTGTATTTCCCTAAAACAAAGGTAAAGCATAATATGATAAAAAGAAATAAAAATAAAAAACGATAATAAAAAGTAAATAATGAAAAGAAAGAAGAACAAAAGAAAAAGAAAGAAAGCAGGCATGGGCCGGCCCAATTCGTACGATTACGGAGTAATGACTCTTCTAAGAGCCACAGTGAGTAATGCAAAACAAGAGGTCCTATGTGATGCGTTCTGCGCCAAATTGCTGCGCTTTTGCACGGACGCACGTCCTTGCCGGGCTTTGGGGGCCGCGCGCGGGCGTTTCCTTTGAACACGGCGTGAGAAATCAACAAATAACAGTGCCATGGTGGGAATCGAACCCACGACCAGTACCAGAGACGACCACGGAGCTAAACAGTGCAACAACTAGCTATAGTGGAAGATTTGCAATGTAATAGTTAAAAGAAACGGATGGCAATGGCAAAGTTGAAACGAAAATTTCCCAAAAACATGTGTGTGCGGCTTCGAACACAAGACCTCAAGTGAGTGAACCACGTGGCTAGACACTGTGTTCATAGATATGTTTTCCTTAAAATGCCAACTCAGTTAGTATAAACTATAGGCGGCAAAAAAAGTAACTTCTTTTTTTGAAATTTCAAACGTGGTTTTCTTTTTCATAAAAGTAAATATTTAAAAACAAACATTTTCAAAAATTGATAACAAACTTTTAGAAACATGAACATTTTTTGCAAAACCTAACAGTTTTCTAAAACGTGAACAATTTTTAAAAAACTGAATATTTTTTGACATTGTGAATTTTTTTAAAGAAACATTTTCTAAAATTCTAAAAGAAATTCAAACAAGGAAATTTTTCTGAAATTGTGAACAAATTTTGGAAGTGTGAACATATTTTGACATTCCTGTACATTTGTTGAAACATGAACATCTTACGAATGAAATTCTCGACAGATTTTCAGAAAGAGAACATTTTTTTAATTCCTGAACATTTTCTGAAAACATGAACATAAGAAAATTTGAAAGCGAGAACATTTTTTTGAAATTACTGAGCATTTTTTAAAACACCAACATTTTTAGAAATTGTCAACAAAATTTGAAAACAAGAACATTTTACGAAATTTCTAAAAAGACTTTTTGAAACACGAATATTATTGAAATTATAAACCAAATTTGAAAATGGGAACATTTTTTTGAAATTACTGAACATTAATTCAACACACGAACATTTTCTGTAATTGTGAATAAATTTTGAAAACAAGAACATTTTATGTAATTTCTAAAAAGATTTTTGAAACATGACCATTTTTTGAAATTCTGAAGAAAATTTGAAAATGAGAACTTTTTTTGAAATTACTGAACATTTTTCAAAACATGAACATTATTTGAAAGTGTGAACAAAATTTGAAAACAAGCACATTTTTTGAAACTTCTAAAAATACTTTTTGAAACACGAACATTTTTTGAAATTCTGAACAAAATTTGAAAACATGATTTTTTTTTTAAATTTCTGATTTGTTTTGAAATTTGGAGCAAATTTTGAAAATGTGAACATGTTATGAAATTCTGAATAAATATTTGGAATTTTCTAGAAAAAGAAACATGAAAAGGAAAAAAAGCGCAAAGAAAATAAAACAAATAAATAAATAAATAAATAAAAGGGAAACAGAAAAAGGAAATAAACAAAAAGGGGAAAGGCCGAGATTGAAAAACAGGTCCAGGAACCTTCTAGACGGTTCCCAAAACCAGGAAAAAAATGGGCTGGGAAACACTAGAAGATTCCCAAAATCGGAATCGCTCAATCGTTTGAACGGGCCGGGCCATCCGAACGCTCCTTGATGTGCCCCTGTGCCTCGCCTCGACTACTTGCAGCAACGAGCAGCAAATAGAAATTCCATGAAAACCCCATTTGCCCCCTCGATGCGACGGTTTGTTGATCAACCGCACAGGAAACCAGCGACCGGGTAAGACGTGGGCCAGGCCAATTAGCTATATTCATTTACACGTTTGAGAACGTTGCAGCACTGTTTTCTCTGATTTTAGGAACCTTCAAGGAGGTTTCGTCCCGTTTCGGTCTAGTTTTTTGTTTAATTTTTTTCTATTTCTTTTTAATGTTTTCTTTGAGTTTTTTATTTTTCAAAATTTATTGGGAATTTTGAAAATGTTCAAGTTTCAAATTTGTTCATTAATTTAAAAAATGCTTGTGTTTTTTGAAAACATGTTTTCAAAATTTGTTTGGGATTTTAAAAAGTGTTCACCTTTTCTAAAAAAATTGGGATTTCAAAATTCCATTCAAATTTTCAAAAAATGTTGGCATTTTCAAAAAATGTTCACATATTTGACAAATTATTTGGAATTTTGAAAAATATTCAAAATGTGTTTGCTTTTGCAACAATTGTTCACGAATTTCAAGAAATGTGAAAAGATTTCAAAAAATGGTCAGATCCATCGCCGCGCGCTACCCATCAATCATAAACGCTCAACGCTTTTTACGTCGCACTGTTTCGGTGCCAGCAAATGCGCCAGCCCTGTCGGAGCACCCCTGTTAGTGAGTAATCTCTCCATAGGAGCTCCTATGGAGGAGCCCCTATTCGGCGGTTTCTGCGTTGGTTATCTCGTGGACGCTTGCAGTGTTTTCTTTTGTGGGTGGAAAGGACTATATAATATAAGACCTTCGTGCTCATCCAGGCATCTACCTAGCCACAGCCAAACTGCAGTGCATCCTTCCAGACATCCATACCTAGCCAACAGGGAATCTTCGTTAGTGATATCACCTGATCACACGCATTAAGTGCTTCACCTCCTCCATAATGTAGCTCAAGCTTGAGCCATCACGCTCCTTATTCGACACCATGAGCAGGCGACTTGCAAAGTTAGCGCGCGTGCCACGGCCTAGTTGGCTCGGTCGCTTGCTGCTGCCAGCTCGCTTGAACGCTAGATCCCCTGGTCACTGGTTGACCCTTGACCACGATTGTTCAACTGTTGACCGGGAGAGTTGACTGTTGACTTTTCCAAAACTGTTCATTAAATATTCATTTTTTGTGATTTCAAAAATATCAAAATTTTGAAAAGAGTTTGTCAATTTGAAAATTAGAAAAATAATTGAAAAATTGAAAAAGTCATCAATTTGAAAAAAATTCGAAGTTGAAAAAAGTTCACAAAAATTGCAAAAATATCACAGATTAAAAAAATAAAATTGTGAAAAAGTTCATGCATACGGAGAAAAAATTAAAAAGGAAACTAAATTTTTAAGTTTATATTTTATAAAAGAAATGAAGAAAAATCGAACAAAACCGAGAAAAAAACAAAACAAAGAAAATAACAGAACGAAGCTTCATAAACTAGTTGATACGTCCACATAAACTGGCCGGCCCACTAAATCTAGCGCGGGGTTTTGCGCTGTGTACGAGTTTGCCGAAATCACTAATTAAGGAGTACTCTTTTGAAAGATTACTCTCACCTCCCTAGGTTGTGATAAGTGGTGCGCTGCATGTATGCCACTTGTTGGAACCTGAGAGATTTCCCTTTTTTCGTAGGCCCATTTATTCAAAACGCTTTATCTCTTAAACTATGCGTCTAAATCTCGAATCGTTTTCACCATTTTATTCTTCGCGTCGAGATTTCCAAAACAAAATCACCTGTTGATAGATTTCGACGAACTTTTTTCCTCCAAAAAACCGAACCAGGAGCACCCTTTTTTCCTGTCTGGAAACCGTTTCTGAGAGGCACGGCCGTGCCTCTCCCGGAAAAAAAAGAGAAAACACCTTTTATCATTTCCGTGCCTTTCGTGGAAGCAAAAAAATGTGCATCTCATAAGAAAACATGTTTTTTTTTCATTGTCGAGAGGCACGGTCGTGCCTCTCGAACAAACGCGTGCCTGTCACGGAAGCAAAACCGTGCCTTTCGCGGAAGAAGAAAAAAGAAGAGAAAATGTGATTTTTTTCGTTTTCGAGAGGTACGACCGTGCCTCTCGCGGAAGCAACATCGTGCCTCTCACGAAAGAAGAAAAAAGAAGAGAAAATGTGGTTTTTTTCGTTTTCGAGAGGCACGACCGTGACTCTCGCAGAAGCAACATTGTGCCTCTCACGGAAGAAAGAGCATTCTTTTGTTTTTGGTCGAAAACCTAAGAAAGATCGGTGGAAAACCAAAAAGTTGAAAAACCGGAAAAAAAGACATCTAAAAAGCCGAAAATGTGTACCAAAAAATAAACAAACCAAATTCAAAGGGAGCGCCCAGGTTGCGACACGTGGCGACGGCTGAGTGCGCGCCAAGTGACGCGCTCTCAGCCCATCCGAAGTGATTGTTGCGCGGCTCCGAAGGAGCGCTCGTCAACTAGTTGCTCTCTGAGTTTACGGTACATCCTACTTGCCGCACATGTGCGGCAAATCGGTGCTCCTGTATTCAGCCTCGTCTTTTGTTTTCTTTCTTTTTCATATTTTTTGTGTTCGCTTCTTTCTTTCTGTTCGTATGTTTGTTTATACTTCCAACTATTCTAAAAACATATTAAAAAAATCATTCTACATAATACATTTGAAAAATGTTGACCTAGAATTTGAAAATTTTAAATGGAAAGAGAAAATGTTTATCACGTATGCAAAAATAGTATACAAAAAAAACAAAACACATGTGGAAGAATTTAATCATGTTTTAATTTTTTTTACCCAAGCATTTGAAACAAAATGTGAAATAACTGTTTGAAAAATGTTAATCAAGCATTTGGAAAATATTAAGTGTGTATGAAAAAATGTTGACCATGTAATAAAAAACTATGATTTCTTATCATGTATGTAAAAATGTTAATCAACCATTTGATAAAATATTGAACAAGTATTTTTAAAATTTTAATCAAGCATTTGAAAATGTTAAATATATATAGAAAAAAGTAAATGACGCATTAAAAATGATGAATTGTTTTTATCATGTATATAAAAATGTTAATCAAGTATTTGAAAGAATGTTGAACAAGTATTTTTAAAAAGTTAATCAAGAATTTGAAAAATGTTAAATGTGTATGGAGAAAATGGTGACCTTGTGCTTAAAATATGATGAATTTTTTTAATCATGTATTTAAAAATATTAATGAAGCATTTGAAAAAATGTTGAACTAGTGTTTGAAAAATGTTAATCAAGCATGTTAAATGTGTATAAGAAAAATGTTGATCATGGGTTAAAAATTTAATCTTGTATTTGTAAAATGTTAATCAAAAATTTGAAAATGTTTAAAAGTGTGTATAGAAAAATGTAGACAATATATTAAAAACATGTTAATCTTGTATTTGAAAAATGTTAATCAAACATTTAAAAAATGTTGAAAATGTGTATGGAAAAAATGTTGACCATCTATGAAAAAGGTAAATTTACATTGAAAAATAGTTAATGTGTATTAAAAAATGCTTTTACATATACATAAAATGTAGAGTGAAAGTCAAAAGAAACATAAGAAAAAACAGAAATAAAAAGAAAAACTGAAAAGGAGAACAAATAAGAAAACCAAACAAAAGACAAAGAAACGAAAAAAGAATACAAAAACCTTGAGAAACGAGAAAGAAACAAACAAAATATAGATGCATGGGTTATAAGACTAGTCCATAAAGGATAGTTATTCAAGACGGATATAATAGAAACTTTCATGTAGATCACTAAAAAGGAAATGCATGGTTTAATGATATTGATGTCGTAATATGAAAGGATATAGGTTCATGATCATTGGGTTAGTAGAGATATCTGGTATTAAAGCTTGTTATTAACTGCTCGTCTAAGTGTTGGTCATGCCATGGTGAGGAGGTTTGATCATTTGTATTGGATGCGCGTGATAGATAACTCCTACCAACCTATTCCCTAGGGGCATGTGGGAAGTACTTTGCTTCGAGGGCTAATAGGCTTTCACAATAAGTATCTGAGTTCTTTATGACTAATGTAAGTCCATGGATTATACGCACTCTTATCCTTCTGCAATTTGCTAGCCTCTTTGATACCGTGCATTGCCCTTTTTCACCTCGAGAGTCGGTGCAAATTTCATAGATTCGTCCAAACACCATGATATGATACGTTGTATCACACATAGGCCTCCTTATATCTTCCTCAAAACAACCACCATACCTACTTATTATGACATTTTCATAGTCATTCCGAGATATATTGCCATGGAACTTTCACCGTTCTGTTTTCATGACATACATATTAGTTGTCATATTGCTTTGCATGATCATAGAGCTGACATAATATTTGTGGCACAACCACCGTTCATCATTATTATATATGTTATGCTAGAACTATTGCGCGTCCTGGTACACTGTCATAGGCATTCATCTAGAGTCATATTGTTCTAATTATCGAGTTGTAAGTGAATAAAAGTGTGATGATCATCATTATTAGTGCATTGTCCCAGTGAGGAAAGGATGATGGAGACTATGATTCTCCCACAAGTCGGGATGAGAATCCAGACGATAAATAAAAAAGGACAAAAAGAGCCCACAAAAACGAGAGAAAAACATAGAAGGGGCAATGCTACTATCCTTTACCACACTTGTGCTTCAGAGTAGCACCATGTTCTTCACAAAGAGTTTCCTGAGTTGTCACTTTCATACACTAGTGGGAATTTTTCGTTATAGAACTTGGCTTGTATATTCCTATGATGGGCTTCCTTGAATGCCCGAGGTCTTCATCAACAAGCAAGTTGGATGCACACCCACTTAGTTTTTGTTGAGCTTTCATACACTTATAGCTCTTAGTGCATCCGTTGCATGGAAATTCCTACTCCTCGTATTAACATTGATTGATAGACATCTCCATAGCCCGTTGATTAGCCGCGTCGATATGAGACTTTCTTCCTTCTTTGAATTCCCTTATTAATCTCTATCACCGCATTCTATTCCACCTATAGTGTTATATCCATGGATCATGCTCATGTATTGCGCGGGGTCGAAAATGCTGAAGCGCGTTAGAAGTACGGTACAGTTGCCTGCTTTGGAACCGGGGTGCTCATGATTTGTATTACGCAGTGAAGGAGGAGTCATGCCACGCAAACATGATAAAATGAGTGGGGATAACATTAATTGAGGATCATATATTTCGAAAAAGTAATGATTATGTTTCTTATATTCATGGATATTATTATGTTGATATTGTTACTTCATTGTTTCTCAATGATTATACCGTAAAGAGATTACATGATACACATGTTAGGTAGCGTTTCAGATCAAAAATTCTATTTTTATCATTTACCTACTCGAAGACAAGCATGATTAAGCTTGGGGATGTTGATACGTCTCCAACATATTTTATTTTTTTATTTCACGCTATTATATTATCAACCTTGGATGCTTTATATGCTATTTTATATCTTTTTTGGGAAGTAACTTAAACCTAGTGCGAGTTGCTCTTTTTTGCTTTTTTTTGTTTTCCAGAAAATCAATATCAAACAGAGTTAAAACGCTATGAAACTTTTTGAGGAATTTTTTCTGGACATAAGAGACCCTAGAAGCTTCGGGAGGAGACTAGAGGACAAATGAGGAGACGACAAGACAACAGGGCGTGCCCAGGGGTGCCCTATTACCTTGTGGGCCTGACGTGGCTCTATCTAACCTAATTCCACTTCTATAAATTCTTAAATAATAGGAAACCCTAGAGATCCACCCAAAACACTTTTTCCGCCGCCACAAGCTTCTGCTCTTCCGCGATCCCATCTGGAGGCCTTTTTCGGTACTTTGCCGAAGGGGAAACCAATCACGTGGGACTTCTACATCATCCTTGCTGCCTTTTGATGATGCATGAGTAGTTTACCATAGACCTATGGTTCCATAGCTAGTAGAAAGATGGCTTATTCTCTCTCTTTGATCTTCAATACAATGTTCTCCTCGATCTTCTTGGAGTTCTATCCGATGTAATCTTCTTTTGCGGTGTGTTTGTTGGGATTCGATGAATTGTGGGTTTATGATCAAATTATTCATTCAAAGTAATTGAGTCTTTTGTGAACTTTATTGTGCATAATTTTTATAGCTTTGTATTTCTCTCCGATCTATCTATTTGGTTTGGCCAACTAGATTGATTTATCTTCAGTTAGAGAGGTGCTTTGTAGTGGGTTCAATCTTGTGGTGTCATCACCTCGTCACAGAAGGGGTAGCGAGACATGTATTATATTGTTGCTACTAAGGATAAAATGATGAGATTAATAAATATTGCTTGAGTTTACTTTGTCTACATCATGTCATCTTGCTTAAAGCATTACTCTGTTTATCATGAACTTAATACCATAGATGCATGCTGGATAGTGGTCGATAGGTGGATTAATAGTAGTAGATGCAGGCAGGGACGGTCTACTTTTCACGGATGTGATGCCTATATGTGTGATCATTGCCATGAATAATGTCATAACTATGCGCTTTTCTATCAATTGTACAACAGTAATTTGTTTACCAATCCTATGCTATGTGTACGAGAGAGAAGCATCTAGTGAAAACTATGGCCCCTGGGTCTAATTTTACCATATTATAAAAACTAAAAATACTTTGCTGCAATTTATTTACTTTTATTTTGTTTTGCAATTTATTTATCTACTTATACAAGATTTGATCCTTGCAAGTAACGAGTTCAAGGGGATTGACAACCCTCTCTCCCGCGTTGGGTGCAAGTATTTGCTTTTGTGTGTGCAGGTGCCGACGATGAGAGTTTTCTTGGTTCCCCTATTGGTTCAATAACCTTGGTTCTCACTGAGGGAAATACTTGTCTCTATTATACTGCTTCTCCCCTCCTCTTTCGGGAAAAATCCCAACGCAGTTTACAAGTAGCAGGTATTACCTCTTCAAGAGGGCCCAACCCTTGGTAAACAGTGTGTCCCTTTTCCTCCTGTTACCATCTAGCCGAGACCACCAGCTCGGGACCCCGTACCCGGGATCTGTCAGATTTAGCTCCTACATTGGTGGACGATGCAGGTTCCACTGGACGATATCCTAGATTAGGGGGTACTCACCACATCGGCCTACCATTTGTGGGTTGAGACGAGGTCCAACCAATAATCGGAAAATGGGTCATGTTTATCGTCGCCCTTGGCATACTCAAGATAGAATATTCCAAAGACTTGGCGCACACTTCAAGGCATATTCAAATATTCGACATGTTTATCTCTAGATGCAACCAACCACGTGTACCCCTAGGTACCCATCTGTCCCTATATAAGCCGAGGGGTTTAGTCCGTAGAGGCGAGACTTTTAGACTCATTCATACGATCTCGAGGTAGGTCACATGTACTTCGTACTCCATGATAATCAATACAATAGGAGCAGGACGTAGGGATTACCTCTTCGAGAGGGCCCAAACCTGGGTAAACAAAGTGTCCCTATTCTTCCTATTACCATCTAGTAGAGACCACCAACTCGGGACTCCTACCCGAAATTTGCTCGCTTTAGCTCCAACATTGGTAATCGATACAGGTCCTGATGTGTGGTCACAAAATCTTGATGGAAGCATCGTTCGACGATCAGATCTGCATCAGTGTGATTTATATGCTGGAATGCCAAAACCTCGGCTCAACCAAGACGCAGGAGAACTTCACAACTCCTACCTTATGTCACGACTTTGGATCTAGCAGAAGATTCTCAAGCGATCGCCACCCAAGAGCTGGTTTCACACCCGCCATGGGATAAAGATCACATCTGCTCGGACCCAACCTAGATCTCAGATTCGAAGACTCACTAATATGACCCAATCAATATGGATGCATGGTCTGCCCCGAGGACAACGTTAAGTCAACCCTAGGAAGACCTCTTGGGAAGCTGACATCACATCGACCCAGAATTAAAATTTCTCTCCCGCCCACTCCCCATGTCGCGTACTGCCCCGATAACTAGGGGCCAAACGACATTTGGGATTTGGTTTTCATCGTACAAAAACCAAAGGAGACAGTCCAACAGTCCTGGTTGAGATTTTTGTTCGTAAAAAAACAAATATTATTGTGATGCAGAGGCCTTAGAGGTGTTCCTGTATAATTGCCACGGCGGAGGAATCACAAATACCTTGCCTCGGAGATGCGTTAGAACATTCCCTGAGCTATTTGGCATCGTAACAAGATAATGCGTTATGGAAGACACCTGGCTAGCAGACAAATGACACAAGAACTCGATTCAAGGTCTAGCAAATTCAGCTGATAACACCACGCGCCCGCATCATAGCCGACGCTAGAAGCTCTCCATAATTGGAAAAACTGTCGATCAACCCGCAAGGGAACGCATAGAAGGTAAAGATGAATCCCAACACCGTTGTTTCTGGTGACCACATCCGGGAACTTTTCTCCCTATGGATGTTTTTCAATGACTTCCAACTCGACCACTAGGCCAAGGACGACATTGTTTGGAAGTATGCCATTGATGGAATCTACATGGCGGCAACCTCATATAGGGTGCAATTCCTTGACTTGACGCTCTCTCCCATGGACTACATGGTTTGGAAAGCTTGGGCTCCTCCAAAGGTTAAATTCTTCGCTTGGTTGGCATTGCAAGACCGGATCTGGACCGCCAACCAGCTGGAGCGGCGTGGTCACGTGGATGGGACAATTGTTGTCTTTTGCCCACTTTTCAAGAGAGAACAAGAAACACGTATCCACCTATTCGTCAAGTGTCGCTTCTCTACTAGGCTACGACGTTTGATCATTGAGAAATTTGGGCTTGTGCACATGGACACCTCCAAGTGGCACCTTGAGGACTCCCTCATGGGATGGTGGGACAAGAGAACCGACATGTGAAACCCGAGCTACAGCCTCCCTCACCATGCTCGTCTCTTGGTCTATTTGGAATGAGAGAAACACCCGAGTTTTTCGTCACAAGAGTGTGCTGCCGCCAATCCTACTTAATGGCATTGTTGTAGAGGCCAACCATTGGGTTACCGCCTAGTGCTAGGAAACTAGGGCTTATTATTCTACGCAATTAATTGTCATGTAGTGTTTGTAGGTGACTTGTAAAACTCTAATCTTCTCTTATTTAATGGATGATGCAAATCTTTTGCCTCCGTTTAAAAAAAAATATACGAAGACGAGTTGCTCGTCAGTTGAGCTCTACCCTTTTTTGTTTCCTTGTGCATCAAAAAACTGTTATCTCCCCTCACCTCCCCACCCCCTGCGCGCGCATACTAGTTGTTTAACTGGTTTAGTTTGTTTATGTGTCTGACGTTTTTAAGCTTAACTTTGTATCTTTATGTCACTCGAGTAATGAAGCTAGGTATCTTTATGTCACTTGAGTAATGAAGAAAAGGTCTGGCTTGGCAGTTTCTAGTTTGTCTATAAAAAAATTTAGATTTAAGGCTTTTTTGAGTCAAAGGATTTGCGAAGGAATTTTGGAGGATTCTAATCATTGGGAACTTTTCCTATGTGGGTTGTTTGATATGTTTGCACTAGTTTTCATATGATGTTTTCCATCCACTCCAACATTTTTAAATAGTCATTTGTTTTCCCAGTGCACAATCAGATATCCTCAAAATCCTCTGGTAAGATGGCATGCCACTCTATTTCTATGTTTTTCTCGATTCCCACATTTTGAAAATACTAAGAATCAGAAAGGCCCTGTAACATCCCAAAATTCTAAATTTTGGAATGTTATATTAAATAAATAGTTTTGATTGTTTGTTTGATTGTGGTGTGGTTGTTTGTGTGAAATTGACTGAATTTGAAACTTTTTGAAAGTTAAATGAGAGGGAATAAAAGGACTTTCCCAAACTTTCATTTGCTTTTGGTTCCATGGAATTCAAAATTTGAATTAAAAAAAACCTAGAGTGAAGATAATATGACTTCTTCCATCAAATAAATAAAAAGGGATTTGAAAATGATTTGAATTCCATTTGAAATATTTTCAAACCAGGAACTTCAAGCCACTAAAGGATTTTCATGAGGGGTGATAACATGACTTCTTCAAAAATTGAAATAGAGTGGGAAGTAGGAGGCCATATTCAAAATGGCATTTGAGCTACTTTGAGAATACTCCATATGGGTTTCAAAGTCTTTTCCAATTTATGTTTCAAATTATATAAAGAGAGAAGGTAATATGACTCCTTCAATTATTAAATGTAAATATGGGAAATGAATATTGGAACCGATTCAAAATGGTTTGAAAAGTATTTGAATCCAATTGGAATAACCATTTTGGGATTTTATTGAATTTTTCTTTATTTGACTTTCTTTCAAATTATTTTTCTCCAAAAATAAAATATATGGAAAATAGGTAAAATGATTCCCTACAATAGAAAAATGGAGAGAAATAAATTCGAAACTATTTTGGTATTTTAAAAATATTTTTATTTGGTTTTTAGTTAAACCAGTAGCACTGTTTGCTTCATTTAAATTTTTGTGGACTTTATTTGATGCTAGAAAAATGTTCATATTGTAGAAAATCCTTTTGTGAAAATTTTGATATATAATATGCCTATGTTGTGTTTTTGTTTATTTGGTTTAATTTGTTTCTGTTGTGTCTGTTTTTTAAAAAAAACTCTTCTCTACCGAACTGGGTCGGCCTAGCTCCAGCCAGGCCGCGGCCCAGCGCCCGCACCGCCTTCCTCCTCCCAACGGGAGTCCATCGCCAGCACGCTGCCGCCGCCGGGGACTTCGACCAGGGCACGCCTCCCGAGGTTCGCCGCCCCCCTATTTATACTCCACCCTTGGACCCTTGGATCCCGTTCCCGCCGATGCCGCCGCCCCTCGCCCCTCGCCTCGCGCCATC
>NC_041393.1:485377803-485412508 GCF_002162155.2 Triticum dicoccoides
CCAGTCGCCGCCGCCGGAGATCCGCCGCGATCGACGAACCGCCGGTAACCACCACGAACCACCGGTTTCTTATAGTTTATTTTCGGTTTGTTTTTTTTGTTTAAAACCGAACGGTTTTCTTTTTAGTTAGATCTATTTAGTAAACGTTCGCTGGTTAGGTCTTCACAGCAAACAGATTCATTATTTTAGTTTCTGTAGCGAACATGCGTTTGTTAGCTTTTCTGTCTCGTAGCCAGGGACCCATTTGTGATTAGTTTATTTACAGATTAGCCCCTACTTTTCAAAAGATCACACCTTTTACACCATTTGTCCAAATTCAGTGAAACCAATGCAAAATTCTTCATCATGATCTCATCTGTCCAGAGAACATATAAAATCAACTTTTTGTAATTTTAAAATTTGAATTAGACCAGATTCAAATTCAAACTTGTTTTGGATATAACTTGAGTTTTATAACTCCAATTTAATTGATTGTTTTTGAAAATTGAGACTCTTGATGTAAAATTTCTGATAATACCAAATCAACGCAATTTTGGTACTGTTAGAAATTGTTTTCTATTGCAAGAGTTAATTGCTTGTTTTCGAAGTTTTCTGAGATCTTTTCTTCGATTCTTTTGCGTGAGTGCCTATGTATGCAATTGCCTGCTTACGATAGATTGATCGGAGTGTGACGAGTAGAACAATCAGGAGTTATGAGTGCGACGAACCTTCAACAACAGTACAAGGCAAGTTCACGCTTTGATCATATTTTTCAACCAGTTTTTACTATGCATTAGTTTCACCCTCAAAGATTGCATGAGTAGGATTGGGAATTGGGCATTTGCTATGTATTTCATGAGGTAGGAACCTATGATCCTTGAGACACCCCAAGGTTTATTCATTATGTTATATATTGCTTAGCCATGCTCATGGACGGGGATTGGTATGTGTGAATCATGCAAGTTGCGAGAGATAATAATTTTGGACAACATAAGGTGGCAACTTTAACACACATCCGGGTGGAATGGTTGGGGTACCCTGGAGAACCCACTGGCTTGCCCGGCACCAAGAGAACCTAGTGCTTGCCCAAGGGAATCCCGAAGTACCCGTGTGATTACCCTACGGAATGTCACCCAGGCTCAAAGGGATCATATGATATTTCATGTCTAGAAACTTCCGTGTGCACCCACAAGCCATTATGGGCTCTGGCATAGTTGAGTAAGTTGTGTGAGCTCTTGAAGAGGTGGACTAGCAGATGTAGGGGGATTGTAGGTGTACCGGTCCACCTGGAGTAGAGAGTAAATGCTTCAGAAAGACTGTGTCTCGGTCATCCCGTTCTCAAACACCAAGCAGTGCGAGGACTTCAAGGGAGGCGGTCGAGTCTTGTGGGGAAAAGTGCGCAACCTTCGCAGAGTGTATACACTAATCATGGTTAGCCGTGTCCCCGGTTATGGACAATTTTGAGTATCTGGAAGTGAATATTTTGTTGATCTCATCACTCTTAATTTAATTGAATTGGGTTTAATGATGATTATTAATTGGGGTTTGAGTTGGGGGAACCTTCTCAAATATTGGTCAACTTGGGAGTAGTAAATAAAAGTTATTCCTTTGTTGTAGGGGAAAATCAACTTTATGCAAAACTAAACTTAGAGCCACCACCATCCAAATATGCATGTAGTGGTAGGTATTATTGATCATGATCCTATGGTGTGAATTTTCCAGTACATTCAATGTACTGACATACATGGCTGCAACGTCTCATGTTGCAGGAATCTTATGATGAGTAAGTGATACGTTAGGGTTATGATGTCTACACTCAACTTTGTCATTGGTGTTGTTGGGAACTCCACAACTTTGATGTTACTTCCGCTCTCTGGATTGAGGTAATAGTATTTACATTACTTTTACATGTGATTGCACTCTGTTATAAATCCTCGAGTACTGTGTGTGTCAGCATATCGATCCAGGCATGACACTTAAGCACAGAGACTTCGGTCCATTGGGATCGTGCTTGCTACAAGATGGTATCAGAGCACATGTTGACTATAGGATGTGACCCCTAGAAACTGTCAAGCCCTTAGGAAAGGATTTCTCTAAAACATTATTTTTCAAAAGAGATCCCTTAACTCTCATCTTTTCTAAAGCTTTACCAAATACTTTCCTTTCATCTCAAATACTTAAACTATACTCCTTTCCCCTTTTGACCACATGAAGATTCGACTGATAAGACCACTCCAAGAGTATAAGATATCAGACAACTATCGGGGTTCAAAAGTAGGGGCTCCGCTTCTGCACCCCTTTACATGTGCACGGGCAGCCAGAGCCATGCCCACGGCCACACTTAGCAGGGCAGATGAAGGAGGCCGAAGCCACAAGATGGTCAAAGCAACGCCAATACAGAAACACAAAGAGCAAGAGGGCGAGGTGGACTCCCCCGGCAAGACCCTTGTTGGGGCGGCCCCCGCAGCCTCGGCAAGGACCTTGCCGGGGCGACTCGCCCAACACCAGCGGAGCGCACCACCCTTGAGCACGAGGTTTCCAGCACCATCAAACACATTGGAACCAAGGCTCGGGAGGCGCCTCCATGGTGGGATGCAGATCTTTGTGAAGATCATTAACACACAATATCAGATAAGGACCAGAAGACAAGACCTCGGACAACATCCTTGCCGGGGACGACCGCAGTGCCACGACAAGACCCTTGCCGGGGGCCCCGGCAAGACCCTTGTCGAGGACAACAATGTGTCCGTGGCCAGGCCCGCGCGTGCCAGGACCCCACCGCCGTTCCCATGCAGCTGCCAGCCTAGCCAGCCAGGCGAGCACCTGCGTGGCGACGTGCGGTCCCGAGGCCAGCTCAGCAAGCACCTGTGTGGTGGCATGCAGATCTTCATGAAGAGGTTGCCACAGCGCCACCTCAGCAGCCTTCCAGCCTACATGGCGCTGCCCGCCTCGTTGGCCTAGACGCGCGTCGAAGTAGGGCGAGGTGGCGATAAGGCAGGGGGACACCTCATAGGCGCATTTAATGTGTCTTGTCCCATAATGACAAGGGATAAAAATAGCTATTGTACCCTTTACACCTCCTGTGTGCCACTGTGGCGCCTCCTTCGACTATAAAAGCAGGCCCGAGGCATACTACAGGGGGATTGGTCTCTTTGAGAAAGTCGCGCTCAATAGCTAGTTCAAGAACACTGATATACACACCAAGCAGGACTAGGGTATTATGCAATCCCCGCGGCCCGAACCTGGGTAAATGACCTTTGTGCTGGCTCTTAGACCTGCTCTTCTCACAACCCCGCGCCCACCGACCACAGTAGGGATTCTTGTGATCTCATAGGTGTCGTTCCCACCGACAACAACTAAGACCACTTTGGAATAAAGAGGATTTTACCGTGCATTAGAGTAATTGAAACTACAATGGTTGAAGATTCCGATGACTCGGAGAATTTGAAGGCTCTGAAGAATTCCGAGAGTGAAGTGACTTGGAAGGCTCTGATAGGATCCACTTAAGAATTTCTTTACTGGAGAACCCCTGGCTTCCATATTTTAGTGGAAGAGCTTCACCCTGAACCAAAGACAACACTATGAAGATTTTCCCTGTGGTCCAGCCCTTATGGAATTTGTCAGACTATTGAAGCTGTCAATACCCGAGATCTAGGTGTGTCGGAGAAAGACCGGAAACATGGATGCGTTATAAGTCAATTTTTTTTTCAAGAAAACCCTAAGGCAGGACCCCTGGATACCGTTCCCGCCAATGCCGCCGCCCCTCGCCCCTCGCCTCGCGCCGCCGCTGCTCTGCCGCCCGCCGCCGTGCCACTATCACCGCCGCACCACCGCCACGCCTTATCCCGCCGCTGCCACCGCATAGCCATGCCACCACCGCCGTCGTCTCCGCCCCCCACAACCGCTCCCGGAGCCGCCGCCGATCTCCCGTCGCCGCCGGAGATCCACCGCCGTTGACGAACCGCCAGTCTATTTTCGGTTCGATTTTTCATTTAAAACCGAACATTTTTTTAGTTAGATCTATTTAGTAAATGTTCGCTGGTTAGGTCTTCACAGCGAACGAAATCATTATTTTATTTTCTGTAGAGAACGTGCGTTCGTTAGCTTTTTTTGTCTCGTAGCCAGGGACTTGTTTGCGACTAATTTATTTACAGATTAGCCCCTGCTTTTCAAAAGATCACAACTTTTACACCGTTTGCCCAAATTCAATGAAACCAACGCCAAATTCTTCGTCATGATTTCATATATCCAGAGAACATATAAAATCAACTTTTTGTAATTTGAAAATTTGAATTAGATCAGATTCAAATTCAAACTTGTTTTGGCTATAACTTGAGTTTTATAACTCTGATTTAATTGATTCTTTTGCAAATTGAAACTCTTGATCTAAACTTTCTGATAAGACCAAATCCACCCAATTTTAGTACTCTTAGAAATTGTTTTCTGTTGCAAGAGTTAATTGCTTGTTTTTGAAGTTTTCTGAGATCTTTTCTTCGATTCTTTTGCTTGAGTGCTTATGTATGCAATTGCCTGCTTACAATATATTGATCGGAGTGTGACGAGTAGAACTATCCGGAGTTATGAGTGCGACGATCCTTCAACAATAGTACAAGGCAAGTTCACACTTTGATCATATTTTTCAATACCCAGTTTTTACTATGCATTAGTTTCACCCTGAAAGATTGCATGAGTAGGATTGGGAATTGGGCATTTGCTATGTAGTTCATGAGGTAGGAACCTATGATCCTTGAAACACCCTAGGGTTTATTCGTTATGTTATATATTGCTTAGCCATGCTCATGGACAGGGATTGGTATGTGTGAATCATGCAAGTTGCAAGAGATAATAATTTTGGACAACATAAGGTGGCAACTTTAACACACACCTGGGTGGAATGGTTAGGGCACCCTGGAAAACCCAGTGGCTTGCCCAGGCACCTGGAGAACCCAGTGCTTGCCCAAGGGAATCCCGAAGTACCCGTGTGATTACCCTATGGAATGCCACCCAGGTTCAAAGGGATCATATGATATTTCATGTCTAGAAACTTCCGTGTGCAACCACAAGCCATTATGGGCTCTGGCATAGTTGAGTAAGTTGTATGAGCTCTTGAAGAGGTGGACTAGCAGATGTAGGGGGGTGTAGGTTTACCGGTCTACCCGGAGTAGAGAGTAAATGCTTCCGAAAGACTGTGTCTCGGTCATCCCGTTCTCAAACACCAAGCAGTGCGAGGACTTCAAGGGAGGCGATCGAGTCTTGTGGGGAAAACTGTGCAACCTCCGCAGAGTGTATAAACAAATCATGGTCAGCCGTGTCCCGGTTATGGACAATTTTGAGTATCCGGAAGTGAATATTTTGTTGTTCTCATCACTCTTAGTTTAATTGAATTGGGTTTGATGATGATTCCTAATTGGGGTTTGAGTTGGGGGAACCTTCTCAAATATTTGGCCACTTGGGAGTAGTAAATAAAATTTATTCCTTTGTTGTAGGGAAAAATCAGCTTTATGCAAAATTAAAATGAGAGCCACCACCAGCCAAATATGCATGTAGTGATAGCCATTATTCATCATTATTCTATGGTGTGAATTTGCCAGTACATTCAATGTACTGACCTACATGGCTGCAACATCTCATGTTGCAGGAATCTTATTACGAGTAAGTGATGCGTTAGGGTTACGATGTCTACACTCAACTTTGTCGTTGGTGTTGTTGGGAACTCCACAACTTTGATGTTACTTCCACTGTATGGATTGAGGTAATAGTGTTTACGTTACTTTTACATGTGATTGCACTCTGTTATAAATCCTCGAGTAATGTGTGTGTTAGCATACCGATCCAGGGATGACACTTAAGCACAGAGACTTTGGTCCATTGGGATCATGGTCGCTACAAGATGGTATCAGAGCACATGTTGACTGTAGGACGTGACCCCTAGAAACTGGCAAGCCCTTAGGAAAGGATTTCTGTAAAACATTATTTTCAAAAGAGATCCCTTAACTCTCATCTTTTCTAAAGCTTTACCAAATACTTTCCTCTCATCTCAAATAGTTAGACTACACTCCTTTCCCCTTTTGACCACACGAACATTCGACTAATAAGACCACTCTAAGAAGTACAAGATATCAGACAACTAAGACCACTTCGGAATAAAGAGGATTTTACCGTGCATTAGAGTAACTGAAACTACAACGGTTGAAGACTTTGATGACTCGGAGAATTTCAAGGCTCTGAAGAATTCCTAGAGTGTAGTGACTTGGAAGGCTCTAATAGGATCCACTTAAGAATTTTTTTACTGGTGAACCCCTAGCTTCCATATTTTAGAGGAAGAGCTTCATCCTGAACCAAAGACAACGCTATGAAGATTTTCCCTGTGGTCCAGCCCTTATGGAATTTGTCAGACTATTGAAGCTGTCAATACCCGAGATCTAGGTGTGTCGGAGAAAGATCGGAAACATGGATGCATTATAACTCAAATTGTTTGTCAAGAAAACCCTAAGGCAGGAGATGTGAACTATGGAATGATAGCGCATGGCAATGACAAGGACAGAAACACGGTTATTCATGATGTTATCACCCGCTTATGCTATTGTCATCATGCTGAGTTAAGCACGCAATTCATCGGAAGGATTGGATGACACAAGGGCTAATAGAGCACCTATCAGCAATATATGAAGTTTTAGCCTTAGCTGGAGTATCACTAGGATCTAGAGTATTGCATCAAGAAGTTTAAGATGGACCTTCAGGAAGCCATATTTGACAAGGAAGCATTTTGTGAAGAACTCGGGACCCAGAAGCGAAAAGTAGCCAAGCTGGAGGAGCAAAACCTCGAGATATCGGAGATTCGTCAGGAACTGAAGGACAATAGGACCATGGTTCATGCCAAGGATGTTGAAACCCAGAAGTTTGGAACGCAGCCCCAGAATATTAAAGGACATCACGAGAGACTTCGCGTCAACAGAGATGATCTGGCAAAAGAACTTGAGAAGGATAAGCACGATCGGAAGAAGCCCATCGGAAACATGAACAAGACTTGAAGAGTTTGTCTACTTTGAAGATTTATTGACCTTTAGAAGACCAAATCCCTGTTATATACTTACGTTAGATGCGATGATTGTGAGCTATCATTTGTTTGATTTTTTTCGACAGCCACAAATAAAATTTGTTTCTTCAAAACCACTCTTTATATTGTGTGTATCCCTCTCTATCTCTATTATCTCACCCCAAAACCCCGGACCCAATAGAGGATGAATGGACATGAACTTATATTTTCTGAACCGATAAGTCAATTAGAGACGAACCGATGGATTCAGAACATGGAGGATCACATGAAGAATAACACTATAGCCGGAAAGGATACGGCCCAGCATGCTCTTTAGTGCTTTGAAAGAGGTGCTGCTACTTGGTGGAGGATGTACCAAACCATCAATGATGGCAAAGAGTGACTACTTGGGAAGAATTTAAGTTGACTCTACTAAAGTATCAGCTTGTGTCCTAGAAGATGAAGCCTTATGGAAATGATATGAAGAAATCTTGTGCATGCAAGCTCTGTGGAGAAATAGGACACAACCATAAAGAACACAAGGATGAATGCCCTCATTGTGAAGAAAGTCACCCAGCTGAAGAATGCCCAACTAGGCAGGTTACTTGTTTCTTGTGTGACGGAACTACCCACTACCCTGCTTAGTGTCACATTTACCCCATAGTACAACGAACCATCCAGCAGAAGAAAGAAGCAATAAAAGGAGCCCTCTTGGAAATATTAGAAGAACCTATGATGAAGGAAGAGGTGGAGGACACACCCGAAGAATACCCAATTAAACCCTGCACCAAGTCAGGCTACTCATGTGGAGAAGAAGGACACATCTCCCAGAATTGTCTGAAGGGAGATCTAGTAGCATTTTCGACAGTGGAAGTAGAGTATGACCCACAGGAAATACAAGCCCTGATTGGCACGGAAAAGTCCATGAAGAGAAATAGATTGGATTCCAGCAACAACCCAATTTCTACAAAGAAGGACCTGAGTCATATCACATGTTTCAGGTGCAAAGATTCAGGACACTACTTGAACGATTGCCCAAAAGGGAAGATGAGGACCCAAGAAGGCTATGTAATCACCAGGAAACCTCGAGACTTGTTAGAAGTAATATGTTTCCGTTGTAATGAAGTAGGGCACTTTGCCAGAGATTGTCCCAATGAGAAGGAGGCTTGTGTTAAATAGTTGAGTCTGTGAGGAATATAATAGTAGTACTGGGAACAATTCTTTTATATTGAGGTGTTGAGTTGAAGCATGTAATGGAAATGCAAGAGGTTGCAGTAAATTCACGAAATCAATATAGTTCATGTGTCATGATTTCATACATGGAATTTTATGAGTTGTTACTCTATGAAGAAATGTTTTGACCATTTTTTAGGATATGAGAAATATGGTCTATGGAAGAATTTGTGCATTTCAAGGGTGGTAGTACCCAGTGAGGACACTTGACCCCTGGAAAAGATAATGATACTCCACGAAGTGGACTACAGACAAAATAAGTATGAGTTTTATCTTGTTAAGCGGGAATACCCCAAGAGTATGAAGGGATGAAGTACTATTTGATATAAAGGAGGTATAATGTTGGTAATATGGAGCAACTGTAACTCCATGATGATTCTGAGTAATCACGTCTTAGTTTGGTACCAACAGAAAAAAGGGAGACAATACAATTGGATGTATTTAAGAAGGCTGGGAAGCTGGATGTTGGAATAACGATCAGTTGACCCGATGACGAGTTCAAGGTTTACAAGTGATGAGATGGGCCATATGTCGGTGTTATGGGAACGGGGGTCCCCAGACTTGCCTTCCTGCGGCCTGCAGCGTGGCTCAAGCAGTGGCCCAGTACAGCCCATCTTCATCAACCCAAGTTCAAGACCCTCGTGAGGGGCCAAGCCTCGCGGGGAGGACGACACAAGGCTTCCTCAGGGGCGGCCTCACCAGGCAGGATCGCGAGGAGGCGGAGAGATCAAGGCAAGGAGTACCTCACAAGGTGCTTGTGATGCAAGCCATGACGATCGAGACCAAGCGGGCGCCAGCCTGTGCAGTGTCCTCGTTTCCTCTTTGGTGCAAAGGGGGCAAGCGCAGGCGCAGAGTACTGAGGCATCAGGTAAAGGTTTCCATATTGGTGCAACGAGACCAAGGCCAGGAGAGCGACAGGATGGAGATCATCTTGGAGCCCAAGACGGCGTCATCACCAGTGCCTTTGGCAGACGAAGACCAACTTTAGTCAGGATAGCTTGTACTACTTATCCCCCTTTAAAATGGTCATTGTTGGCTCCCTTCCCGCTCAATATTTGGGATGAGGACCAAGGCCTCTATAAATAGGGCTAGCCACCACAGTAGAAGATCATCTCATCTAGGGCCAACAGATCTTAGATCGAATCCTTCCCAAGTAGAACACCGCACCAGCTCAAGAACACCCCTCGCGAGGCTGTTCTTCCTCTGTAATGTTCATCATTAGCCCGAGAGGCAATCCACCACACCACACACTGGAGTAGGGTATTACACCACAATGGTGGCCCTAACCAGTATAAACCTTGTGTCCCTTCACTACAAAAAAATACACTTCCATGATGATACGTGTTTGTCACAGTAGGTCGCATTTTTTGTCATGCATGTACATCCATGACGATTTTATGGCAGAATCAAGATAGTCATACCTGTGCTGTCGTAGAAGTGTTCCATGACATTACCAAAATTATCATCATGGAAGTGTCCACTTCCATGATGATAAATCGCGCGTCACAGACGTGCTTTCGTCAAGGGTGACCGACACGTGGCATCCACCGTAACGGAACACCGTTCAGCTATCGGGTCGGGTTTTGGATCCGATAACCCGTTAACAGCCACGACCAATGGGGATTTTCCACGTGTAAAGTCATCATTGGTTGGAGGAGACACGTGTCGGCTCACCATTGGGACAGATGTCATCTGCTCATTGGACCGAAGGCGCCTATGATACGGCGACACGTGGCATGGCCCAACAGAGGCCCATTCCTGTGAAAAGGCCGACCCGTTTGACTTGGTCAAAAGGTGGCGGGCCGGCCCATGAAAAGCCTGTTAACGAGCTGTTCGCATATAGCCCATTTACAGCCCGCTAACCTAGGGCCCGTTACGCCCGATCCAAATTAGGCCCAGTAGCGTCATCAGGGCCGTCCAATATGATTCAGCCCGTGTTAACTTCTGGCCCATGTGTGGCCCATGACTTCTTTCGGCCCATATGAGGACCTTTGTAACTCTTGGCCCATTAACGGCCCGTGGTGAAACTGGCCCGTAATGAACAGTGTATCACTTTATACCCATTAACGGCCCGTTATTCTATTGGGCCGTTTCCATCCCAAGTTATGTTTCGGCCTTCTCAGGGCCCATTGATTCTTGGGCTCATTTGCAACATTCAGTCACATACGGCCCGTTATTGTCATTTTCTGCTTGTGCGCCAAATTCAGCCCGTCATTACAGTCGGCCCGTTTGCGGACCGTTAATACGTTGGGCCGTTTTCATGTCAAAAAACCCCGTTGGGATGTTTTCATAGAGTTATCAGATACGACCTATTAACGGCCCATTATGGTCCATAATAGTACGTCCCATGATTGGCGAAATGATGATATGTCCCATAGAAGGCCCATGGATCCTACGGCCCGTAGAAGGCCCATGGATCGTACGGCCCGTAGAAGTCCCATGGACCCTACGGCCCGTAGAAGGCCCGTGGACCCTAAGGCCCGTATAGAAGGCCGATGGATCCTACAACCCATATAGAAGGCCAATGGATCCTACGGCCGGACGAAGGCCCATGGATCATACGGCCTGCAGGAGGCCCATGGTTACACCAGTCCGTGTGTTGCCACGATTATTTTGGCCTAGTTACCAAAAATGGGCTATTGTGGCCACTAGAAAAAAACAGAAAAAGAACTGCAGTGACTACAAGCAAACAACTAAACAGGACAATAAGGAAATAAATAAGCAAGCAATTAATGCTAGCCTATTACCACTATTACACATATTACATCCACTGGGCATCAAAGTTCTCCACCAGTGCAAATATAGGGAACAAAGCAGCACATTACATACACTGGCCGTCAAAATTGGCCACCAGTGCAAATAAACGCGGCAGCAAAACAAGAGCATAACTGAAACAACTTTAGAAGAGCTCAAGAAACGTTATCCTCGGTATCCACCATGCTAGCAATAAGCTTAGCAAGCTGATTAGCTTTGTCCTGTTTGGCGCTAAAATCCTCCAACACTTGCTGTTGCACCAGAAAGTATGCATCTGAATGCTCGAGGGACTTCCGCAGTCCTTCCGCTTTTTGTCGCAGCACAGCTGATCGATGTCTTTCAGCTTGTAGTTGAGACTCAAGAAACCGAACTGATTCAGACAGTGAGTTTGAATAGCTTGTGCAAGCGGTAGTGGCCAGTAACTCGAACACTAAACCAAGACATGACTTTGGGGTTGTCTCGCTGTCTTCAAGATAGTCTTCCTTAGCTATTTTATCAGCTTTGTTGGAGACCAACAAGGATGTGTCACTATCCTGAACCTTATCTGCATTACTTCTTTTACCATTGCTTAATAAGGCACTCTTCCCCAATATTCTATCAGCATTCTAAAAGAAGAAACAAGCATACACATAACAAGTTTAGCATGTACTAGTATATGAAACTCATTTCGGTGAACCAGTTCAGTAGTAAGGTGGACATGATTAAACTACCAAGTCTTCTATTGCCAAGTACTAGTACATAATAAAAGCATCAAACAAACATATATCTATGTCCTATGGTCACTGCATTGTCTTGGCAAATCAAAATAGAGACACGGTTCAAATCATATCAGTTCAAGACAAAGCAGCAGTGAAAGAATACAAAGCGTGGGAAACTACACGGCACAACAAGATTTCAGATGGGTACCACGGGTCTACATGTACAACAACACTATTGGCTCTGTTGTGATGCTATTAATGTGCATGATATGAAAGTCAACTGTATACACAATTGAAATTGAAATTAACAGAGCTATTGATAAGAGCAAACCTGTTAAAGAAACATGCGTGAACATACCTGCTGTGCCATTGGAGTTTCGATTGGATCCTTCAATTTAAAAATAAGTTTGTATGAGTAAATACAGTGATACAAGAGCAAAGCAATCATAGTTAAAAAGGCGCGCCAAAGCGAGCGCTTAAGCGCGCCTAGGCTGTAGGCATTGGCAAAACGTATTGCGCATAACTACGCATAATCTATGCATAACTGCGCATAAGCATGCGCTTTGGTCAGTAAAGCGCAAGGCGGTGGCAAAACGCACAATTAACGCCTAGCACTTTTTGAACTATGATAGCAATGGAATCTTAAATTAGAACAGTTGTTCTTCAGGTTTAGGAACTTGTTCTACATGAACAGAGTACAGTAAGACGCAAGAATATAATACTTAAAAATAGAAAATGAGCTCATAGACCTTACCACATTCTTGGTTCGGGACCAGTACAAAACAAGACGTTTCCAATCATCGTCCAGTAAATGTGTCTCAGGAGAACGTAAGGGAATTTGATGAGTTTCTTTGTCGGTGAAGTACGTTTTCTTCAGGTAATTCCGATACTACCACCCAGCATTCTTGAAGATAGCAGAGGTATTAGCATAGGTTACCTCATCCTGAGTTTCCAAATCGGTCCTTCTCTATAGAGAAAAATGGGAAAATTTGCTGTATTATAACCATCATGGAGGTAGGATGTATGGGACGAAGCAAAGTAATTGCCATGAATAACATTACTTACACATAACTCCTGGACAAACACCTACAACTGGCATTTCCCTTCATCTTCAATAATATATTTCCAAGATGGGAAGATACACACATACGATTTAACAACATCAAATGCGATAGATGCTAAACTACGACTAGCTGGTTGTGCTTCCTCCACAGGAATAGGCATACTAACTGGTGGAGTTGGGGTTCGCCGTGATAATACTGGCCCTTTGGGCACTGGAGCTGCCTTACTAACTGCTCTTGTTTGGGAGCTCTGTGGTGGAGATGGTGCTGTGTCAACAGGAACTGGGTTACTATCGGCTGGGGTTGGGGTTAGATTGGGTGAAGCTGGTTCTCTATCCATCGCAGTAGGGGTACAATTTGCGAGAGTTTGGGTTATGTGTGGTAGGGCTAGTTCTTGTGCATGTACAACCGGGGTGCTATCTCCACCAAGAGGTAGCACTGTTTTATTTGAAGACCGTGTTTTTAGTCCGCTAGATACTGGCATCACCAGCTCCAATTCAAATGGATGATAAACAGGAAACACAGTTGAATGTACAGACATTGTATGAGAGATAAATGCAATAGATAGTGTGGAAAAAAGAGGGCATGGAATAATTGACATGTATATTGTTTAACTAAAACGGATAGCATGACATAATTTCACATATATGATGTCTATCTAAACTGGATAGCATAGCATAACATAATTCAAAGATATGATGAATAACTAAACAAGATCGCATGACATAATTCACCTACATGTTATCTAAGTAATCAGGATCACATCATTTAATACACATATGTGATTTATATGCTAAACAGAGGGCATTCGATATGATGTCTGAACTAAGAACATGGTGTTGAATATTGTGTCTATGATGTCTAAACTATGCAATGCAAGACACCGTATGCATGATATGAGCAGTGTAATCGTGCCAAGTTAGAGCATACACCTTAGTGGGGGAATAGGACTGGTCATCTATCTCTGAATCCATCTCCGAGGAGCTATCGGGACCCACCAAGAGATCTGCTTCGACATGTAGCACTGTCTGCTCTGAAGGCCTTGTTTTCACTCCAGATTTTCCATCTCCCACCCAAATGGCTGATTCACATGAAGAGTAGTTTAATGTACAAACATTGTCGACAAATGGAAATGTAATGAAGAAAAGCATGGGCAAGATATCATTCAAATATATGATGCCTGGTTAAATAGGATGGCATTGCACATTTCACATATATTATGGCTGGCTAAAAGACATGAGACTGCATAATTCCCATATATGATATAGAAACTAAACAGGTGGCATTACAGAACATGTCTAAACTAAGCAGATGACATATATGATGTCAAAACTAGGCACTGCAAGGCAACATATGCATGATATGACTAACATCATCATGCCAAGGTAGATCAAACACCTTGGGGGGTAAATAGGAGTGGTCAGCGGCGTCTGAATCCACCCTAGAATAGATATCTTCCTCTGGATTACAATCTGGAGAGGGGTGGGGAGGGTTTGCCATTGAACCCACCATGGAGCGATGTCTGCATGACATTGTATTGCCGCGCAAAACTCTTCTCTTTTTCTCTACATTTTCAGCATGACTATGTACAATATCTGACATGCATACGAAAAAATATGGTGATATTATGTAAGGAGAGCATGCAGAAGTTTAGAGTGATGGTAACAACCAGTGGATGGATCCAAAAATAATGATAGCAGGCTGATGATTGCTTTAAATTAATAAAAAGATAGATGATGATTGCTTTACTATTTGTTTCCCACCCAAGATGAACAACATAGGCATACTCTAGGTGAACCAGATATTAGACAGACATACTATTCATTGCTGCCTCGATATGTGCCCCACAACTAATTTAGAACTCAAGTTTGAACATTAATTTGGACCTGACCTGGGAGTCCAAGAGCTAAACAGGACGATAAAGTAGCAGGTAAGTTTAAGCAATGCATAACATAAGCAGAAACAAAAGAGTGCGACCTCTCTTGTGGACTCGTGTACTCCTCAGGTTCATCTGCTGAGTCGATGATGGTGATGCCGTTGCGGTGGGTGCCGGCGGTAGGGAAGAAGATCTGAGGTGGTGAAAGACGGTCAGGCGTCGTGATGTTTGTTTTGTGGATGCTTCTGTCGATGGAGCAGCTCAGGTGAGGTGGACGACGTTGCGACAGGAGCAGGACAAACCACACAAAGTTCCCTTCGACACGTACCTATAACTAAAGTAATTCTGTAAGGGCTCATTTGGCTTGCATGATTCTTAAAACGCAGGGATAGGAAAAACACCGGAATAGGATAGGAAAATGCACATGGTAAACAGAGCATTTGTAAACACAGGATTTCTGTCAACTTGGGTGTTTGGTTTACAGGAATTGGAAGAGCAGAGGAATGCAAAGAAACATGGCCAAAATAAAGTGAAACCATACGAAAGCGTGTACAGTTAGAATGTTATTCTGGCACTAATGCACTTGGTCTTGTTTTCATGCATACCATTTTGAAAAGTAGGTCCAGGTGGATGTTTTGCTTCATTCCTTTCAACAAAATGCATGAATAATTGAATAGTAGAGTGCCATTGGAAAATTCCCTATTGCTATGTTATTCTGTTGAACCAAAATAGCCCTAATGGATCGACATGAATGTATAGTAATAAGTGATGCAACAAGTGTACAACCTCTTTGCCGTAGCCGTGTCGACCTCAGCATCATTGGGTTGGTCGGTGAAGCAGCTGGCAGAGGTGGTTGTCGGAGGTGTGGAGGAAGATCTGAGGAATCTGTAGACGGCGTCCACGGCACTGCTCTATTGTGATGGATCGTTCTGTTGTTGGAGCAGCTCCGGTGAGCCATAAGACGTCAAGGCTGAAGCAGCACAAGACAAACATCGTCAATCTCAAGTGGGATTCTAATAGCATCTCCAATAGATGATGTAAAATGGATGTAAAATTAACATCACCAAAAACTACCTGACTACAACAGATGAGGTAAAAGCTGTTGACTCCGAACTTAACTGTCGAAACTGAGATTTACTATCGAATCTGAATGCTACTGTCGAAACTGAACGCAATGGTAGCAGAGAGGCACTTGACATGTAGTTTAGGGAGGGCCTGCAGTTCGTCTTCAACCTGCACCCCCCTGAGCCGCCAGCCACCACCGACCGAACCGCCGGCCCCAGCGCCGCCTCGCCGCCCCGAAACAACTCGCCACCTCCGCCCCGGCCAGCCCTTTAGGCCCCCCGCCGCCCCACCCTGAACCCTAAGATAGATAGTGGGGTATCTCTCCGGCGAGCCCCCGTCCCCGCTTCGGGTGGTTCTTCCTTAACTTCGGCGAGCCCCCCCAACCCCTGAAAATCGACTGACCCAAAAGTCGATTCAGTCGACTGAAGTGTGGCTTAATCGGAGCAGAGCAGCATCATGAGCGAGGGGGAGAGCAGCAGCAACAGTTGGGCGAGCGAGCGACCGAGTGAGAGCCGGAGCAGCAGCAGCAGCGCGAGCGAGCGAGCGAGAGCTGGAGCAGCAGCAGCAGATCCGGCTGGTATGGATGCCACCACCGAAGGGGCCTCGCACTGGGGGAGAGCCGCCATGGAGATGTCGCCCGCGGTGCCGGCTTCAAGGTAGCCGCTCCATGGGGGTGCTGGATGGAGCACCATCGGCGCCGAGGTCGATTTAAGGAGAAGGTGCGATGCGATGAGTGTACAACCTCTTTGGTGTTGCCGAGTAGGCCTCGGCTTCGTCCGAGGAGTCGGTGAGGATGTTGCGGTTCCGGTGGAGCAGGTTGAGGCGGCGCTGTGGGGATGGAGCAGCCGCGATAGACGAGGTGATCATCGGAGCAGCGCCTTGGAGGTGGAGGACGGGGCGGCTGAACTGGCGGGATGGCAAGATGGACGAGGATCCTCATCCGGGGAGGTGGACGAGGGACGTCGAGCTGTTGCGGTGGACGACGTCATCGGGGAAGAGGCTCCGGCTGGGCAGCGGTGACATGGCGGACGGAGGAGAGTGGGATTTCGTGGCCTGGGATTTCGAATGGCGAAAAGGGGGTGATGGGAGGGGGTGAAGCATGACTTAGGGACGCGCTTGTCCAAAATGTAGGGTGTGTTACAAAAGTACCCCCCACCGATTTGAACTAGCGGCCCTTTCAGCTCAGGGTTAGAAGGGGGATTTCGCGTGTCGGGATTTGGCAGCTGGAGGGATTTTTTGTGCCCGTTGTAATTTCGGGATAGCAAGCCGCGGGTTATGAAGGCGCCAGTTTTGAGAGCACGATATCTGAATTTTCGGGATATAACAAGACACGGGTTGAATTTTAGGGACAAGCCTAACGTGTAGTAATATTGTACTTGTACATACCAAATCAATTCGCACTTCCCTCAACCAAAAAGAAAACGAAAAAAATAAAACTATTCACACCACACAAAGAGAGAGTCTTGCCCCGTTTTACTATACAAATGCTATTCAAAGCTACTCCCTCCTTCCATCTATATAGGGCCTAATGCATTTTTCAATGCTAACTTTGACCAAATATTAGAGCAATGATATATGATATGCAACTTACACAAAGCACACCATTAAATTCGCCTGTGAAAGGTTCTTTCAATGATATACTTTTCACATTGTGCATGTCATGTACTATTAATCTTGTCAATAGTCAAAGGCGGTCTTAAAAATCTCATTACGCCCTATATAGATGGAAGGAGGGAGTATGAATCCATGTTATGTACGATTAATTTTTTTTGCTTGCTATATAATGCATGTAACCTACTCATACCAACATTTTAGTGCATTCCAAATGTCTATACTACCGCTGCAATTTGAACTAAATTTGAATCCGATTCTCTATTTCAATAAGAATCTACAATCATGATTGTTGCCAACTTCAACCATCATAGTTTCCTTGCTATCCGCCAGATATAAATCGGACGGCCTATAATGCAGGATGGCAGGCACACCATCATCAACAACTCCGTTTTTTTATAATTGTAGAGATAAAATATATTAAATATAGTATAACATGTTCATAACCACACCATGTGTATCACCGTTATATATATTCACACATGCGTCGGTTTAAAACACTATGATAAATTCTTCAAATATCTGAATTTGCTTTTTATAATGAAGTATATATGATCTCTATTCGTCTTTTACACCCACACAACCCTCCTATCTTTGTAGCTAGCGCTAACTTTCTCTTGTGCATGCACACGCCCGCATCCCTCTCACCCTCCCTCAGCATTCTCTAGCTCCATCGCACAAATTTGTCTTATGACTTTAGGTCGTTCACCATGGTGTGTGTAGGCCCCTAGCTCCTTCTTTACGGCACACATCAATCGATATGCCTCTCTAGCAGGTGTACCTAGCACAAACACAAGCTTCCCCTCTTCTCTTGTCACCGTCCATGCCTCACTCCCACCACTCTTTTCATCGTTCTCGTACTCGCACACTCCTCCCCCTCGATATAGTATGCCTCTCGTACCACCTCCTACATGCATCCCTCTCTCTCTATCCTTCTCCTCGTGCCTCATTTGCTTCTAACACACACATGCATGTATACCGATCGATCTCCCAACATATACCTAGACCGACTTTAACTACCCCCCCAATCGATCGACGTACCTCACAAGTTGTGTCTCTCCTTTCTCTAACAAAGGGAGATTGATCTTCCTATGTAGTTACGTCTGCTTACCACAGCCACATCATCCCCCCTCATCATTCGTGCATGCCTCCTGACCCGTCTCTCACACGCACGTGCACAGACAACAAGCAGCCATCTCCTCTCTTATTGATATTGCGGGTGTGCCCTCTGTTTGTCTAGCAAGCCTATCCCACCATTTGTTAGAAGCAACTCCACTACCACCCCCTCCAACACTCTAGCTCTGTCTCTCTCCCAACCTTATTCCTCTCCTGCACATATGGATGGATGCCAATCGATCTCCCTTAATACATGAGGCAGATCGATCTCCTTAATACATGAGGTAGGCCTCTCTCCTCCTCCACACATATACTAGCCATTGTACCTCTATAGTTAATTGGGCCTCCCTCTTACCCCACCACACACCGATAGTCGAGCGCTGCAGGTAGGTATCCATGCCATAGAGACAAACTGCACATGTCCCCTCTCACGTTCCAGTAGGCCAGCCACTCTATATCTTTGACATGGGCACACACAAATTCGATGGCACTCTTTATCAATCGCGCGCGCACACACACACACATCATCCTCTCTTCGATTCTATGGACACCTCAAGCCGATGATACCTCCACTCTCTTCTCGTGGATCGCCTCCTCTATATATATGTTATATCCAGGACTCTATTTCACACACATTGCATATGTTACATTTTTTGATTGACCCCCCCCCCCAAACTCTCAAGAACCCACACACTATATCTCTCTAGGTTTGTATCTCTCTCACACAACCCCACGTAGGTGGTGTACGTATACAAAAAGAGAATAGGTGCACCGTGCATGTACTCACGTTTCGTGCCCACCACACCCGCGCGGGTACACGGTGGAGCTCATTTCTTTACGAAATGGCAGCCCACGTGCTAATTTGAACGCCTGTAGCAGTTGTTTACCTAGGGAGGTCGTGTACCACGCCTGCACGAAACAAAGTTCGACTTGACGTGTTGCCGCGTTATTTTTAAATAAAGTTATAACGCTCAATGTCACGTACACAGAATATAAAATGATTTTTATGGAGAAAAAGGTAGTCCGCTCACTATATACAATGGAGCCTGCCTGCCTGGTTTGTCGCTCTTCAGAGTATCTCACACAAGGCTACGGTGGCCTCTCCCTCTCTCACCATTGGTCACTGATCTGGCCGCATCCCGTCCGCCGGGGGAAAGGGAGTGCGGTGGCCTCTCTCTCTCTCACCATTGGTCACTGATCCGGCCGCATCCCGTCTGCCGGGGGAAAGGGAGGAAGTGCATCATTTCTCCATTCGACGGCGCCGAGGCAGCACGTCCCGATCTACGGTACACGCTCTTCTCTCTGACCAAGCTCCGGTGCGGCAGGGCCTACGCCACCTGCTCGCAGATTCCGCCCGCCGCTGCTCACCTAGTTACATCCCGACGACCTCCAGGTATCCCCTCCGGCCTTGCTCCACTGCCCGTCTTTCCACGTCGCTGCATGTGGATCTTCAATAGTTCTTTGCCCAAAATGTAGCTCGTCCGACGTACTTTCCATATTGCATTCTCGTCCTCACACCATTTTAGACAAAGACAACCGTGTTGTTATCTTCCCTTAGGACAAGGAATATGCTTCTTTTTGTCGTCGCATGTGTCATCAATTGTTATTGGCCAGTAATTGTTTCCTTTCTACCTCTTTTTTGCAAACAGGGCTATCCATTTCACCTCGTTGCTATTGCGACCTTTTGGTGAACTGCACAAATCACTTTTTTCTTAAGAGTGTTTTGTGCAGTTGTACTAAAATGTCACACGGGCAACGTCTCTACATTTCAGTGCGACTGCACAAAGGGAGATTGGTTTTGCTCTATCCTCCTCATCCAACTCTGAGCCTAATCTTCTCCAACTAGTTAGTCTTAAGAGAGACTGGAAAGGTGACCGGCTTCTATTTGTGTGTTTATTGCTTCATCAGCAGTCCTCTGTTATCGTAATCACACTTAATATCTTTGGAATAGGGACGCTCAGCTCTATTTTAGTGGAACTGCACAAAATGATCGGAATGTTGCATGCACCAGACAACTACTTTTTTTCCCAACATGCCTTGTTGATTTAGACAAAGCTGGGGGAACGTTGCTGCCAATGAAAGCATGGATCAATTTTAATTTAACACCTTCTCACAACTTTGTCTTCGGTTGTGATGTAATTATTAGCTCTGATATGCTAATAATTGACATGCATTAGCAAGGAAGTTAGTTTTTTATTGTTTCTGAAAGAGCATCGATGGCAAGACACGTGAAACAAAAGCTGAAAGCTCACACCATTGTACAATTTCATGTCGCTGGAAAATTATTTGTATAGTACGTCAATTATGTAAACAAATGATGGAAGCTTGATAGCATTGCCAGAAGCCTCTTCATCATCCGGGTCCATGTGCCATGCACAAAATTATACTCCTTCATTCCTGAATATTTGTCTTTTTACAAATTTCAAATGGGCATATTTTAGAGTGTAGATTCACTCATTTTGCTTCGTATGTGTACTCCCTCCATTCCTAAATATTCTATTCGTCTTTCTAGAGATTTCAACAAGTGACTACATACGGAGCAAAATGAGTGAATCTACACTCTAAAATATGTCTATATACATACATATGTGCCAGTCCATTTGAAATCTCTAAAAAGATAAATATTTGAGTAGTCACTCGTTGAAATCTCTAGAAAGACAAATACTCCAGAGTATATATTTAAGAACCGAGGGGGTAGTGCACAACCGCATGGGAGACTCAGCCCGGTCGTTGCGCCGCATTAATAGTGAATAATGAGCAGTCAAATCATAAGCCCCACCTTTCCTACTGTAAATTGCTCTGAAGAAGCAACCATCAATACACTCTTCTTTGAATCCGCTCATACTACTCCATCCCTCACTGTTTATACAGCATGCTTCAGAAAAAAGAAAAAAATCTGTGGGACCAAGGCGACTAGCGATCGGCCTGAAAAATAGCATTGGTAGTTATAGAACGGCGTCTATTACTAGAGGGAATAATGCGTACACACATGCATGCAGTGCTTCCACCCCGGGTATACACATGCATGCACTTACTCCACTCCATAGTAGTACAGAGTACATGGAGAGAAAATTGTGCACTTGATTGCGGTTACCACGCCATAATTAATTGAGCATTAAACCAAACGCGTCTAAAGTCTCTCTGGTGGTTGAAATGCATTGAGAGAAATGCATCATAATGAAGCGCGCCCTGTAAACTGTGACAGAGGGAGGAGTAGTATGAAGGTGCAAAACCAAGTACGCGTATGGCCAGTCGGTCAATGCACCTCCTCTTGGCATATCACTGACATGTGGGACAGGAGTGTGAGCAAACCGATCTCAATTGACGGCAAAGAGCCAACCCGCCGTTCCTTGAGAGAGACGAGGAGCGAGAACACATAGACGGGCTCGCACGGAGGCCAAGGTATATTCGAGAATGGTTGGTTGATCGATATCATTCATTACATGTTGGGCTGCCGTTTTCCGCCCTTCTCCGGAATAAACATGTACTTTATCAGAGATAAAAAAATAAGAATACAGACGCTCCACCATGCGGTTCTAGTAGTAGTACTACTCATACTACTGCGCTTGGCTCTTCGCCTCTTCGTGAAGTCGAACAATGATGGTACTCCGCATGTTGGGTACTACGGTGTATGCCTCTGACAATCTGACACCGAATGGACTGATGCATGTCCACTGAGGGTAGGTTGCATTAGTCAAAAGGCGTAAGCGAGCTTCACCTTGTCCTGCAAGCTTCTCCTCGTTCTGCGAGTTGACGGGACACACCAAAAAGTAGTGCTAGTCCATACTCCCTCCTTTCCGGTTAATATGGCTTAATCTTTTTTGCGGGTAAATGAGAGAGCTTTATTCATATATAAGCATTCTTAGGACAATCAGCCAAGACACTGGTCACTAGGAAGCGAGGTACCCCGCACAAAAAAGAAGTAGGAAGCGAGGTGTTTCATCAAGCCAGCTCTCGGCCACATTCAAAGTGCAGCAAGCACGATTCGCACGAAGATGCGCCGCAAGGTTTGCTGACCTGTTTACATGCTGAATAACAAAAAAGAGGAAATTTTACCGAGCACTACTATTTGTAACAGGATATGAGCCAGAATTAAGCGAGAATTGTGGCGAGTGTTCCATGCAATCAACTTCCATTATCACATGCGAGAACACTCGAAGAGAACCAAATGTGTTGAAGATTGCTTTATCACATTTTAAAATTATAATAACAGTGCAGACGCTCCTCCATCCGGTTCCTAGTACTAGTATAGTACGTACCTTTATAGACTATAGTAGTAGTACTAGTACTAGTAAACTTTGCGCTTGGCTGTTCGCCTATTCAGGAAGTCGAACAATAATAGCACTAGTAGTATAGTGTATGCTTCTGGCAATCTGACACCAAATTAACTGTTGCACGTCCACCGCCAGAGCGAGGGAGAGCTTGCATTAGTCAAAAGTTTCTCCTTGTCCTGCGAGCCACCGCGCGCAAGCTTCTCCCGTCCTGCAACCTTCTCCTTGTTCGGCTAGTTGACGGGACACAGCAAAGTAATGCTAGTCCATACCGCCTCCTCTCTGGTTAATATGGTTTAATTTCAAACAAGATAAATACACTGTCTGTCACTGTACATTTGTAAAAATACGGTCAGTGGACTTCATAATACACTCATTGCGCTCAATATATATAATTTCCGGTGTTTATACGGTCACTAGCTCACCCTGACTGAGTATGTGTGTGCATGCACGTGTAGGTTGAGCACTTGAGCGTGACCGTGTGTGTTCCGTCGTGTGCTCGGACATGCATGCATTAGGGCGTCGTGCGTTTTTTGCGTCCATGTGTACGTGTGACTGTTGCATACACGTAGGGGGAGTACGTGTAGGGGCCACTAACGAGCAGTCAAATCACACAGTAAGTTAGTCGGAAGAAGCAACCATCATTTCACTCTTGAATGACACGTACGCAATATAAAATGGTTGATATGGAGAGAAAAAGAAAACCACTATATATACACTAGCAGGAGCCTAAGCTACAAGCATGCTTGCTTAGGTTGCTCTCTTCACAAGCATAGAACGACGTGCCTGATCCCGCAGCTAGGGGAAGGGAACAATGTTCTGCGTAGACGCGGTCGACATCGGCAAGGGAGAAAACCCATAGTCGGTGCACCCCAATCGGGGGTCACCGCGGTATGGGCCGATGCCGCGTCCCAACCGCCCTTCTAGCTACAGCCCGATGTCCCAGGTATAGTCCATCTTCCTTTTGGAGCTGGCTTGCTCCATTGCCGTAGCTCCGTCTCCATGTCGATCTTTCTCTACTTCTATCGGCTTCTACTTGTGATGAGTTTATGTCTCATGAACTAGTGCCAGTACTATTATTCTAATCACACTTCTTCAACATCTTTGCCATCAGGGATGCTCAGGTCGATTTTAGTGGAACTGTACAAAAGCATCGTATGATCCGAGGGTGCCAGCCGTCTTTCCTTCGACAAGTTCTACCTGGCCAGGAAATTAAATCATGTTTAGGGTTTAGGGTTTAAGTCGTAGTGACCCCATCAGTAGTTTTTCTTTCGTACACGCTCTCACAACTTTTTTCTTTAGTTGTGAAATAAATATTGGCTATGATATGTGAATCATTGAGATGCATCAGCATGCGTGTTAGTTTTCCTTTGTATTTGATGGAATGTTGTAACGGGGCAACCTTGGAATAGGAATGAAAATGGAGTGGAAAGTTTCCGTTTTTCCGGAGAAAAAATGGAAACGGAGAGAAACCAACGTTTCGTTTCGTTGGATCGCGCCATCGAGCAAAACCAACATTTAAATCACATCTGTCGTGTTCGTGTCTCACCCTCCTCCACGGCTCAACCCCACACGGTCGCTCGGCATGCCACTCACCGCAAACCGAGTAGTATACGATAACTTTCCTGCCTGCTTGTCGATGGACCGCGCCATGGAGTACTAGCACTACTGGAAGAGATTGACGAGTTGGGGGAGGACAGCTAGCTATAGCACGGACTCCCAAGAACTTTTTACATGCATTGTAGTTGGCTATTGCGACCTTTGAACGCGGAGCAGCCGCGTGCACCCAGAAGTGGCGCGAGTGACGCTCTCTTGGCCGGCGCGCCGCTTAATTTCCGTCGCCAGTGAGAGGCCGCGTCCGCTCTAGCCGGGCATGATTGCGGCACTGACCATTTTGGGCGGGAAGCACGCGCGGGTGATGAAGAGGGTTCGGGTTGGTCAGGATCGGCCGTGGCAGCGGTCCGGACATGCGCAAACAAGAGATGTTGTATGTTAATATTGCTGTGTATATAATTAACAACATAAATAATGTGCCAGTTGGACAAATATGATTGGAGATGTAGATGGAAATGGAATTTTACGTAAACACGGATAGGCATGTCTATGTCTGTGTGTGTGTGCAAGCAACGACTCTCGTGACCTGGAAGCGGGGGCGTGTTTTTGATCGAGTTTTCTTTCTTGGTATGTTAGAAAATCAGTTTGTCTAATTCACATCTAGATGTTATTTAAGGATATCACATCTAAGCTCCCACAAGTATATAATGTAGCAACAAGAAACAAAAAAAAAACTAGGACAAAAAAAAATAGACCACAAACAGAATGGACATCAACTTAGATGTGACATAACTATGTCACATCTAGATGTGTCCTAGACAGACCCTTAAAAAATTGTCCGCCAATTTTCGTTTCTTTTTTCCGAGAACGCGCATATTCTATTTAAAACCACTGCTATGGAGAGATTTTTTTTACTCCATTATAGCCTCTTGTTTGATAGAGTTTCTCGCATCTCGCTCTCTCACCCTCTCCATATCAAAACAAGATGACAGTGTCCACTCTATCTCTCTCCTCACCGGTGGTCACAAATCCGGCCGAATCCTGTCCCCTGCGGGAGGTGAGGAGGTGCAGCATTGACGTTGTCTCCATCGGGGACGGAGGAAGCCGATGCGCACCGTCCTCTCAGAGCCGGCGCTGGCGCAGACGAAGATCCTCCGCGCCCTTGTTCGCTGCTGTCGTGTGGGAAGATCCTGCCCGCCCGCCTAAACGACATCTCGCCCACCTGAGGTATAACTTCTTGTACTGGTCCAGCTCCCCAGGTTGCTGCGTGCGGGTTTTCTTCTATGCAACTACTCCTGAGCTCCCCATGCATAGTAGCTAGGGTTCGTCGGCTGGTCCAACATCACCTACTAGTACTATTATAGAGGAAATGCCACTCGAAAAGTTGTCCTGATTTATGCCTCGGTGGAGGTATACATGTTGTTTCGAAAAAAAGTACATGGTGGTTGTGCGTTCATTGTCCATATGGTGGTAGTACTATCACTGGTTAAATGAAGAAATGTTTTTTTTCTCGGGTATCCTGGTTTAGATCCTATCAAGATAATTATGATGCTTCTGTTTGTTGGTGTGCTTTTCATTAATTCTTATTGACAATTGAGATGTCGTTGCTAACCCTTTTTTATATTTTTGGAAACAACGAGGCGTGTCTCCATACCCGGGCATGTCTTCCTCAATTTTAGTGGAACTGCACAAAATTAGATGGCCATTGTTGTTCCGCCTCACTGTCCTCTGCCACATGGTTCTTCCTTCCTCGAGCTTGATTACTGAGAAGAAATAGACCACAGTGAGGATTTGTCGAACTTCATAGGTGCCTCACCCAAACTTGATGCCAAATGGATGATGCATCACCACGATGACCTATCGATGTTCATGGTTGCACCTCATGGTTGCGTCGGCTGGTGAAGCTGATCGATTTTCAATGAAAAACAAGATGTCTTCCATCAGTGCTCTTTGCTTGTTACGCACAAAGATGATATCCTTTGTCAGTTCACCTTGGTTGCGCTGGAGACGCAGTCGTCTTTCACGTTGGTGCAATTTTATCACACAATTGGCTATGAACCAAATGTTTCCTCGAAGAAGGATCGACGTCGGTACTAAGAGCATAAGTTTTGTATTGATTTTTAAGCCTTCTCACAACTTTGTCTCCAGCTCCCCTGTAATTTTATTTGTCTAGCTATTAACTTTGATTTAAAAAATGGTATGGACTAAAAACCCGGATGGACGTAGTAGCCCTCCATTTTTATTTACTCCGCATATTACATTTGACTGAAGTCAAACTTTGTAATACTCTCAAACCTTTCCGATAATTGAAATTAAAATTCTTTATTTGTACAGACTCTCACACGTTTCCGATAATTTGCCGCATGTGTGGTTGTTCACTTAGGGGAGGGTAGTGCACCACATGTGAAGGACAGGAAGTGCGACCAGGACGCGTGGGTGTGGATCGTTAGTTCATCGGAAGTAGTACTAGTTTTCTTCATTGTACATTAAATAAAGAGTTTCTATTCGTACTTACACAATTTAAAACGATTGTTATGGAGAGAATAAGAAAACTACTCCACTATATATTAGTCATATACACGAGAGTACTATATGGACGCAGCTTCATTGACTTAGTGCACCTGCCTTTGGGTTTATGACAGGTGGGCCCAAAATGTGGCTGGCTCACCTATCATACAGCCAAAAGCAGGTGCAGCGAAGGCACCGGAGCTCAGTCCACACTATGGTAGTATATATATAAGCGGGAGCCTCAAGCTTGTTCGCTAGGGTTTGCACTCTCCACACGCTCACCGCACTACATATATGTTACACGCTGGAGGCTCAGCGTTTATTTGCTAGGGTTTGCTATATTCACAGTCTCTCACCCTCTCTTCACCAGAGCTAAACAAGACTGCCTTGGCCTCTTGTCTCTCTCTCTCTCCCCTCTCACAGCTGGTGAAGGAGGCGTCTGTATCCCGTCGCACCGGGAAGAGGAGGAGGTGCATTGTTCACTCTATCGCCTTCGGCGAGGGAGGCAATCCACTGCCGGCTGCGTTGTTCTCTTTCACCCAGCGCCTGTGTGGGAGGGCCACCGACCCCTTCTTCCTTGCTGCCGTACGTAGTGTGGGAAGATCCGGCCTCCCGCCGCACGCCTTGCCACATCCCGACGACCCTAAGGTATAAGTTTCTTTGAAACCGTCGTTGCTCTAGCTGCATGTGGATCTTTTTCGATCTGTAGTCGAATCTAGGTCTTGGTTCAAAGAGGAAAGAAGGGTGCGGTGGGCAGAAGCAAGAATCTAGGACGTGGTTCAATGAGCAAAGGAGGGGCGGAAAGTAGTATAGACTGGCTATCCAACCGCTTTGTAGGTCGAAAAGGGAAAAAGGGGGGTAACCCAGTACACACATCTGTAAGGAACCAATATCTTTGTTGAAAAGGGAAAGAAACTGGGGGGTCGGGTAGTTTGTGCAGGACTAGATTTGCTGCCCTCACATAGGAAAAAGGTTCAAAGAGAACAAATATGGGACCAACGCATATATGTTGTTTGGCTACATACTCTGCATCACCCATTTATACGTGTGGACGCACATGGTGCTGGCATGTCCCATACAACTATTTTGCTGTTGTTAATCTAAGAATGCCGCCGGAAAATTGAAGTAATGCCACTATTAAAAGTAAATTACATTTTTTAACGAATGTTGTTTAAAGAGAATGTCTCTGTTAATATGAATCAATGCAACCGTTTTAGAAATGCTACTATCCTACTTTGTTTTCCATCCAAGATAAGTTAGATGCTTCTTTCTATCACCGTTTGTTTCATCCTCCTTTATCGGCAAGTAATTGTTTCCTTTTTTGCCTCTGTTAAAACAAGGGTATCGATTCAACTTGTTGCTATTGCGACATTTTGCTTCGCTACTCGAAACACTTTTGTTTTAAGAGTGTTTTGTGCAGTTCAACTTGAATGTCACACCGGTGACTTTGCTTAATTTTGGTGGAACTGCACAAAAGGAGATCGATATTTGTTTCTAGTCTTCGTGGCGAGTTGTTTCAAATCTTGGTCTCATCCACATGATGTGCAGTGTGCTTTGAGATGTTGTGCTACTTGTTTTGGTACTGTTTTAAATAAATGTTGAATTGAAGCTATTGTATTGCTGTCTTTTCCCATTAAGTAGTGAACAAAAATGGGACCAACCCAGACATGATGCTTGTTGCTTTGTTACAACAAATTTAGCATCACGCCCTTTATAAGCCAGTAATTGATGCCACTCTTAGAATTAACTACTGAATCTTATTTCAAAACTGCAACACTTGTTAGGGATTGGCGGGATTACCATTTTTGTGGCCGCATGTTTCATCCTCCTTTGTTAGCCAGTAATTGATTCCTTTTTTGCCTCTGTTTAAACAGGGATATCTATTCAACTTGTTGCTATTGCAACATTTTGCTTCGCTACATGAAACACTTTGCTTGATTTTAGTGCAACTGCACAAAACGAGATTGGGTTTCCTATTCGTGTTGGCAGATTCGTATTTTATCTTGTCTGTCTCATGAATGGTCAGTACAGGCCTTCATCCACATGATTGTGTAGTGTGCTTTGAGATGTTGTGCTATTCGTATTGGTACTGTTTTAAATAAATGTTGAATTGAAGCTATTGTATTGCTGTCTTTTCCCATTAAGTAGTGAACAAAAACGGGACCAACCCAAACATGATGCTTGTTGCTTTGTTACAACAAACTCTGCATCACCCCCTTTATAAGTAGATGGAAGCACATACTGTTGTTGTGCCCACTCTCCCTTGGAACTGTTTATGCTTTTCGTTAATCTAATGCCGCTGGTAAAATTAAGCAATGCCACTCTTAGAATTAATTAACTACTGAATCTTAGTTCAAAACTGCAACACTTGTTAGGAATGGTACTATCCTGCTTTGTAGTTCTTTCTACATGTTTAACCAAGGTATTGTTAAGATAATGTCTCTGTTAAAATGAATCAGTTGCATTGTTTTAGGAATGGTACTTTTCTGCTTTGTCGTTCTTTATACATGTTGAAACAAGGCATTGTTAAGATAATGTCTCAGTCAATATGAATGAATCACACTTGTGGAGAATTGCTACTCTCCTGCTCTGTTTCCGATTAAGATAAAGTAGATCAGTGGATGCTTTTCTTCTGGGAGTACAAGTCATCAACCGTTATTTCTCAGTAATTGTTTCCCTTATACCTATTGTTGCTTACAGGGATATCAAAATTAAAGCTCGGTTTTATTCCGACTTCGATTTTAGTTGAACTGCACAAAAGGAGCCAATGTGTCCAAGGCAAACTGCTGCATTACTAGTCCAGTTGGTCGTTCCACTTTGCAGAAAGAAGCAGTCACTGTTTGCGCTACATTATAGAAGGAATGACCGAGAAGCTTTACAGAGTATTATTAGACACCGGTGACATGACTAGTCTGCAGAGACCATTGGCAATTTAACAACACGTGGAGTGCCCTGGGCAAAAATTTCCCAAACAAGTACAAGAAGCTATGACAGGACTCCATGATCATAGGCATTACATATTTTGAATGGCAAAAGCTTGTCAAAGTTTAATTATTGATGTTAGCAAGAAGACTTAGTTTAATATATTGGAATTGGAAAACCTTGTCAAAATTTGCTCATTGATGTTAGCCAGAAGACATGCATTTGATATTTTTGAATGGGACGCCCTTGCTGGGAGCAGCGTCGAGTGTTTTTTCCTATTCCTGTGTTCAGTTTAGAAGTAAATAGTTACTCTGCTGAGATATTCATGTGTTAAGAGTTTGTTCTGAATATTGTCTATGTAATGCTAGGCCTTGTGTTTGATTGCAAAGTTGAGCTTGGAATGTTGTGACATGCGGCATCATGAGCTATTCACCGTGCCTCCTGAGAATAATGCTTCATATTGTTTTGCATGTCGATCTAATGCCAGTGATTTGCTTGTTAAGAAGATCATCCTCTTCTGTTGTTTCCGTGCTTAAGAAGTTCATCGTCTGATGTTTCATTCATAGCCTATACGACAAGTCGGGTAGGTTAGACGTGAAACCATATGATCTTCCGACCAACTCATGATATTAGGCCGTGATTGGATCGTCGTTTTCCAACCAAAACCGCTTGTAAAACTGACGCTTGTAAATTAAAGTAGATGGTCTCGGGCGAAGGCGCTTGGTTGGTCGATTTCGACTAGTAAAATATCGGACGTACTTCACACACGATAAAAATGATGAATGACACTCGGACGATTGCTAATCCAACCGTTAGCTGCTGTTTCAGCCTTGCCCATGGATGGCATGATACGCACGTCGTGCATGTATCGTCTGGTAATGTCGTCCATATTGCAGTGCTCGTAAAATATACACTGGTCTCTCAAATTACACGCGTAACCCGCCGGTTTTACTTACAGACCTCGGGCCCTCGATTTCATTACGCCTGTATTTTACGCGCTGTTTCCGATGACGAGTAAATTACACTTGTATGTTAATGCAGGTTTGAAATAAACTAGAGCTCCCAAGCACGGCCTTACCATTTCATGCTGTCTTAGTTTCTCGAAGGTGCTCATAGGTGTCCGATGATCCTGGCTTCCTGAATGAGCAGCAGGCGCTGTACCAGACCATCCGTAGGGCCCGCGAGGCCCTCTCTGTTGTCCTTCGAGTTGTTGCGCTTGTCGTGGCGCCGAGTATTGTTAACATCGTCAACGAACATGAGGATTCAGGAGATGACTTTATTTTGACAGGATGACACTAGGGACCCACTAGGGCCATAGCCGTACGTACGCAAGTGCCTCCTTATTATGTACAACTATTTTTTTTTTGCTTTCTCCTGGTTTCCTGACATCATGGTCCCACACCATTGTCAACATATGTAGTCAATATAAACGAGAGAATTGCACAAGGTGCGGCCGACAGCTGGGACCAAGCAGCTCGAGCAATATTTGTGTTTTTGAGGCGTGAGCACTGCAGAGTTTTTCTTGGCGATGATTTCGTTGTTGTTCAGAGGAGAGTAGGGTATTAACTGGGCGGGCTGTGGCCCGTCTAGCCCAGGCCAGATATCTAGCCCAGATACTAATTTTTTCAAGATGAAAATGGCTAGCCCAGCTATACGTCTTTTTGAGGAATACCTAGGCAAGGTCAACTTATTATTCTCTGCCCCGCTGGCTGCAAATATTTCCTAGGTGGGATGCATTAGGCTTAACAGGAAAATGGGCTTTAAAAATAATAAATGGGTCGTAATTATAAAAACTAGGCAGTAACTATAAAAAATGCACCAAACACAAAATTAGTTTATAAAATATTATTTATGGATTTTGAAAATCTTTAATTTTCATTGTTGCGCGTGCAATGTTTCGTTGGATTTTTACGTAATACAAATTTATATTTAATCTAACTAGAAATTTCAGGATAAAAATGTTTCGGATCCCATCAAAATGTGGGAAATTTTATTGAATTCTGTCATCAACGGCTGGTTGAAATTATTAATCGTTGTCCTAGCTAGAAAATGGGTTGTAGTTTTAACAAACTGTAAATGGGCTATTGTAAATTCCATTAGAATTCAAAAATGGGTTGTACATTCTTACAAAACGCAAATGGGCTATAAGTTCTCTGCCACACACTTGTGGGCCTACTAAGTGACGTGTCCCCTAAAAAATATAAGTTGACGCGTATGCAAGACTTTGTCAACTTATTATAGTCAACACACGGTTCTAGCAGCAGTGGCCGTTGGATGTCTATCCAACGGATGACGTGCTTCTTCTTCAATCTCGAATATTCTTAGCTTCGGCCGCCCAAAAAATGATTCCTCCCCCTGACATCTAGGGCACACCATTTCGGAGGCTGACCTGTGGGCCTACTAAGTTGGAGCGCACCAAGGGCTTTGTCAACTTGGTCAATAATAAACGATTCTTGCTTCCGTGACTGTACGATGTCCATCCAACGGCCGTAGTGCTTCTTCAACCTCTGGTCTTCTTGGTCCAGCCGCCCAAAGCAGCGCCGGTCGTGCCGCCTGCTCTTGCCTCCCATGGCCGGTTGTGCTGCCGTGGAGGCCTCACCGCCCCCATACTACTCCCACTGTTGGCCAGGCCATCCCTCCACTCACCCACACCCCCTGTTATTCTGCGGCGACGGCAGCCTCACACCACAACCGAACCAGTGAACCCTCATACTCCTCTCCGTGCGGGCTTCCGCTGCTGCGTCTTCCCCGGCTCCGCGTCGTCCCCTTCCTAGGCCTCGCCATCGTCCACCGCCCTGGTGCTCTCGGCGCGGCGTGGTCAACGTGGTCAACGACCGACTTCCATCGAAAGAGTACTGTACGTGGAGAAGCTGACAGCTGGGTCCACGGCGGCCGCAAGGAAGTGCCTCCTTATTACGTGCAAAATAATTATTCCTCCACCTGACAGCAGGCACCCACCGGACGGGCCACCTTATTTCGTGAAAAAACTTTTCCCCCCTGACTGTTGGGACCCACCAGACGGGCCACCGTATTTTGCGAAAAAACGTTCCCCCCGCTGTCAGCTCGGACCCACCGGAAGTGCCTCCTTATTACGCACAAAAAAATAAATACTCCCCCTGCTAGTTGGGACCCACCTTGGTGGGAGGCTGACTTGTGGGCCTACTAAGTTGACGGGGACGGAGGGCTTTGTCAACTTAGTCAATATGAACGATTCTAGCTCTAGTGACCGTACGATGTCCATCCAACGGCCGTAGTGCTTCTTCAACCTCTGGTCTTCTTGCTCCAGCCGCCCAAAGCAGCGCCGGTCGTGCCGCCTGCTCCTGCCTCTCGTGGCCGGCTGTGCTGTCGCGGAGGCCTCACCGCCCCCTACTATTCCCACCAATGGCCAGGCCCTCCGCCGACGGCAGCCTCACACCGCAGCCGAACGAGTGAACCTTCATACTCCTCTCCGTGTGGGCATCCACTAACGCGTCTTCACCGGCTCCGCGTCGTCCCCTTCCTAGGCCTCGCCGTCGTCCACCGCCCTGGTGCTCTCGACGCGGCGTGGTCAACGTGGTCAAGGAACGACTTCCATCGGACATGGACTGTATGTGGAAAGGCTGACAGCTGGGTCCACGGCCGCAACAAGGAAGTGCCTCCCTATTACACGGAAAATAATGATTCCTCCACCTGGCAGCAGGGACCCACTGGACGGGCCACCATATTTCGTGAAAAAAATGTTTCCCCCCTGACTGCTGGGACCCACCAGCTACACCTTCGCACGCAAGGAAGTGCGTCCGGGCAAAAAAAAAAACAATTCGCCCCCCTAACTGCTGGGACCCACCAGCTACATCTTCGCACGCAAGGAAGTGCGTCCGGGCAAAAAAAACGATTCGCCCCCCTGACTGCTGGGACCCACCAGCTACATCTTCCCAGGCAAGGAAGTGCGTCCGGGCAAAAAAAAAACGATTCGCCCCCCTGACTGCTGGGTCCCACCAGCTACATCTTCCCAGGCAAGGAAGTGCCTGACAGTCGGGACCCACCCGGTCGAAGCATACGTAGCGTTGTCATTCTGGTCGCGAACATGTACGTACATATATACTGGTGGATGTAGAGGCGCGCACGTGTTGTAGTAGAGGCGCGCACGTAGCATGTACACGTATGTACAACGGCCAGGGTGAAAGAAAGAAAATAGGGCCACGTACGTACATACGAGCAGGGTCTCGAACGCCTACTCGCGCATACGTACGGCCCGGGCTCGTGTACATGGCTGGGTCGAAACGGAGAAACAACATCGTCATCATGTTCATGGGGAGGCAATGGAATGTGTCGTGTTCATGGGGAGGCAACGGAATGTGTCGTGTTCATCGGGAGGCAACGGAACGCGTGGGAGCCAACCGGCTAGGTCGGAACGGAATGCGTGGTCGCGTTCATCAGGAGGGCTTGGACGGAACAAGCGATGGAAACGAGGCCTGGCATACCGCAAAACGGAGGAAACAACCTTGTGTTCGACCGGTCACATTCGAAACGGGATCCTGTTCATCGGGAGGGGTCTGGCGTACCACAAAATGGAGGAAACGGACCTCCTACGGTCGAAACGGGGTCCTGTTGATCGGGAGGGGTGTGGCGTACCAAAAAACGGACGAAACGGACCTCCTACGGTCGAAACGGGGGTCCTGTTGATCGGGAGGGGTGTGGCATACCGCAAAACGGATGAAACGGACTTGTGTTGGAGCGCTACGGTCGAAACGGGGGTCATGTTCATCGGGAGAGGTGTGGCGTACCGCAAAACGGAACTCCACGGGATACTGTTCATCTCCACCGTCGACCTCCTCCAGCCTCCACGGGCTACCGTTGACCTCCTCCAGCCTCCACGGGCTCCTGTTCATCCAGCCTCCACCGTGCGCTACTCCACCGGCTACTGTTCAACCACCCCTCCACGGGCACCCCTCCACCGTCTACTGTTCATCCAGCCCTCCACCACACCACGGGGTCCTGTTCATCCACCCCTCCATGGGCACCCTCCACCGTCTACTGTTAAT
>NC_041393.1:485412898-485434957 GCF_002162155.2 Triticum dicoccoides
GATCGGCTTCAGTTAGCAGCAGTAGCGAATGAATCCCTCGATCAGGTTCAGTTAACAGCCATCGATCGATCGATCGGGTTCAGTAACGCATAGCCTGCAGTGCAATCGCTCGGGTTCAGTTAGAGCCCAATGCCTTGCTCAGGTTCAGTTAGAGCCAACGCCTCGCACACACACGCGTACGTGTATGAGAGAAATGTGCATTGCTTGGCCCCCGACCTCCCACCGTAACCGGGAACTCCCCGAAATTTTCCTCCCCCTCGCTTCTACCATGGTTTTTTCCATCATGGACGGCCCAAAGAATGTCATGCAGCTGCGTCTCCGGCCCGCCCAGGACGAAAAGCCCATTTTCTATCATGATTTTTTGTCATAGAAGTAGGAGCCCACCACATCTATGATGACACCGGGTTTTGTCACAATTATCGTCATAGAAGTGTCATATGTATGACAGAAAAAAATTTCGTTCGGCCCAAAATGTCACGGATGTGTCTTTTTTTTGTAGTGCTTGTGTTATTCATCATGCCAGCTTAGATCCGCGGCGAGGTTTTTGGGCGTGGATCGGTAGGGAGTAGATCTTCGTGCGCACCCCAGAGTTCGAACCTTAAGGGTTTTGCCGGAACCCGATATCCGACATTTGGCGCGCTAGGTAGGGGTGCGTCGAAATCCTCTCTCCGCCGGTCTGCGTTCCACTGCTTCGTCGCATCCATGTCCAGCGACCCGACGGCCAACGCCGACCGCTGGGCGGCATGGCCCACCCATGCCATGCCGCCTGTCCAAGGTGACCTCAACCCCGTGCCTCAGGCAGCCCGCGCTCCGTAGAACGCTGCAGGACGCGGGAGACGCGGTCAAGTGCCTCCTGCCCTCACTCCGCGGCAGGTGCGATCGGCAGCAAGGGCCTCAAACCATGCTGCCACCACAGTGCCGCACACCCGGCGGGAACAAGCGAACATGAGGGCCACGCTCACGGTAGCTCGGGAGCTGCTACGGTTCATGCTGCAGGAGAGCGGCCATGACATGCTGCTGGAGGGCGTCGCCGAGCTCCTGGATGCCGCAGCTTCAGGGGCGCCTCCCTTCTGCGTCCAGCTTCCACCCCAGGCCCCGGGCGATCATACGGCGGTCCCATCCGTGCCCGTGCGCCCTCGGGCGTACCCAAGACTTCATCAACACCAGCTCAACCATCCGCGCGGGGTGTCAAGTTGCACCAACACCACCCCCGGTGAACGAGGGCATGCGCATCACCGCCTACGGCCATGGCGGACCACCGCCCTATCACCCCCAAGACGGCGCTTCAGGCCAAGCCGCATGGAGCGTGGGGCACTATGGCGAAGTCTTCCGGGCGGCGACCTCGGAGGCTTACGTACCCCACATGGTGGATCGGGAATATGCACTGGAAGATGACCATGGCTCGTTCCTCGGGCCAGGTTGGGAGGAAGAGATGCCAGAAGCCGAGCCTTTTCAGGAGCCACAAGGAAGCCTCACCAACCGCTCTGGCGGCAGCAGCTATCGGGTACCGCTAATTCCTCAGGAGCAAGCTTACGCTAACCATGGGTCGCAGGAAGTTCAGGTCACTACAGTAGAAGGCTGCCCCAGCTCAGCAGCCTCCCTTCCGCTAGGAGGGGCGCACTGGGGCTGCAGGAGAGGGGCCAGGAGCCAGGCCCCTCCCTGCGATGCATGGAGCAAGGCGTTTCCCGGAGGTAGGCCCTCTGCCGGGGAGGTGCTGCAAAGCCTGCCCCCGGCAGAGGACCCGTGGTCGTCGGGGGAACCGCTGGCGTCCCCTTTACCCCATTGGCGTCGTCCTTGGTTTTCGATTGCCGTCGATGGTGGTTAAGGGTGGCGCAAGGCGGGCCCCTCATCTGGCGATATGAAGCAAGGCCGGCACCTGTGAAGAAGGCCCAGTGCCTGTGAAGCTCGCCGCCCGTGACACTCTCACGTAATAATGAGTGGGGTTGTGCACGCCCCAGAGTCTCCGGAGAGCCGCCCTCGGGCCTCGGGGCTCCCTCCCACGCCCAGTGGTAGCACTTAGCTCCACGCTGGTGAGAAGACGTCGAAGACTAGACTAGGTGCCGGACGCGGCCGTTTGTTTTTCGCCTCCTTTTCTGTGGTTGAGCTTCTTTTCGGATTTAAGTTGAAATTGAATTTGCATTTACGTGTGTGCGGGGAGGGGTGTCTTGTCTCGTTCATGCGTTCCCTTGCATTCTGGTTTCTGCCCTAGTCCGGAGTTCCCACCAGCTGCCTCCCCCTCGCGAGCCTCTCGCGGGCGGGCCTGGGCTCAGCCCGCGTGTGCATGCCATCTCGCGGCCAGCACTCGCTCTCGCGAGGCTCTCACCAAATGGTCAGCGGGTCCCTCGGATGACCCTCGGGGAATCACAGCCTCACAGGCTTACTCAAGGCTCGCTCAGGCTAAAGGTAAATCACAGGAACTAACCCGTCGCAGGGTCCGTAACGTCATGCGGGTGCGCATTCAGCATTGTTCCTAAAAGCATATGGACAACGATCTTTCTTACATGAGGGGTTTCCCCTCCCAAAATGCTCTTACAACCTTCAGGGCCACGCCCGAGCTTTTTGTGTGCAGGATAAACAGCAGAGGGATAGAGGATCAGTCAGACACATCACTCACCACATCCTCTTGGTCGCCTCCGGAGGCATCACTGGCACCGCTATCACACTGGCATCGCCATCGCCATCATCAACGCCTTCTTCGCCGCCATTCACCACATCACCTTCATCCGCAGCAACTACCACCCCGTCATCATCAGAAGTGAAGGCCCTGACAAGTGCATCCATGTTGTCCTCCACCCACCACGCCAGGTCACCTCGAATGGCCACGGGAACCAGAGCGATGACGGCATCAAAGTCGAAGTGGGGATCTCCATCCTGAAGATGGCTGAAGACGCGGGAGAATGCACGCCCGAGCAGGCTGTGGCTCCTCTCCTCGTCAAGCTGGCGAGCTCTCTTAGAGCAATTCTCCAGATGCGTCACCACGTCTGTGAAGAACTGGAGATGACCGGCATAGTTGGTCACATGGAGTTGCGGAGCATTCGCATCATAGATATTTCCCAGGGCCGCGTTGGCCCTGTCCCTGAGTGCTTGGAGCATGGGGCCATGCATATGCTCCAGCGTCTGCCGTTGGATAATTTCTTCTCTGTTCTACCACGCAACAGACTCAGCATCGTCAACCCGCCGTTGAAGAAGAAGCAGCTCGGCACGGGACAAAGCCAACTCAGTCTGTACCGAGACCAGGGCAGCTATGGCGGCCTCCGCGCACTGTGTCGCTTCGGTCAGCTTGGACCTGAGGGCGGCAGTCCTTCCTGCCGCCTCAGCTTCAATCAGCTCCAGCCTCTCATCATACTCCCGCGCCAGGCCCACGCGAACTTTCGCCATGCGGCGATCGACCTCTTCTTGGATTCGAGGCTCCCACGCGCCAACATCATCCTCTGCTAGGGTAACCTCACGCTCCCACGTCTCCAACCGCTCGAGGTCGAGATTCCACTCGGTGGCCTCCAGCGTTAACGCTTCCTCACGCCTCTTTGACGGGCGTCCCCTTCAGCGATGCAAGGGCGGCCTGGCGTAGCTCCACTTGCTGCTCGAGGGAAGTGCTCCAGGCTTGGAGCTCCCACGCACGCTTCTCCACGACCTTGCACCGTTGATCTGCCTCCCGAGCCTCCTCAATAGCTTGGGAGTAGGCCTTTCGCGAGACTTCGAGGGATGCTTCAGCCTTCGTGTTATCAAGCTCGCGCTGATGACGCGCGAGGCTGACTGCCACCTTCAGCTTGCGCCGCTCCTCAACCAGCCGCAGGCCTTCGGCTTCAAGACATGCATCCACTTTTGCAAGCTCTCCACCAAGCTGCCCCATCGCATCCATCGCCTTCCTGAGGCACTCTTGACGAACGACGTTGCGCTCCCGCCCTCGCCTGAGCACTTCGTCGATACCATCCTCCGCTGCTGGCGTTGGCGGAGGGCCTCGAAGCGGTTCGCCCCCTCTCGGCAAGGGGCTAGGGGCTGGCGCTCCCACAATCACCGAACGGGCACCGCAATGGACTTGGGCTGGTGCGGATCCATCCCGAGAAGAAGAGCCAAGGGCCGATTTCAACCATTCGCCGTCCAGGATCAGGGAAGGAGCCCGGGACAGGCTGGTCATGCCTCGGGCGAGGCCGCGAAGGAAAGGCGGCAAGGGCACACGCTCAAGGTACCATGCGGGCCGGCTTACTCCTCCGGCTAAACTCGCATCAGGAGCAACATACAGGCTCGGGACGCTCAAGGCCAGAGATGGAGGCAAGACCAGAGGAAGTTGCTTCTTGGCAGGCTCCACAGGCTTGGCAGGGGAGGTCCTGAAGAGCCACAGTCAAGAAAGGGACCAGTGATTAAGGAATTACAAGAATGTGGTACTTACTCATCTATGGCGAAGTAATTCCTATGCTTCAACGGTCGGCAGGGGCGCTCGCCGCCACCCGAAGAATCTTTCCTCTTGTGGAGGGCGACGAAATCTATGTGAAACCGGCACAGGTGCTCAGAATGCAGGCCGGCGCGGGGCGTGGATGAAGAAGCGCTCGGGCAGCCAACCTGAGAGGCTCCAAGCTGGGAAGAACGACCGGGCGCCGCTTCTTGATGACCTACCGAGGCCTCAGGGGCCCCAGCCTCAGGGGTCACAGGTCGCGTCTCCGCCTCAAAATCCGCCTCAGGGCGGGCTTCATCAGCTCCGGAGGATGATGCCTCAGGAGCCCCGTACGATGTCGGCGCCATGACACGAGAGCTTCCAGCTTCAAGCGATGCTTGCCTCCCCGCATCAGCTCCTGGGGCAAGGTCGATGTTGGCAACTGGGAGGGGAATCACGGCGACAGGATTCTTGCGAGGCCCCACAAGGCCGGCCGGGCGCAACCCCCATTCGTCGAAGAGAGGCATCTGCCTCGTGAACTCGGCTCCGCCCGAGTAGAGATACAGGAGGCTTCCCCCATGCCGGATATCGCCCGGTGAGGGGTCACCTGTCAAGACCACCAGCACCTTCTTCAGCATTTCAGGCGCAAGCTCCGTATCCTGGAGCCTCATGCGGTCCTGATGCTCGGTCAGGGCCCACATCAGTCGGGAGTGGCGCTGAAGAGGAGCAACGCAGCACTGAAGGAACTCCTTCACCACCTGGGGCATAGTCATGCCGAGCTCCCTAAACCTCTCCAGTCGGTGCCAAACAAAGGAAAGTCGGGGGCTCACGAGCCTCTCATAGCCCCAGCCCAGATTGGGGATGGCAGGCAATGTCGGATGCGAGAGCAGGGGGCTGGGCACCCCGACATCCACATACAGCAACTGCGTCCAGAACCCGCTCATGGAAGGTGAAAGGCTAAAATCAATCCCTGAGGCGGCCATCTCTGCCACGGCTTGGAAGCTCATGCACCCCGAGCACTGCAAGGGGTCGGTCAGACGCAAGGAGAAGAAGTGACGCAAGAGGGCGATGGAGGGAGCAATGCCCACCATGGCTTCGCAGACAAAGGCGAAGACAACAAGAAGGGTAACGGATTGAGGATCAAGTTGCATCATATGGATCTGATAGTGGGAGAGCACCGCATTGAAAAAGGCGGAGAAAGGAGGAACCAGGCCAGCCCACAGGGCATCGACAAAGAATTGAACATCCATGATGATCCTGTCGACGGAGGCATGAGATGCAGGCCAAATCGTCATCCTTCCGCACTCATTGAAGCTGGAGGCGAGCGCGGAGCAGACCTTCTCCAAAGGCCTCCAAATTGAGAACCAGCGACCGGCCGACGGCGGGCTCGATTGTTGGAGGCGAACTGGATGAGGACACGGGCTTCTTCCCCTACTCTCTGTTGGGTGGTGCCATGGCGATGGAGGTGGCGGAGCTCAAGTCAGATTGGAAGCGGAAACAGAGGTTCGAGGAAGAGAGGGGAACAGGAAGCACGCGGGCAGCAAAGGGGAAATAACTGTGTAAAGCTTCATGGCCGCCTAGCCAGGCGGATATTTGGGGAGCATGGGGAAGCAGAGACACCCACGTCCCATCAGGCTCCACGTGTCGCCAAAGGCCGCAGGCTGTTGGGGCCCGTAGCATTCCACACGTGCCCTTTGGGTTCGCTGCTAAGCCAAGTCGGAGCGTGCCTTAGGCCCGGGGGCTACTGTTGGTGTTCTGGGAACGGGGGTCCCCAGACTTGCCTGCCTGCGGCCTGCACCGTGGCTCAAGCAGTGGCCCAGTATGACCCGTCTTCATCAACCCAAGTTCAAGACCCTCGGGAGGGTCCAAGCCTCGCGGGGCTAACGACACAAGGCTTCCTCAGGGGCGGCCTCACCAGGCAGGCTCGCGAGGAGGCGGAGAGATCAAGGCAAGGAGTACCTCGCGAGATGCTTGTGACGCAAGCCATGACGATCGAGACCAGGTGGGCGCCAGCCTGCGTAGTGTCCTCGTTTCCTCTTTGGTGCAAAGTGGGCAAGCACAGGCGCAGAGTACCGAGGCATCAGGCAAAGGTTTCCATATCTGTGCAATGAGACCAAGACCAGCAGAGCGGCAGGATGGAGATCATCGTGGAGCCCAAGACGGCGTCATCACCAGTGCCTTTAGCAGATGAAGACCAACTTTAGTCAGGATAGCTTGTACTAGCTGTCCCCCTTCAAAATGGCCGTTGTTGGTTCCCTTCCCGCTCAATATTTGGGATGAGGACCGAGGCCTCTATAAATAGGGCTAGCCACCACAGTAGAAGATCATCTCATCTAGGGCCAACAGATCTTAGATCGAATCCTTGCCAAGTAGAACACCGCACCAGCTCAAGAACACCCCTCGCGAGGCTGTTCTTCCTCTGTACTGTTCATCATCAGCCCCAGAGGCAATCCACCACACCACACACTGGAGTAGGGTATTGCACCAGAACGGTGGCCCGAACCAGTATAAACCTTGTGTCCCTTGTGTTGTTCATCGTGCTAGCTTAGATCCGCGGTGAGGTTTTGGGGCATGGATAGGTAGGGAGTAGATCTTCGTGCGCACCCCAGAGTTTGAACCATAAGGGTTTTGCCGGAACCCGATATCCGACACCATAGCCCATAGGCCCCAGGACCTGCCAAGAAGCAAGCACACTCTTGCTGAAGGAAAAATCCTGTAAGAAGTTACGACTTTATCAACAGACGATCTTATAGGACTTTACGCAAAACCTGAGAGTTGTGAAGAAACGATAGATATTTATTTGGCTTGTAGAATCAATGGATTTATCCGAACTTGGTTCGTCGACAAGAGAAATTCTGCAATGCTTGTGAGGATGACCGAGTGTTAGGATGCGAGATTCGCTAAACCATATACAAGGTAATGATTTGGGTGCGGGATAGATTGATCACCATACCGACTTACTCTATTATTTGCCTTGCTATATGGGGTGGTAAATCTGAGTGACTTACCCATAGTAGAGTGACGACGATCAAAACCTTGTTTAAACCTTAGAATGGTATGACAATTTTCCCTTGTACAAGGCAGCTTTTGCCAATCGTAGGATATACGGTGAGGTTCAACCCAGACCCATTTCCTACAGGAGAAACCATAAATCATTGGCCACCATGAGATATCGATAGTTGTTTAGTATTGGCGCCAGACACGTCAGCTAAGAAGATGCAGTCACAGGAAGACCTTACCAAGATAAGAGGACAGAAGAATTGAGGGAAAAGGTTATGCCACTATCGGAAGAGCCTAGAGAAGGAACTATCCTGAAGATCTGAGAAGATCGACACTGTCAACAATAAGGGTGGAGTATATGAGTTTTGATGGAACCATAACCATGTTTCTAAGGGTAGTAGCACCCCAGACCCTGTGTGACGTTCAATGGATTTTAAGGAGACCCCCGAACCCAACCTAATTCTTGCTAGCCCCTCTGAATCTCGAGGGCGAGATTCATTTTAAGGGTGGTAGGTTTATAACATCCCAAAATTCTAAATTTTGGAATGTTATATTAAATAAATAGTTTTGAATGTTTGTTTGATTGTGGTGTGGTTGTTTGTGTGAAATTGACTGAATTTGAAACTTTTTGAAAGTTGAATGAGAGGGAATAAAAGAACTTTCCCAAACTTTCATTTCTTGCTTTTGGTTCCATGGAATTCAAAATTTAAATTCAAAACAAACCGTAGAGTGAAGATAATATGACTTCTTCCATCAAAGAAATAAAAAGGGATTTGAAAATGATTTGAATTCCATTTGAAATATTTTCAAACCAGGAACTTCAAGCCACTCAAGGATTTTCATGAGGGAAGATAACGTGACTTGTTCAAAAATTGAAATAGAGTGGGAAGTAGGAGGCCATATTCAAAATGGCATTTGAGCTACTTTGAGAATACTCCATATGGGTTTCAAAATCTTTTCCAATTTATATTTCAAATTATATAAAGAGAGAAGGTAATATGACTCCTTAAATTATTAAATGTAAATATGGGAAATGAATATTGGAACCAATTCAAAATGGTTTGAAAAATATTTGAATCCAATTGGAATAACCATTTAGGGATTTTATTGAATTTTTCTTTATTTGACTTTCTTTCAAATTATTTTTCTCCAAAAATAAAATATATGGAAAATAGGGTAAAATGATTCCCTACAGTAGAAAAATGGAGAAAAATAAATTTGAAACTATTTTGGTATTTAAAAAATATTTTTATTTGGTTTTTAGTTAAACCAGTAGCACTGTTTGCTTTATTTAAATTTTTATGGATTTTATTTGATGCTAGAAAAATGTTCATATTATAGAAAATCGTTTTCTGAAATCTTTGATATATAATATGCCTATGTTGCATTTCTGTTTATTTGGTTTTAATTTATTTCTGTTGTGTCTGTTTTTTTTAAAAACTCTTCTCTACCGAACTGGTTCGGCCCAGCTCCGGCCCGGCCGCGGCCCAGCACCCGCACCACCTTCCTCCTCCAACGGAAGACTGTCGCGAGCATGCTGCCGCCGCCGGGGACTTCAACCCGGGCATGCCTCCCAAGGTTCGCCGCCTCCCTATTTATACTCCACCCCGGGACCCCTGGATACCGTTCCCATCGATGCCACCGCCCCTCGCCCCTCGCCTCACGCCGCCGCCGCTCTACCGCCCGCTGCCACGCCACTATCACTGCGGCACCACCGCTGCGCCTCCTCCCGCCGCTGCTGCTGCGTAGCCACGCCGCCACCGCCGTCGTCTCCGCTGCCCGCAGCCGCGCCCGGAGCCGCCGCTGGTCGCCCGTCACCGCGGGAGATCCACCGCCGTCGATGAACCGCCGGTAACCACCACGAACCGCTGGTTTATTTTCGGTTCGGTTTTTCATTTAAAATCAAACGGTTTTATTTTTAGTTATATCTATTTAGTAAACGTTCGTTGGTTAGGTCTTCACAGGGAACGAATTCGTTATTTTAGTTTCTGTAGCGAACGTGCGGTCGTTAGCTTTTTTGTCTCATAGCCAGGGACCTATTTGCGATTAATTTATTTATAGATTAGCCCCTGCTTTTCAAAAGATTAGACATTTTACACCATTTGTCCAAATTCAGTGAAACTAACGCCAAATTCTTCGTCATTATTTCATCTATCCAAAGAACATATAAAATCAAATTTTTGCAATTTTAAAATTTGAATTAGATCAGATTCAAATTCAAAGTTGTTTTGGCTATAACTTGACTTTTATTACTCTGATTTAATTGATTCTTTTGAAAATTGAAACTCTTGATCTAAACTTTCTAATAAGACCAAATCCACCCAATTTTGGTACTGTTAGAAATTGTTTTCTGTTGCAAGAGTTAATTGCTTGTTTTCGAAGTTTTTTGAGATCTTTTCTTCGATTTTTTTGCTTGAGTGCTTATGTATGCAATTGCCTGCTTACGATAGATTGATCGGAGTGTGACGAGTATAACTATCAGGAGTTATGAGTGCGATGATCCTTCAACAATAGTACAAGGCAGGTTCACACTTTGATCATATTTTTCAATACTTAGTTTTTACTATGCATTAGTTTGACCCTCAAAGATTGCATGAGTAGGATTGGGAATTGGGAATTTGCTATGTAGTTCATGAGGTAGGAACCTATGATCCTTGAAACACCCCAGGGTTTATTCGTTATGTTATATATTGCTTAGCCATGCTCATAGACGGGGATTGGTATGTGTGAATCATGCAAGTTGCAAGAGATAATAATTTTGGACAACATAAGGTGGCAACCTTAACGCACATCTGGGTGGAATGGTTGGGGCACCCTGGAAAACCCAGTGGCTCACCCGGGCACGTGGAGAACCCAGTGCTTGCCCAAGGGAATCCCGGAGTACCCGTGTGATTACCCTACGGAATGCCACCCAGGCTCAAAGGGATCATATGATATTTCATGTCTAGAATCTTCCATGTGCAGCTACAAGCCATTATGGGCTCTGGCATAGTTGAGTAAGTTGTGTCAGCTCTTGAAGCGGTGGACTAGTAGATGTAGGGGGATTCTAGGTGTACCAGTCCACCCGGAGTAGAGAGTAAATGCTTCAGAAAGACTGTGTCTCGGTCATCCCGTTCTCAAACACCAAGCAGTGCGAGGACTTCAAGGGAGGCGATCGAGTCCTGTGGGGAAAAGTGCGCAACCTCCACAGAGTGTATAAACTAATCATGGTTAGCCGTGTCCCTGGTTATGGTCAATTTTGAGTATCTGGAAGTGAATATTTTGTTGATCTCATCACTCTTAATTTAATTGAATTGGGTTTAATGATGATTCTTTATTGGGGTTTGAGTTGGGTGAACCTTCTCAAATATTGGTCCACTTGGGAGTAGTAAATAAAATTTAGTCATTTGTTGTAGGGAAAAATCAGCTTTATGCAAAATTAAACTGAGAGCCACCACCAGCCAAATTTGCATGTAGTGATAGCTATTAGTCATCATTATCCTATGGTGTGAATTTGCCAGTACGTTCAATGTACTAACCTACATGGCTGCAACGTCTCATGTTGCAAGAATCTTATGACGAGTAAGTGATACGTTAGGGTTATGATGTCTACACTCACCTTTGCCATTGGTGTTGTTGGGAACTCCACAACTTTGATGTTACTTCCGCTATATGGATTGAGGTAATAGTATTTATGTTACTTTTACATGTGATTGCACTCTGTTATAAATCCTCGAGTAATGTGTGTGTCAGCATACCGATCCATGGATGACACTTAAGCACAGAGACTTCGGTCCATTGGGATCGTGGTTGCAACAAGATGGTATCAGAGCACATGTTGACTGTAGGACGTGACCCCTAGAAACTGGCAAGCCCTTAGGAAAGGATTTCTCTAAAACATTATTTTCAAAATAGATCCCTTAACTCTCATCTTTTCTAAAGCTTTACCAAATACTTTCTTCTCATCTCAAATAGTTAGACTATACTCCTTTCCCCTTTTGACCACACGAACATTCGACTAATAAGACCACTCCAAGAAGTACAAGATATCAGACAACTAAGGCCACTTCAGAATAAAGAGGATTTTACCGTGCATTAGAGTAATTGAAACTACAACGATTGAAGACTCCGAGGACTCAGAGAATTTGAAGGCTGTGAAAAATTCCCAGAGTGAAGTGACTTGGAAGGCTCTGATAGGATCCACTTAAGAATTTATTTACTGGAGAACCCCTGGCTTCCATATTTTAGAGGAAGAGCTTCTTGCTGAACCAAAGACAACGCTATGAAGATTTTCCCTGTGGTCAAGCCCTTGTGGAATTTGTCAGACTATTGAAGCTATCAATACCCCAGAACTAGGTGTGTCAGAGAAAGACCGAAAACATGGATGCGTTATAACTCAAATTTTTTGTCAAGAAAACCCTAAGGCAGGAGATATGAACTATGGAAGGATAGCTCATGGCAATGACAAGGATGTAAATACGGTTATTCATGATGTTATCGCCCGCTTATGCTATTGTCATCGTGCTGAGTTAAGCACGCAATTCATCGGAAGGTTTGGATGACACAAGGGCTAATGGAGCACCTATCAGCAACAGATGAAGTTTTAGCTTTAGCTGGAGTATCACCAGGATCTGGAGTATTACATCAAGAAGTTTAAGATGGACCTTCAGGAAGCCATACTTTACAAGGAAGCATTTTGTGAAGAACTCAGGACCCAGAAGCGGAAAGTAGCCAAGCTGGAGGAGCAAAACCTCGAGATTCGTCAGGAACTGAAGGACATTAGGACCATGGTTCATGCCAAGGATGTTGAAACCCAGAAGTTTGGACACAGCTCCAGAATATTAGAGGACGTCACGAGAGACTTCGCGTCAACAGAGATGATCTGGCAAAAGAACTTGAGAAGGATAAGCATGATCGAAAGAAGCCCATCGAAAACATGAACAAGACTTGAAGAGTTTGGCGACTTTGAAGATTTATTGAACTTTAGAAGACCAAATCCCTGTTATATACTTACATAAGATGCGATGATTGTGAGCTGTCATTTGTTTGATTTTTTTTCGACAGCCACAAATAAAATCTGAAGAATTTAAGTTGACTCTACTAAAGTATCGGCCTGTGTCCCAGAAGATGAACCCTTATGGAAATGATATGAAGAAATCTTGTGCATGCAAGCTCTATGGAGAAATAGGACACAACCATAAAGAACACAAAGATGAATGCACTCATTGTGAAGAAAGTCACCCAGCTGAAGAATGCCCAACTACGCAGGTTACTTGTTTCTTGTGTGACGGAACTACCCACTACCCTGCTCAGTGTCACATTTACCCCATAATACAATGAACCATCCAGCAGAAGAAAGAAGCAATGAAAGGAGCCATCTTGGAAATATTAGAAGAACCTGTGATGAAGGAAGAGGTGGAGGACACACTCGAAGAATACCCGATTAAACCCTGCACCAAGTCAGGCTATTCATGTGGAGAAGAAGGACACATCTCCCAGAATTGTCTGAAGGTAGATCTAGTAGCATTTTCAACAGTGGAAGTAGAGTATGACCCACAGGAAATACAAGCCCTGATTGGCACGGAAAAAGTCCATGAAGAAAAATAGATTGGATTCCAGGAACAACCCAATTTCTACAAAGAAGGATCTAAGTCATATCACATGTTTCAGGTGCAAAGATTCAGGCCACTACTTCAACGATTGCCCAAAAGGGAAGATGAGGACCCAAGAAGGCTATGTAATCACCAGGAAACCTCGAGACTTGTAAAAAGTAATATGTTTCCATTGTAATGAAGTAGGGCACTTTGCTAGAGATTATCCCAATGAGAAGGAGGCTTGTGTTAAATAGTTGAGTCTGTGAGGAATATAATAGTAGTATGGGAACAATTCTTTTATATTGAGGTGTTGAGTTGAGGCATGTAATGGAAATGCAAGAGATTGCAGTAAATTCATGAAATCAATAAAGTTCATGTGTCATGATTTCATACGTGGAATTTTATGAGTTGTTACTCTATGAAGAATTTTTTTGACCATTTTTGAGGATATGAGAAATATGGTCTATGGAAGAATTTGTGCATTTCAAGGGTGGTAGTACCCAGTGAGGACACTTGACCCCTGGAAAAGATAATGATATTCCACGAAGTGGACTACGGACAAAATAAGTATGAGTTTTATCTTGTTAAGCAGGAATACCCCAAGAGTATGAAGGGATGAAGTACTATTTGAAATAAAGGAGGTATAATGTTGGTAATATGGAGCAACTGTAACTCCATGATGATTCTGAGTAATCACGTCTTAGTTTGGTACCAATAGAAGAAAGGGAGACAGTACAATTGGATGCATTTAAGAAGGCTGGGAAGCTGGATGTTGGAATAACGATCAGTTGACCCGATGACGATTTCAAGGTTTACAAGTGATGAGATGGGACATAACCCACAGGCCCTAGGACCTGCCAAGAAGCAAGCACACTCTTGCTGAAGGAAAACCCCTGGAAGAAGTTATGACTTTATCAACAAACGATCTTATAGGAGTTTACGCAAAACCTGAGAGTTGTGAAGAAACGATAGATGTTTGTTTGGCTTGTAAAGTCAATGGCTTTATCCAAACTTGGTTCGTCGACAAGAGAAATTCTGCAATGCTTGTGAGGATGACTGAGTGTTAGGATGCGAGATTCGCTAAACCATATACAAGGTAATGATTTGGGTGCGAGATAGATTGATCACCATACCGACTTACTCTTATTATTCGCCTTGCTATATGGGGTGGTAAATCTGAGTGACTTACCCATAGTAGAGCAACGACGATCAAAACCTTGTTTAAACCTTAGAATGGTATGACAATTTTCCCTTGTACAAGGCAGCTTTTGCTAATCGTAGGATATACGGTGAGGTTCAACCCAAACCCATTTCCTGCAGGAGAAACCATAAATCATTGACCACCATGAGATATCGATAGTTGTTTAGTATTGGCGCCAGACACGTAAGCTAAGAAGAGCGAGTCATAGGAAGACCTTACCAAGATAAAAGGACAGAAGAATTGAGGAAAAAGGTTATGCCACTATCGGGAGAGCCCAGAGAAGGAACTATCCTGAAGATCTGAGAAGATCAACACTGCTAACAATAAGGATGGAGTATATGAGTTTTGATGGAACCGTAACCAGGTTTCTAAGGGTGGTAGCACCCCAGACCCTCTGTGACGATCAATGGATTTTGAGGAGACCCCCGAACCCAACCTAATTATTGCTAGCCTCTCCGAATCTCGAGGGCGAGATTCATTTTAAGGGTGGTAGGTTTGTAACATCCCAAAATTCTAAATTTTGGAATGTTATATTAAATAAATAGTTTTGATTGTTTGTTTGATTGTGGTGTGGTTGTTTGTGTGAAATTGACTGAATGTGAAACTTTTTGAAAGTTGAATGAGAGGGAATAAATGGACTTTCCCAAACTTTCATTTCTTGCTTTTGGTTCCATGGAATTTAAAATTTAAATTCAAAACAAACCCTACAGTGAAGATAATATGACTTCTTCCATCAAAGAAATTAAAAGGGATTTGAAAATGATTTGAATTCCATTTGAAATATTTTCAAACCAGGAACTTCAAGCCACTCAAGGATTTTCATGAGGGAAGATAACATGACTTCTTCAAAAATTTAAATAGAGTGGGAAGTAGGAGGCCATATTCAAAATGGCATTTGAGCTACTCTTAGAATACTCCATATGGGTTTCAAAATCTTTTCCAATTTATATTTCAAATTATATAAAGAGAGAAGGTAATATGACTCCTTTAATTATTAAATGTAAATATGGGAAATGAATATTGGAACCAATTCAAAATGGTTTGAAAAATATTTGAATCCAATTGGAATAACCATTTTAAGATTTTATTGAATTTTTCTCTATTTGACTTTCTTTCAAATTATTTTTCTCCAAAAATAAAATATATGGAAAATAGGGTAAAATGATTCCCTAAAGTAGAAAAATGGAGAGAAATAAATTTGAAACTATTTTGGTATTTAAAAAAATATTTCTATTTGGTTTTTAGTTAAACCAATAGCATTGTTTGCTTTATTTGATTATTTGTGGATTTTATTTGCTGCTAGAAAAATGTTCATATTGTAGAAAATATTTTTCTGAAATTTTTGATATATAATATGCCTATGTTGCATTTTTGTTTATTTGGTTTTAGTTTATTTCTGTTGCGTCTGTTTTTTTTTAAACTCTTCTCTACCGAATTGGGCTGGCCCAGCGCCCGCACCGCCTTCCTTCTCCCGAAAGGAGTCCGTCGCCAACACGCTGCCACCACCGGGGACTTCGACCCGGGCACGCCTCCCGAGGTTCGCCACCCTCCTATTTATACTCCACCCCGGGACCCTTGGATCCCGTTCCCGTCGGTGCCACCGCCCCTCGCCCCTCGCCTCGTGCCACCGCCGCTCTCCCGCCCGCTGCCACGCCACTATCTCCGCTGCACCACCACCACGCCTCCTCCCGCCGCAGTCCGCCGTTGCCGCCGCGTAGCCATGCCGCCACCGCCGTCGTCTCCGCCGCCCGCAGCCACGCCCGCAGCCGCCGTCGTTCACCCGTCGCCGCTGGAGATCCGCCGCCGTCGACGAACCGCTGGTAATCGCCACGAACCACCGGTTTCTTATGGTTTATTTTCGGTTCGGTTTTTCGTTTAAACCGAACGATTTTCTTTTTAGTTAGATATATTTAGTAAACATTCGCTGGTTAGGTCTTCACGATGAACGAATTCGTTATTTTAGTTTCTGTAGTGAACGTGCATTCGTTAGCTTTTCTGTCTCGTAGCCAGGGACCTGTTTGCGATTAGTTTATTTACAAATTAGCCCCAGCTTTTCAAAAGATCACAACTTTTACACCGTTTGTCCAAATTTAGTGAAACCAACGCCAAATTCTTCGTCATGATCTCATCTATCCAGGGAACATATAAAATAAACTTTTTGTAATTTTAATATTTGAATTAGATCAGATTCAATTTCCAACTTGTTTTTGCTATAACTTGAGTTTTATAACTCCGATTTAATTGATTCTTTTTGCAAATTGAGACTCTTGATCTAAAATTTCTGATAAGAGCAAGTCCACCCAATTTTGGTACTTTTAGAAATTGTTTTCTGTTGCAAGAGTTAATTGCTTGTTTTTGAAGTTTTCTGAGATCTTTTCTTTGATTCTTTTGCTTGAGTGCTTATGTATGCAATTGCTTGCTTACGATAGATTGATCGGAGTGTGACGAGTAGAACTATCAGGAGTTATGAGTGTGATGGACCTTCAACAACAGTACAAGGTAAGTTCACACTTTGATCACATTTTTCAATACCCAGTTTTTACTATGCATTAGTTTCACCCTCAAAGATTGCATGGGTAGGACTGGGAATTGGGCATTTGCTATGTAGTTCATGAGGTAGGAACCTATGATCCTTGAAACACCCTAGGGTTTATTCCTTATGTTATATATTGCTTAGCCATGCTCATAGACGGGGATTGGTATGTGTGAATCATGCAAGTTGTGAGAGATGATAATTTTGGACAACATAAGGTGGCAACTTTAACATACATCTGGGTGGAATGGTTGGGGCACCCTTGAGAACCCAGTGGCTTGCCCGGGCACCTGGGGAACCCAGTGCTTGCCCAAGGGAATCCTAGAGTGCCCGTGTGATTACCCTACAGAATGCCACCCAGGTTCAAAGGGATCATATGATATTTCATGTCTAGAAACTTCCGTGTGCAGCCGCAAGCCATTATGGGCTCTGGCATAGTTTAGTAACTTGTGTGAGCTCTTGAAGAGGTGGACTAGCAGATGTAGGGGGATTGTAGGTGTATCGGTCCACTCAGAGTAGAGAGTAAATGCTTCAGAAAGAATGTGTCTCGGTCATCCCGTTGTCAAACACCAAGCAGTTTGAGGACTTCAAGGGAGGCGATCGAGTCTTTTGGGGAAAAGGGCGCAACCTCCGCAGAGTGTATAAACTAATCATGGTTAGCCGTGTCCCCGGCAATGGACAATTTTGAGTACCTAGAAGTAAATATTTTTTTGATCTCATCACTCTTAATTTAATTGAATTGGGTTTAATGATGATTCTTAATTGGGGTTTGAGTTGGGGGAACCTTCTCAAATATTGGTCAACATGGGAGTAGTAAATAAAATTTATTCCTTTGTTGTAGGGAAAAATCAGCTTTATGTAAAATTAAACTTAGAGCCACCTCCAGCCAAATATGCATTAGTGATAGCTATTATTCATCATTATCCTATGGTGTGAATTTTCCAGTACATTCAATGTACTGACCTACATGGTTGCAACATCTCATGTTGCAGGAATCTTATGACGGGTAAGTGATATGTTAGGGTTACGATGTCTACACTCAACTTTGTCGTTGGTGTTGTTGGGAACCCCATAATTTTGTTGTTACTTCCGCTGTATGGATTGAGGTAATAGTATTTACATTACTTTTACATGTGATTGCACTCTGTTATAAATCCTCAAGCACTGTGTGTGTCAGCATACCGATCCAGGGATGACACTTAAGCACAGAGACTTCGGTCCATTGGGATCGTGGTCGCTACAGGCCCTTAACAAACCCGTCATATAGTTGTCAGGTCCATGTCAGCCACCACCAACCAATCGAGCGTGCTAAACAGATTCAATTCTCATAGTCAGGGCATCTCCAATGGCAACCAACAAATTTTCTCCCGCATCCGTTCGTGGATAGGGGGGAATAGTCCGCGAACACGAATGTGGGAGGACGCCATCGAATCGTAGCCACATCCTGTCCGCCAGCATATTCATATTCAAATTTACGCTGATTCACACAACATGCCAGATCACACCCGCTCCAGATCGCATCCCCGATCATAACCAAAAGGAGGCAAGCTTAGTTTTTACATGTCTGAATCCAAAAGAACATCAGTCTGACAATCCGTGCATGATACGTCTCCAACGTATCTATAATCTTTGATTGTTCCATGCTATTCTATTATCCAATTTGGATGTTTTATATGCATTATTATGCTATTTTATATCATTTTGGGGACTAACTTATTAACCTAGTGCCAAGTGCTGGTTGCTGTTTTTTCCTTGTTTTTGTCTTTTCCAAAACGTCAATACCAAACGAAGTCCAAACGGGGCGTAACTTTTTGACAATTTTTCTTGGACTAGAAGACACCCAGGAAGCTTCGGGAGTAGGCCAGAAGAGCCACGGAAGGGCCACAAGCTTGGGGGTGTGCCCCCCAGGCTTGTGGGCCCATCGTGGCACCTCTAACCCTAATCTCAGCTCTATAAATACCCAAATATTCCCTGTATACCAGAGGGCACATCAAAAATACTTTTCCACTGCCGCAATCTTCTATTCTCGTGAGATCCCATCTTGGGGCCTTTTTTGGCACTCTGACGGAGGGGGATTCAATCATGGAGGGCTTCTACATCAACCATGTTGCCCTTCTGATGATGCGTGAGTAGTTTACTACAGACCTACGGGCCCATAGCTAGTAGCTAGATGGCTTCTTCTCTCTCTTTGATCTTCAATAGAATGTTCTCCTCGATGTTCTTGGAGATCTATTCGATGTAATCTTCTTTTGCGGTGTGTTTGTTCAGATCTGATGAATTGTGGATTTCTGATCAGATTATCTATGAATATAATTTTAGTCTTTCTGAACTCTTTTATGCATGATTAAGATAGCTTTGTATTTCTCTCTGATCTATTGATTTGGTTTGGCCAATTAGATTGATTTTTCTTGAATTGGGAGAGGTGCTTTGTAGTGCGTTCAACCTTGCAGTGCCCTCACCTAGTGACAAAAAGGGTAGCGAGGCACGTATTTGTATTGTTGCCACTAAGGATAAAAAAGGTTGGGTTTACTCATATTGATTGGATCTATCCCTCTACATCATGTCATCTTGCTTAAGGCATTACTCCATTCTTGTTAACTTAATACACTAGATGCATGCTGGAGAGCGGTCGACGTGTGGAGTAATAGTAGTTGATGCAGACAGGAGTCGGTCTGCTTGTCATGGACGTGATGCCTATATTCATGATCATTGCCTTAGATATCGTCACAACTATGCACTTTTCTATCAATTGCTCAATAGTAATTTGTTTACCCACCATTATGCTTTCTTTCCAGAGAGAAGACTCTGAAAACTATGGCCCCCGGGTCTATTTTTATCATATTATTTTCAAATCTATAAAACTAAAAATACAAAAGACCTTGGTGCAATTTATTTACCTTTACTTTATTTTGCACTTTACTTATCTTTTATATCAATCTCTATCAGATCTCATCCTTGCAAGTGACCGTGAAGGGATTAACAACCCCTTTTTCGTGTTGGCTGCAAGTATTTGTTTGTTTGTATAGGTGCAACCATTGGTGACTTGTGTGTTCCTCCTACTGGATTGATACCTTGGTTCTTAACTGAGGGAAATACTTATCTCTACTTTGCTGCATCACCCTTTCCTCTTCAAGGGAAAAACCAACACAAGCTCGAGAAGTAGCAGGAAGAATTTCTGGTGCCATTGTGGGGGAGGATCTACATCAAGCCTATGAAGTGCATAGTTGTGACGATATCTAAGGCAATGATCATGAATATAGGCATCACGTCCATGACAAGTAGACCGACTCCTGTCTGCATCAACTACTATTACTCCACACGTCGACCGCTCTCCAGCATGCATCTAGTGTATTAAGTTAACAAGAATGGAGTAACGCCTTAAGCAAGATGACATGATGTAGAGCGATAGATCCAATCAATATGAAATAAACCCCACCTTTTTATCCTTAATGGCAACAATACAAATACGTGCCTTGCTACCCCTTCTGTCACTGGGTGAGGACACCGCAAGATTGAACCCATTACAAAGCACCTCTCCCATTGCAAGAAAAATCAATCTAGTTGCCCAAACCAAATCACTATATCAGAGAGAAATACAAAGCTATCTTAATCATGCATAAAAGAGTTCAGAGAAGACTCAAATAATATTCATAGATAATCTGATCATAAAGCCACAATTCATCAAATCTCAACAAACGCACCGCAAAAGAAGATTACATCGAATAGAACTCCAAGAACATCGAGGAGAACATTGTATTGAAGATCAAAGATAGAGAAGAAGCCATCTAGCTACTAGCAGTGGACCCATAGGTCAGTGGTAAACTACTCACACATCATCGGAAAGGCAGCAAGGTTGGTATAGAGGCCCTTCATGATCGAATCCCCCTCCGGTAGAGTGCCGGAAAAGGCCCCAAGATGGGATCTCACGAGAACAGAAGCTTGTAGCGGCAAAACAATACTTTTGGTTTGCCCCTGGTATACGGGGAATATTTGGGTATTTACAGAGCTGAGATTAGGGTTAGAGGAGCCACGTGGGGCCCACAAGCTCATAGGGTGCCCCCCTAGGGCGTGCCTGGAGAGCTTGTGGCTCACCTGTGGACCTTCTGGCCTCATCCCAAAGCTTCCTAGATGTCTTCTGGCCCAAGGAAAATTGTCAAAAAGTTTTGTTCCGTTTGGTATTAATTTTCTATAAAAGACAAAAACAAGGAAAAAGATTGTGTGAGAGTTGTGTGGAGGTGGAAAAAGATGATGGTGGAGGTTGTGTGGAGGTTGTGTGGAGGTTGTGTGAGAGTTGTGTGGAGGTGGAAAAAGATTGTCCTATAGGTTAAATATAACATGATGGTGGAGGTTGTGTGGAGAAGACAAAAAAGGGGAAAGTCTCACATGAATGAGGCTAATCAATGGGCTATGTAGGTGCCCATCTATTGATGTCAATGCAAGGAATAGGGATTGCCATGCAATGGATGCACTAGAGCTATAAGTGTATGAAAGCTCAAAAGCAAACTAAGTGGGTGTCGGTGTCAAAACCGGCAGATCTCGGGTAGGGGGTCCCAAGTTGTGCGTCTAAGGATCAATGGTAACAAGAGACCAGGGGACACAATGTTTACCCAGGTTCGGGCCCTCTTAAGGGAGGTAAAACCCTACTCCTGTTTTATTATATTCGACGAGTATGAAGATTACAAGAGTTGGTCTACCTCGAGATCATAATAGCTAAACCCTAGATGTCTAGCCTATGAGTATTCCAATGACAGTAATGAAGATAGCCTCTACGTACTAACCCCTCCAGTTTATATACACATCGGAGGGGCCTAGGGTTTGTACAAGGTCAGTTCATTAGGGAAGGAAACTTCCGGACTCTAATGTTGTCGTCTACGTATTGAGAAGTCTCATCCGGACATGAAGGATAATCTTCAGCTTGATCTTGTACGGCCCAACCAACCCGACCCATATTCCTGGGCCGGACACCTGAGGACCCCCGAATACAGGACTCCCTCAGTAGCCCCCGAACTTGCCTTCAATGACGATGTAGTATGCGGATTAAATCTTTGGATTTGCAAGGTGGGTTCTCCACCATACTTCGGATTGATAGTAGTCCGGCATCGGCTTCTGTGTCCAGTCTTTATGATTCCTTCCTGTCGTCGCCTCGATTTCCACACGTCTGAGTAAATGTGAACGACCCATTACCCTTATATTTTAGTATTTTTAGCAGGCACAGGAAGCACCTATATAACAAGGTTAGATCTCCAAAACACCATCTCACATCGCCCCAAGAGAAACAGAGCAAACCACGGAAAAACTTAAGCCATGGCCAGTGTCCCTGGGTCCTCCTCGCGTCCTCATGGTCCTCAAGAGGGTGATTGGCAAAGTTTTACTGTATCCCAGC
>NC_041393.1:485435221-485451351 GCF_002162155.2 Triticum dicoccoides
ATCTATTCTCCGTACGGGCAGGGTTAACTTCTATGGGTGATGATGCATTGGCAGAGAACTTCCCCAATCTCAGCCAAGGGGAGAGGGTGTGCTTCATCTCGTTCCTTCTGAGGGGTGTAGGATTGCCGATCCACCCCTTCCTCAGGGGTCTACTGGAATGTTACGGGATCCAACTGCAAAACTTCACACCAGGTTCCATTCTGCACATTTCTGGTTTTGTCGCCCTTTGCGAAATATTTTTAGGCTGCGAGGCTCCTTTTTAACTATGGAAAAAGTTCTTCTGCCTTGTCCCCCGCCACCAGGGTGGAGGGTCTATATTTGAAGTGGGCGGCGCCGAAGTATGGTGCATAGCCGGATCGTTACCCAGTCGGGACTCCGAAGAGGGGGTCCGACGAATGGTCTTGGAACGGTTCTACATTGAGGATGTTCCTCTTCGGGGCCCTGCTCGGCGTGGACTTCCCAAATTCTCCAGCGCTCCTTTAAAGAAGCTATTCAGCTAGTGCCCCGAGTCCCCCAGGCAAGAGGACAGTGCGAAAGTGATGAGATTGGCCAGCAAGGTCAGATTGTTGACCCATTCCGGACTCTCCATTGTTGAAGTTATGGCTATTGCGATAAAGCGATGTATCCAGCCTCTTCAGTCTAGGGTGGGTCCTTTATGGAACTATAACGGGGAGGACGACGTGTCTCGCTATACGTGAAAGGGTCCGGATAACCAAGCCGCATTGGCTGCCATGCTCATGGACCTTTATAAGGGAGAGGAAGAAGACTTCACCTGTCTACATTGTCGGGATGGATTCTCCATGTACAACCCTGTTGACTGGGTAATTTAGTCATCCAACACCTTTTTTATCATTGGGGTGCATTAGCTGAATATTTTGGTTGCTTCAAAAATAGTCGTGGAGGAAGGTAGTCGAGAATATCTATTGCCCTCCTCCCCAACCAGAAGACCATGCACGCCATGAAGACCCTAGATTCCATGAGGATCCAAACATATTTGTGGAATTTGAAGATGGATTCTATTATCAAGCGAGCCTTGACGGCTCAGAAGTAGCCATCATGGCCTATTACCCCGATCTCTACCCCTTCGTTAAGGTAAGTGTTCGGAAATCAAAAAGAGTGACATTTCCGCTCATAACTTACTCTCTGCACTGGCCATAGGATCGGCGCTCAGTGAACTGTACCCATGGTCGGGCAACAAGAAGAAGGACGGCACCCTCAAGGGGTGGTCATGTGAAGTGAAAGGAGGCCGGGAGCGCCACTGAGCTTGCTCCATCACTAAAAAGGTATGTTCCTTATTTCATACTTAGGCGTGAAGTCAAATTGTCATCTTCATCCTCCTTCTATTATCTCAGGAGGGTTACCCGGCGGACCATAAACAAGATTCTGGCCAGCCGAACCGCAGCCAATCTGGTGCCGGAGACGTCAACTAGGACTAGGGAGCATGTTGGCGCGGCGCAGAATCATCCGCCCCATCAAGAGCCGAATGAGGTGTCCGTCAGGAACTCCAAAGTGGAAAGTGCGATGAATCATCGACACTTGAAAGAAGCCCTGCGTACCCCTGCTTTAACAGAGCAGGAGTTTACTACCCTTAGCACCATGGGCGCATACATCCGAGCTGCTCGGGACGGACTTACATGAGTTGCTCGCCTGTTCTCAAAAGATATACAAGTAGAAATTTATGTAGACTTAGTAGATAGATAGCAGTAGCCCCCAAGACTTAAAGAGGTAGGAACCAACTGATTTGAGAAACGTTTATGACCGCAGGTTCTTAGGGAGAAGAATAGTGCATTGTCCCAGGAGCTCGAGACAAGCCGAACACAGCTAAATGACGTTGTCACCGAGCTTGAAGAAATGAAGAGTGCCCCGATGTACTTTGGCAAAGATAAAAAACTAGAAGAAGAAGTGAAGAAGCAGGCCGAAGAGATAAAGAGCTTAAAGGCTCAACTCTTGGAGGCACAATAGGAAAACCAAAAGCTGAAGGGCGGCATATTCGGTATGACTTTAGAACCGTCTGAAGTATTGACAATCATACAATATGGACTGTTATAATTTGGTTCATACATGTATGTTGATTGGCCGCCATGAGGAGGAAGTGTCCGGGCTGCAAAGCTACACTACAAAAAAAGACACATCCGTGACATTTTGGGCCGAACGAAATTTTTTCTGTCATACATATGACACTTCTATGACGATAATTGTGACAAAACCCGGTATCATCATAGATGTGGTGGGCTCCTACTTCTATGACAAAAAATCATGACAGAAAATGGGCTTTTCATCCTGGGTGGGCCGGAGATGCAGCTGCATGACATTCTTTGGGCCGTCCATGACGGAAAAAACCATGGTAGAAGCAAGGGCGAGGAAAATTTCGGGGAGTTCCCGGTTGCGCTGGGTGGTCGGGGGCCGAGCGATGCGCGTTTCTCTCATACACATACGCACGTGTGTGCGAGGCGTTGGCTCTAACTGAACCCGAGCGAGGCGTTGGTCTCTAACTAAACCCGAGTGATTGCACTGCAGGCTACGCGTTACTGAACCCAAGCGATCGATCGATGGCTGTTAACTGAACCCGATCGAGCGATTCCTTCGCTACTGCTGCTAACTGAAGTTGATCGATGTTGCCTCTCTGGATGAACAGTGAGCGTTGCGGGGGGTCTGGATGAACAGTGAGCGGTGGTAGTGGATGAACAGGACCCATGGCGTTGCCTCTGGATGAACAGGACCCTGATCGATCGAACCGGTTGGGGTTGGATGAACAGGACCCCGTGGAGGGCTGGATGAACAGGACGACCCCGTGGAGGGTTGGATGAACAGTAGACGGTGGAGGGGTGGATGAACAGTAGCCCGTGGAGGGGTGGTTGAACAGGAGCCCGTGGAGAGGGGTGGTTGAACAATAGCTGGTGAAGTAGCGCACGATGGAGGCTGGATGAACAGGAGCCCGTGGATGAATAGTCGTAGGTGGAGGCTGGAGGAGGTCGACGGTTGATGAACAGTAGCCCGTGGAGGCTGTAGGAGGTCGACGGTGGAGATGAACAGTATCTCGTGGAGTCCCATTTTGCGGTACGCCACACCCCTCCCGATGAACAGGACCCCTGTTTCGACCGTAGCGATCCAACACAAGTCCGTTTCGCGGTACGCCATACCCCTCACAATCAACAGGACCCTCGTTTCGACCGTAGGAGGTCTGTTTCGTCCGTTTTGCGGTACGCCACACCTCTCCCGATCAACAGGACCCTCGTTTCGACCGTAGGAGGTCCGTTTCCTCCGTTTTGCGGTACGCCAGACCCCTCCCGATGAACAGGATCCCGTTTCGAACGTGGCCAGTAGAACACAAGGCTGTTTTCTCTGTTCTGTGGTACACCATGCCTTGTTTCCATCGCCTATTCCGTCCAAGCCCTCCCGATAAACACGACGGCGCATTCCGTTCCGACCCAACCAGTTGGCTCCCCATGAACACGACGACGACGTTGTTTCTCCGTTCTGACCCAGCCATGTACACGAGCCCTGGCCGTACGTATGTTATTGACTCAAAGGCGCTGAAGCTCAGTCCCGACGGCCCTGAGAGGGAAATGTAACTCCTGCACCAAGGCTTGTGGTGCTCCCGCGGCACGAACTCGTGCCAAACTCGAGATTTGTTTCTTTACTATACATGCACGCAATGATTTAATGGACATTGTAATCTCAACATGTGATGGGGAGCTCTAAATTTGAATTTGAAACTTATAAAACGAAAAGATTCAAAACAAATAAACTGGGAGAGAGGGAGTATATCGTAGGATGTGTCCCATACAAAATAAGTCCCCTGGTTTGTCACCGCGAAGATGCAGTTAGAAAGGAGCACAACGTCTTCCTACTCGTGCGGCAACAAATCGGCCGCAGACAGCATGGTCCGCCTTTGACCGCCATGTGCAAGGTTCGTGCTATCTTATTCAATCTCACCGTGGTTCCTTCGTACCAATTCATGTGGTGGCCCGTTGCATGGCTGATCCCAATGTTGGACAAAGGTTCTACGGGAACGGTGTCACCGTTGTAAATGTTGTGCAAATTGATGTTGGTACCCTCCCGTACATATGCAAGCCAATCTCCACTCGCACCGAGCCTAACCTGTGAAACAGTGGGCAGGGGAAGAATTTGGAAATGGACACGGAAGTAGTCTTTAGAATGCATTTACTACGTGATCAAACTCATCTTACCTGCTCATCGGAGGAAATCCGAGTGCCCCTCAATGTCGGCATCTCAAGGGGCGTCAACTTGCAATTACGGCCAGACCGCGCTGGAGAGACCCCAAGGAAACATCCTCGTGCATTCCACGGAACATCAAGATGCATTTGTATGAGTAGTTTATCTTGTGAGAGAAAAGGATGAACGAGGGAAGGCCTCTAGAGATAGAGATGGACACTACTACTACCAATGTGCTGGCCCGTGCGTTGCAATGGATCCAAAGTAGTAGAATAATACTTGTTCACGTGCTTGAAATGTAAACACTCTAGTTTTGATATACATGTGTCAGCAGACATGACAGCTTGTCCATGGAAGTTGAACCACGGCGACCATCACGTTTCTTGTTTCTACCACTGCCACACCCACACGTGATTCCCACGATGCTGCTCCAACCCACGGCACGACGTCCCCCGACGTGGACATGGATCCTCTGACGTGGCTATCACTGCCTTGCCCTACCTTTCCTTCGCTGACAGGTGGGACCCACTCTTATGGGTCCCACATGTCAGTGACAGAATGGTAGGATTGTTCGCGTCAGGGGATCCTCATCCCCCCGACATGCCCCTCATCCCTCTCGGCCTCACCGCTCCTCTGCCTTTGTGTGCATGACATGCGGACCACCTGAACTGCGGCGACCATCAACTTTCTACCACAGACACACCCGATTGGACGCGGTTTGCCTGCTCCGCTGTTGTGCTCCGATCCGTACTCCCGCACCATCGAATCCTCAGCTGGAGTACTTGTGTACTACAGGTAGTACCCGCCGGTGTAGCCATCTACGCCTCGTAATGCCCCGACACCCAACTGTGGCACCCTCGCCATGGCCACGCCACCACCAGCCGGTTCATATCGAACGAGTGAGTTGCGAACCATGCCACCACCATGAGAATGACATGTGTGCCAGCCGCATTTAAGGTTCGCATGTCATTGACTTATAGGCCGGGCACTAAGCCACTGAAGTTCGGTCCCGTGGGCCCTGAGACGGAAATGTAACTCCTGCGGCAGGCCTTGTGGTGCTCCCGCAGTACGAGCTCGTGCCAAAACTGGAATTTGTTTCTTACTGCTACAACTAGTACTAGTAAGGTACACGTGCATTGCACGCATGAGATTCTGGTGGTTTGTGCATTATGCTTCTACATGTGGAGTTTTCTGGATTCTAACATGTGGCAAAATCTGGTGGAATGTAAGGTTAGGCAAGTTTGATTAACTTAGGTGAGTGATTGGTTCAAGCCACACCTTAGGCAAGCCACACTAAGGCCCCACATGACATACACACAGAAAATGTGGCAAGATTACCTTAGGCTTGCCAACTTGTGGCTCTCATTTTGAAGAACTAATAACTTTGCCTAAGCTTAGTTGTGGCAAAGTTAGTCATGAATTAAGGGACTGTTTGGTTCCTAGCCACACCTTGCCACACTTTGCCACACCTAACCTTAGGCAAGTTTGACCAAGTTAGGTAGGTGTTTGGTTCTAGCCAGACCTAAGGCAAGGATTTTTTATGAGCAGTGAGCCCCACATGTCATAGACATAAAAAGTGTGGCAAGATTCCCTTAGGCAAGCCAAAGTGTGGCTAACAATTTGAGCAACTCAACTAAGGCAAGTGTGGCAAAAATCATGTGGCAATATATGGGGCTGTTTGGTTTGTGACTAACTTTGCCAAATGTTGCCACACCTAAAGCTAGGCAAGTTTGACTAACTTAGGTGAGTGTTTGGTTCAAGCCACACCTTAGGCAAGCCACACTTGGACCCCACATGGCATACACACAAAAAATGTGGCAAGATTCCATGTTGATGAACTTGCCAACTTGTGGCTTTCATGTTGATGAACTAACCTTAGGCAAGCTTGGGAAAAATATGTGGCAAAGTGTGGCAATGCTAGGCCTAGAACCAAACAGCCCCACAATCCAAACAACCCCTAAGTTCAACCATGGAGTCTTCTAGATTATACATGTGGCAGAATCTGGTGGATGATATCCAACGGCCAGTACTGCTCGGATTTTCCATCTTTGTACCGTTGGTTTGGCTTCATCCAAGGACCAACTTTCAAAGTTTTTCACACACTATATAGGGGGTATAGACATAGATGTGCCGGGCCATTGCAATGGATTCAAAGTATATCTATTTAGTGGAGTGCACTCTAAACACATTATCTATTTATTTTTCTCTAACCTTTCGTAGCCATGCAACCAAGCCACATAAGCTTCATGGGTGCCCCCCACATCATATTATTCATACTACGTTGATTGGAAAAAAGATAAATCACCCAAAACAAGATCTTCCCGTTTTTTGTTCCTACGATGTTGTGTCGTGCAGGTACCTACTAGTTGTATAGTGCTAGTACTAGTAATATAGTTAGGAGTACAAACTTGTTACTAGTAGGAGTAGTACTAGTACGGAATGCTCCTACTCTATCAACGAGCCCCATATGACACCAAATTTCTTGGCTTCCGTGCTACAGCTAGATCTTCCCCTCGTTTCTGTTTTCCAACCCGTCGGCGGGCGGGGTGTCGGTTTGCTCAATGGCGGTCCCACATCAAAGTGAAAATGCTAGGCAACACGCCTTCCCTAAGCTATGTGTCGTGCCGGACGGGCCATGGAGTACTCCCGATTCCCGGGCGTGTGGGGGTGCGACGCGAACGCGGCAGGCCTTTTCCTTTTACTAGCAATGTGCCCGTGCGTTGCGACTGGTCCAAAGTAGTAGAATAGTAGTATTTGTTCACAAACTTGAAAGAAATCACTATTGTTTTGATATACTCCTAATATATTACTCCCACCGTACCTAAATATTTGTCTTTTTTGAGATTTCAAATGGACTATCACATACGGATTATATAGACATATTCTAGTGTTTCTAGCAAGATGCCCACGCGTTGCACGAAGTTGATGGAAAAGGTAAGCACTACTTATAAATTGATGGATGGAGTACTAGTTACAATGATGCATATAATTAAGCAAAGGGATCGCACATGTCGGTATTGACTGGAACGAGAATGCAATAGCACAATAAGAATTAAGGCCACGATGATGCGATCGCAGTGGTGGTTACAGAAGGCAAGAAGAAAGATGGATCCATCAACGTACGACCTACTACTCCTCAACTTAGTGCGTCGGGCCACCGACCGGCGGCTAAGGAGCGGCGGCTTTAGTGGCGAGGTCGAGGTGCTTCTCAGCAAAGGCATCCAAGGCTTCCAGCCAGTTGAGGAAGGCCAACGTCGTAGCATCCTCGCTGGCCTTGTAGATACCTATGTACACGATTTTCTCGTACACGTGGATGTGTAGGTCGACGAATTCTTGTAGGGTGAGGCGCCTCGTGGCGAGCGCGACCTCTAGGTGGACATTCTTTGTTGCGTCGGTGGGCAGTCGCAGGGCCACCAGTGCTTGAAAGAGGTTCCGGACATGGAAGCCGATTAGGGTGGCAGGCAATGAGGAGCCCGGGCGCGCGGGCTGGAGGAGTACGGCGATGTCGTCCGCGAGCTTCTTGAGGATGGTGAACTTGTTGCTAGTGGCAACGATCATCTGGTCCAACTGAGAGTCGTAGTTGGCATCGACGGCGGCCATCCACCAACCGGTCTCCAACACCGTTTGGAGACAATCCTCGGCGCCATGCCGCAGGCCAGCATCGTGGACCATCTGGCGCAGCCGCTGGCCGCTCACGCGCATCGCCGCCATGGGTCTGGAGTGAGCTCATTTGCGCTTAGTGTAGGTGCCTAGGCAAATGTTTAGGTGTGTACGATGTGGTAGATGCATTGGAATGGAGGGGCGCCTTTATATGAGGGCAATGAGGGCAAACTGCGTTGCATTCACATTGTGCAGCCTCTTTTCCCGGACCTCCTCCCATTACTTCCCTCATCCATTAATTGAAGGAGGATGCATTGGCCGTTCAACATATCGGGAACCGCTACTCCCTGCCTCGTCTGCATTAAAGCCGTATCGGGAACTGCGCCGCCCGCTGTCAAATCGAATACTCCCGCCGTCTAGGTGAGTATTAAGTCATCTTACGAAAACCAGATAGTAAACACATAGGCGTGGTGCATTAACTCTCACGTTGTTTCTTGTTTTTTGACATAAATAGAGGAATCAACCAATAAGAGATGTGGGGCTTGTATGCTTTTAATGACTTGAGACTATCAAACATGACATGCAGTGGTCAGTTCGTTGCAAAAGAACAAATACAACCCACGTCAGCACACACGCATCTTATAGCATCACATCCAATGGCTATAAAAGATGAATGAGACCAAATTATATCTCATCTAGATGAGTTCTAGCAAAACTGTATTAATAATACTTAGTACTCCTGCGCCATGTATCATATATTAGTATCATGTAGTACTTTATTTATTACCATGTATGACACATAGTACTCAACTCTATCTCTTTCTTCATTTAATTCTGTGACACCTCATCAAAATTGCTAAGGCTAGTACCATTACCACCAGCCTTAGCAAATACTCCCTAAACATTAAGTTCTCTCGTTTTCCCATCCACCTTGGTCACCTAGACGGAGGCAGTATATTGCACGGGCTTTTCCTGTGCGGTAGGCGGGGCAGTTCCGCCTAGTTGGTTCGACAGAGATGCGAGAAGACGATGGAGTAGGCTACTGCAAACGTAGGGCTGTGTGATTTGACATCGAGCTACTGTTGGAAAGGTGGGGCCCCATGATTTGACTTGCCATTATCATTTTAACTACGGCGCTACGACCGGCGTGAGTCTCCCGATTCTTGACCACCTCCATACAGGTGCCTCTCCCAATGCTCCACCATGTAGTAGAGGCTGGCTCTTGCATGAGAGCCCACTTCTCCACTTTTTCCTTGCCTCTCTTTCCTCCACATATGCAAAAATACCATGTAAAGTGCACTATTGTACTTACTTTTACTTGCTCCTACAGGTGCTAAGCTTGCCACATAGGCATAAAGTCTGATGTGGCATGTTAATCAAGAAGAGAGAGACTAGTATGGTGACCCAAGGAAGAAACGGTGCTAAGCGCGTGTACCTAGGTGAAAAGACAATTTTGAGTCTATAGCTAATTAAATGAAGCAAACTTAGCAACACCATTTCATTGGAAGAGGTCACTCCTTGGAAAATGCAATAAATACTAGTACTCCATGTGTCCCATAATGTAAGAACGTTTTTGGCACTACACTAGTGTCAAAAACGTTCTTATATTATGGGACGGAGGGAGTACGAAGAAAGAGATAGAGAGGAGTAAAAAAATAAATACACTTATAGCAAACCTTATAGCTAACCTTGTTGTAGTATGAGTGACTAAGTGATGACTATGTATGACATGCCAACATCAGATAGCCTAACGCATCATGTTAAATCTCCAAGGGCGCGACGGTCGTGGTAGCCGCGACCATGATATGAGCTGCTGGCAGCCCTTGGATCTGAGATCAAACGTTCGCATGCTAAGTTGCTGAAAATTTGCAGAATAACCCTCCAGGATAGGATATTCACCCATAGGTCTAGAATCACGCCATGCAACCGTTCGATCTCAGATCCAAGGGCTCTCGGAAGCACGTATCATGGGAGAATGGAAAGCCACTCACTCTCGTTTGCACGCTGGCAGTTCGCTCCTACTCGTCCCCGCACGTCCTTCAATACTACAGCGGTTCGCTCCTAGTCGTCCCGTCCATTCACATTACGGCAGTTCCACTAATCCTAACCCTCCTCCCAAATCCATGGCGTCCCAAATCTCCACGATCGGCGGTGAGTACAAGGTTAGAACCATCACCGGCGATGAGTTCGACGTCATCTACACCCGTTCTTCCGCGATGGTGAAAGGATGCCTTTCTCGCTTCAGACGTATGTTCGAAGACTCAGATGATGAGCGGGTCGATGGGCTAGATGTTGAGTACACCACAGTCCTGGGACGAGAGAAGGATCTAAAGGACTAAGAGAGGAAGAAGCCCGCCGTGATCCAGGTTTGCGTGCATGACTTATGCTTGGTCTACCACATATGCCATGCCGACGTTGAATGCCTGGATTTTAAGGACTTCCTCGAGAGCAACCTAGTCAAATTCGTTACTATAGACTTTGGTAACGACAAAGAAGTCCTGGGTCAGATAGGCCTCGTTGTAGGCAATACCTTCGACCTCCAGAAGAATCGGCTGGTGTCCTCTCGTCAGCCTTCAATGCTGACCCTGGCAGGAACCATGGTTCATCCTTCGTATGGTAAACTTGAGAAACCTCCATACATGTTTCATCGTTATCCATGGCAGCGGAATGTACTAGATATAGACCACATCCACTATGCTGCAATGGATGGCTACCTTTGTTTCAATATCTACAAGGGTTGGGTGAAGAGCAAGAGCCAAGTGTGTGGTTCAAGCAAAGAAGTATCGGCCAAGAGGAAGAGGGACAAGGACGAAGTCGAGAACGTGGACGAGGACTCCAAGTAAGGTGGCAGTGTCGTTGCTCATGGTGGTTCTAATGCAGTGTCTCCGGAATAGTTGCAAAGTTTAATTTCAGGTGTGCTTAATTTAATTTGAGGGGTGTGTTGTGCTGAGCCCGCAGCAGAACTATGTTATGTTTCTTCTTGTTACTTTAACTCTTCAGTACGTACATACTAGTATTTCTTACATTTCATCTTTTAGTTGGTATAATACTACCACTCGTTTCTTCACATTATATATGTACAATATATATGGCCAACATCATATAGCCAGCAGTTTAGTTATCAAAGAATTTTAGGGTGCTTAGTTTTGTCAAAGAATTCTAGGATGCTTAGTTTTATTTGAGGGGTGGGTTGTGCTGGACACCATTATTGTGACTAGCCTTTTTAATAGTACTATATGCATAATTTGGCGACGAGCGCTCTCTATATGTACCACCTTTTTTTTAATTTCAAGTTTTGCTCCATGGCGCAATCCATCGATACTACTGTTGTACAAAAGTATACATTTTTTAAAAGGCTAGAGGGCGGGGCAGTCTAGCTCGGTTAGTTTTACGAGAGGCGAGGGCCTTTGTGATTTGACGGCTCATTACTGCTGTCAAATCAAATAGTACTGCACCGCCCACTGCACGCCCGGTGCCTCCATTAAACCCCTCCGTTAAACCCGCATGCAAACCGAGAATCCTACTCCGGCCACATGTCTGTTCATGAGCGGGCCAGAATTAAACGCAACACCGGTCGAGCTCCTCCCGTCCGCCCTCAGTTTAAACGAGGCCAGATGCCGGCCAAGCTCCTACCGTCCGCCCTCTATTTACACGAGGCCAGACAGACAGCAGGCAAGAATCGCACCCCTCCGCTGCTCCCCCATCTCCTTCTTCACCATTTTATCCACTCTTCCGATGGCTTCCGATGAGCCGTTCTCCGGCATATTACCCGGCTGAGTGACCCGCCAAGCCCTTCGTATACGGGCGAGGCCGCTCGGTGCTTCACCAACCTCGCTTGGACCGATGGAGCCAGTTGCCGCCCCAAGCAAGCGCGTGGTTCAGCAACTCGCTACTCCAGTTCAGCTCGATGAGGAGTGGCAAGTTGCTCCACGCCGGCACGGCGGCGAGCACACCGGTACGGGCACCGTCGCTGCCGCGTCGTACCGCGCCACTAGTGTCTGCGGTGGTCGCGCCTCCCGTGTCTGTGGGCCCGCCTCCCGTGCCTGTGGCTGCGCCATGCAGGCAGAGACAGAAGCCGGGTGCATGGAGAGCGACGAGTCAGTGGCCAGCTTCTCCGTGTCCGCCGTCATCATCGAGGAGAAGTAGAACATGGGAGGCCGCTGCCACTTGGGACCCATGAAGGCCACCGCCGAGGCGACGACCGCGGATTCAGGTGGTTTCTTTGCTGCTTCGTCTCTTCCGAGGACCTTCGTCGACCCCGCAAGTGTCTGACGGACATGAGGAAGACAAAGGGATTCGCGGGCAGCCATTTAGAACTAAAATAAGTCTAGATACATCCATTTCTAGGACAAGTATTTTCGGACGGAGGGAGTATTAATTATACAAGAGAGCCGGATTGGCACCTCTTAATTCATGTAAATGTAATGAAATCCATCATGTTTATATGAAGATCCGACTTTTTTATACGAAATCCTTCATGCTTATATGAAATCAGTCCGTGTTTGCATGAATTTCATCTGGTTGGTTAGAGTTGTAAAAATGTATGCCGCTGGCGTTTGATGACGTCCTCCGCAGAAGGAAGCGGGAGGAAATTTGCCGGCTGCCGTTGGAGATGCTCTTTATGCTGGAAACAATAGAGTGACATCCAATCCATTTGAGTTAATTTCCTGTATGATTGTCCCTCTATAAAAAGTTAATTGCATGTACAGTGTACACGTGACTTGCAGGGTGGCTACAGCTTCGTACAGAAAGTTAAAAAGAAACAAGTCCATCCTTAATCTTGTATTCTAAGTACTCTGTGGGTTCCACTGTGAGTATAGTAGCGAAAGAAGTATATATTAAATAAGTAGAGTAATATATAATATAAAAGTCTAAAGTTAAAAGACAGAATTCGAACTCATGTGGCGTTGCGAGCATCCGGCGCTAACCAGCCCAGCACATTTTTGTTGTAGACCATGCTGGAGATATATCTCCATGTCTACTCTTATATATACTCCGTTCGTTCCTAAATATTTGTCTTTTTTAGATTTCAAATGGACTACCACATACAGATGTGTATGTAGACATATTTTAGAGTGTAGATTCACTCATTTTGCTCCGTATGTCTTTTCAGGAAGGGGTTAGATTTGTCCTTGATTTATTTATGAGGTATCCAGATGGCACTGCACCGCCAAGAAAAGAGGGTAACATCAAAATTATGGACTATTTTTTTGAGTATGTTGGTAAGGTCCGGTCATAGTCACTTGTTGAAATCTCTAAAAAGACAAATACTCCCTCCGTTCGGAAATACTTGTCATCAAAATGGATAAAAGGAAATGTATCTAGATGTATTTTAGTTTTAGATACATCTCTTTCTATCCATTTTGATGACAAGTATTTTTGGACGGAGGGAGTAGAAAACAGAGTTGGTGATGATGGTGTGCGTGCCATCCTGCAATATAGGCCGTCGGATTTATATCTAACGGATAGGAAAGAAACTATGGCAATTTTGCAAAAACATACCCACACGTCTCTCCATGTTTGCAAATAAGGCCTTCCCTCGTTCAGCCTTTTCTCTCACAAGATAAACTACTCATACAAATGCATCTTGATGTTCCATGCAACGCACGGGAAGCTAGCTAATTTCTTTTAAAATAGTTGCTGTGAGAATTGGGTTGAAGTGATATATTTTATGTCCGCCCCGAATGATTTCAGATTCACTAGTAGTAACAAAGAAAAGGTTGCCTTGTTAATTAACAGAAAACAGGGTGAAAACTATCACATGAGGCCGGTGAAAACAAGACACACTGGGTTCAGCGTCATCGTCACTACAGCTATGCGCGCGCGAGAAGTCTACATATCGAGGGGGCTACCGAGCGAGGCACCGAGACACAATGTTTGAGAGAGAAACCAATTGACAGATTATGATCAGATCGAGTTGTCACCCTTCTGTTGTCATTGTTGGGGGGAGAGAAAGACGTATCGAGAGTGTGCGCGGTAGGCAAAGAGGCACAACTAGCGAGTGTGTGTGTGTGTGTTTGAAAGAGGAGTAGATAGATTATTATCAAGATCGATGTGCCACCCTACTCCTTCGGTGTCGGGTAGTGTGTGTGTGTGTGTTTGAGAGAGAAGCCAGTCGATAGATTAGTATCAAGATCGAGGTGTCACCCTACTCCTTCGGTGTTGGGAAGTGTGGGTGTGTGGGTGGGTATGTGGGGGGGGACAGTGACACTCACATATATCTACTCTTATAAAATAGAGTTGGTGATGATGGTGTTCCTGCCATCCTACAATATAGGCCATCTGATTTATATCCGACAGATAGGAAGGAAACTATGGCAATTTTGCAAAAAGATACCCACACCCCTCTCCGCATTTGCAAGTAAGGCATCCCGTCATTCATCCTTTTGTCCCACAAGATAAACTTCTCATACAAATGCATCTTGATGTTCCGTGCAATGCATGGGCATCTTGCTAGTAGGGAGAAGGAGTTTGTGTGACACATATCTAGCTATATTAAGGGATAGGTAGATAGCATATGTGTGAGAGACATTATTATACTTTGACACATTAGTGGTTGTGGGTGGGCGGAATTAAAGGGGTGGGCGTGTTAGACATAGAGAGCGTGTGTGTTTCTGTGTGAGAGACTTGTAGGACGGGGTAGAAAGACGAATTTAACCCTGACGGGGGAGAGAAATACATGAAGTGCGCGTGTGTGATTCCGATGCCCACAGGGAAATGAGATATGTATGCGTGTGAGAGAGATTTCACAATTCATTCATGTATCACTATCTAGCGATCGTGGACGTGCATCGCTTGAACATAAGTCAATATCTACTTCGTATCGTGGCCAAAGGTACAATATCGATTCAACGCTATAAAGATTGGACACTCACATATCACTTTTTTTCTATTTAAATAAATCTTTTCAGTTGTGCGTGCCAAAGTTACAGTGATGTTTCTTCAAACAACCAATGTAGCTATCATGTACATGCACCATTGTTACTCTTGCATTTAAATTCATTAGTCTTGGATGATTTAAGTTTCTATTTTGAAGTAATTTATGTAATATTCATATATGAATTCAACGGGTACGCAATATATGAAATGGAGGCTATGTAATAATATGAGGTAACACTTTTAAGTAGCTGACTACAATATCCATTTCTTTTTGCGCGCCTCTACACTAACACGTCAATGCATTATGTTTAAAGTAAATAACCAATGGCACTAAATTATCTATTTACACGAGAAATATATAGACTGAGCGTTTGATCCCTTTTTTGTGAACGCGCCACTACACCCGTACGATTGGCCGCGCCTGTGTGAACGTCCAAGTTATCGGCGCATCATCCTGAGTTATTGTCTTTTTTTCTGGTGTGGACTTCACACCAGTTATTAACTGCTGACGCGCGCCCCGTGTACACAGTCTAGCATGACCTTCCCGCTAGCACGGTCCAAAATTAGTTGAAACCGGATACGAACGATCCCGCGGGCGGCAAAATCTCCCGCTGTGACGCCCGGATAATTAAGCTACAGTAAACCTCTACTAATGATGCCATGTCACCTCGATTACTGTTACTAACCTCGCGTTAGTTCGAAACCGATTCGAATTCAATTTCAAAATCAAGCAAACAATAAAAGTTTTCTAATATTAAAACTAAAATGTTCGGAGTGAGCCAAATAATGCATAGGTAATTATGGCGGAGAAACCACATTTTTATAAAAGGGTTACATGCACTTAAGTGGTTAAAACGGTAGGTAAACCTATTAAATAAATGTCTTTTGTATATTATAAAATGTTAAACTATTTGGATCAGGGGTAAAACTTTTTGTGAGAGTAGTTGGACTTGTAACCCTATCTTAGGCATGGGTTTTAGTTTTGTAAAACTATAAATACTAAGTAAATAAAAGAAAATAGAAAAGAAAAAGTAAAAATAAAATAAAAGAAAAGAAAAGAAAAGGATTCCCCCTGGCCCAACTGGGCCTCGACCCACTAGGCCACTAGGCCGCCAGGCCGACCCAGGCCATCCCCTGCCTATACCCCACCACCACGGTAACCCTAGCCCGCTAACCACCCACAACCCCCACTCCCTCGTCTCTCCCCTCTCCCCTCTTGCTCCCGATCTGGATCGGGAATGGGGGAACGACCCCATCGTCCCTGGTGCCGCTGCCCGTCGCCCTGCCTCTACCTCGCCGGCGCCGCTACCCCGCCGAACGTTCCCACGGCGCCCCGACCCCGTCGACCATCCCCCCCGCCTCGACGCCGCGCGGAACGCCTCCACAATGGCCACCTCGCCGTCCTCTCCGTCGTTGCCTCGTCCCCGTCTTCCTCCTCAATGGCTCCAACGAGCCTCGCCGCCCCAGATCCCCTG
>NC_041393.1:485451638-485518898 GCF_002162155.2 Triticum dicoccoides
GGCGCTGCTCACCGGAGCTCCCCGCCGTGAGCCACCCGCGGCCTACACCTCGTGCCCGCGTCGCCGCCTGATGCCGTGGTCGTCGCCCCCCCCCCCATCATTGGTCTGAGCAAAGCGTCCAATTGGGATGGCGCCTGCGCGCCCAATACCCGTGCCCATTCGCCCGCTATGGTCCATGGACCATTGACAACTGGGCCCCGCCCCTGGGGCCTATGACACGGGGGGCCCACGCCCAGAAACATTTTTATATATAGAAAAAGAGTTTTAGAAAAATAATAATAATAACAATAATAAAAATACTAATTAATTAATTAATTAAAGAATTATTTAACTTAATTAATCATAATTGGATTAATCTAATCACTAATTAACCTACTTAATTGTTAGTTAATTAATCAAGTCTATGACATGCGGGACCCTCACGTCAGTTTGACCCAGTCAACGCCCCGTTGACTGCTGACATCATGATGACGTCAGCATACAGTATTCTGGATAATGTTAGAATTAAATAGATAAATAAATTCAAGAAATGATTAAAACTTTAGAAAAACATAGAAAATAAACTGTAGCTCAGATGAAAATGTTTTCTACATGAAAGTTGCTAAGAACGACGAGACGAATCCGAATACGCCGCCCGTTCGTCCGCCACACATCCCTAGCATAGCAAACATGCAACTTTCCCCCTTCGGTTCATCTGTTCGAAAACACGGAACGACGGGGATACTTTCCCGGATGTTTCCCCCCTTCGCTGGTATCACATATCCCTGTGTTATGTCACCCCTAGCACAACGTATTGCCGCGTCTTGCTTTGTGTCATATTTGATTGCTCTGTTATTTATTGTGTTCCCCCTCCGTTACTTCTTTCTGGTAGACTCCGAGACTACTGCCGATGTCCGTGTGTTCGACTACATTGAAGATGACCCCTCCTTGCCAGAGCAACCAGGCAAGCCCCCCCTTGATCACCAGATATCGCCTATTCTTCTCTATACTGCTTGCATTAGAGTAGAGTAGCATGTTACTGTTGGGTTACTCCTATTCTGTTGCATAGCCTGTCATTATTGCTACAGCCATTGATACCTTACCCGCAATCCTAAATGCTTAGTATAGGATGCTAGTTTATCATCATTGGCCCTACATTCTTGTCAGTCTACCTTGCTATACTATCGGGCTGTGATCACTCGGGAGGTGATCACGGGTATATACTATACATATATACATACTATACAGATGGTGACTAAAGTTGGGTCAGCTCATTGGGTACCCGCAAGTGATTCCGATGTGGGGGCTGGAAGGACAGGTGGCTCCATCCCGGTAGAGGTGGGCCTGGGTTCCCGACGGCCCCCGACTGTTACTTTGTGGTGGAGCGATAGGGCAGTTTGAGACCACCTAGGAGAGAGGTGGGCCTGGCCCTGGTCAATGTTCGTGGTTACTTCATAATAACACGCTTAACGAGATCTTGGTATTTGATCTGAGTCTGGCCACTGGCCTATACGCACTAACCAACTACGCGGGAAAGATATGGGCACTCGACGTCGTGGTATCAGCCGAAGCCTTCTTGACGTCAGCGACCGAGCGGCGCGCGCCGGATTGGACTGGAACGCCTACTCTTGTATAAGGGAGGCTAGGTCTGCTTCCGGCCGCCCTCGCAACATGCAAGTGTGCAATGGGCGATGGGCCCAGACCCATGCGTGCATAGGATTTAGACCGGCGTGTTGACCTTTCTGTTGTGCCTAGGTGGGGCTACGATATGTTGATCTTCCGAGGCCGGGCATGACCCAGGAAAGTGTGTCCGGCCAAATGGGATCGAGCGTGTTGGGTTATGTGGTGCACCCCTGCAGGGAAGTTTATCTATTCGAATAGTCGTGTCCCTCGGTAAAAGGACGACCCAGAGTTGTACCTTGACCTTATGACAACTAGAAGCAGATACTTAATAAAACACACCCAGATAAGTTCCACAAACAACCCGGTGATCGCTTTTCCACAGGGCGACGAGGGGAGGATCGCCGGGTAGGATTATGCTATGCGATGCTACTTGGAGGACTTCAGTCTACCCTCTTCTACATGCTGCAAGACGGAGGCTGCCAGAAGCATAGTCTTCAATAAGATTAGATATCCCCCTCTTATTCTGGCATTCTGCAGTTCAGTCCACCGATATTGCCTCTTTACACATATACCCATGCATATGTAGTGTAGCTCCTTGCTTGCGAGTACTTTGGATGAGTACTCATAGTTGCTTTTCACCCCCTTTTTCCCCCTTCCCTTCTACCTGGTTGTCGCAACCAGATGCTGGAGCCCAGGAGCCAGACGCCACCGTCGACAATGACTCCTACTACACTAGAGGTGCCTACTACTACGTGCAGGCCGCTGACGACGACCAAGAGTAGTTAGGAGGATCCCAGGCAGGAGGCCTGCGCCTCTTTCGATCTGTATCCCAGTTTGTGCTAGCCATCTTATGGCAACTTGTTTAACTTATGTCTGTACTCAGATATTGTTGCTTCCGCTGACTCGTCTATGATCGAGCACTTGTATTCGAGCCCTCGAGGCCCCTGGCTTGTATTATGATGCGTGTATGACTTATTTTATTTTTAGAGTTGTGTTGTGATATCTTCCCGTGGGTCCCTGATCTTGATCGTACACGTTTGCGTGTATGATTAGTGTACGATTGAATCGGGGGCGTCACAAGTACCTCAGACTCAGGATGTCCGAGAAGAAAAGGTGCAACACAAATCGACGAAATGACATTGCAAGATTCTCGGGAAATGAACTATGGGAGCTTGTGTTAATTACTATTGGAGTTTGTGGTATATGTTCCTAAGATGCCCTGATGGGTTGAACCTACGCGTTCCCTAATCCGTGTGAACCCGAAAGATTTCACGGGTCATACTTATCTGGTATTGCACTAGGTAAAACTTTCAAGAACTAATGTCATTTTTGAAATACGAGAGGTGAATGGAAGGTTATGCATTGACGAAGTGGGAGTCAACCTTGAACCTTTGGGTTCATGCCCATGGACACGATGTAGATCCTATCATGGAATCTTCTTGCAATAATAACTATTTCCTTGAAAATATCATCTGGGTCTGTGAATTGATCCTTTGCAATCGTGGTTCTAACCATAATTTCTTCTTTTGATTTCATTTCTCAGAAAAGTAAAAGCGCTTGTCTTCTATAGATCAATACACCCCACTTAAACCTTTAATTTGATATGCCTTTGAGTATTATCTCCCTGGTATCTCGAGGATATCATGCCATTGCACTACATCTTATGAATTTGTGTCGGAGTAATACCTTTCCCTATCATAGTCACTCCATGAGTTTTGTGTTGTCGTCACCCGAGAACACCGAATAGTGAATCGAGTACTTACTGCGATTCGACAACTCTTAGTAATCTTCATTGCTTACGAGTTTAATACTACATCATGTCATTCCTAGCCTTATCGGCTACATCATTATCGTGCTAAATTTAATTGTGCTATCTGGTTCTTCCCGAAGCACAAATTTCGACGGTGAGCTCTCTTACGTCGATCTTCCTCGTCATATCATTTCTCCTTGAACAACAAAATTGATTTCGAGTTTGTGTCGTACCCATGGTTCCAATAACCTTTCGCTTCATCATTCCTTCAACTTGATGTCATCGCCGATCGATTACATCTTCATGAGATCTGTCGACCAATGTGTCGTGATCATCATCAGCATTCTGAGCTCTTCCAAGATATCTATCGAATTCTTGATGAGAAATACCACCCTTTGCTCCCGGTGATTTGTGTTATCATCGACCACTTTATTGCCTTTCGTTCAACACAAACTTGTTCGTGTTCTGTGTTATACCTTGAGATTCTTGCTATCCAGTATTTGTTCTCCTTTACCTTGGAGTATTACCATCTTTTATGTCAAGAATGTTGTGAGAATTTCACCACCTCTTAAGAATTCTTGGTATAGTAATACTTCTTGCCATGCCCGCTCATTCCTGGGTCCCCGTGTTGTTTTTAACCGGGATACCAATATGCTAACGATGTTGTTTGAGTTCTGTACTTCTAGCAACCCTATTGCTTTGAAGTCAATGATCGACAGTTCATTCTTAGACTGTTGGTTATTGAATCGTCACTTTAACATTGATCTTGCTGCCCAAGGTCATATTTCGGGCACACCTTTCAACTAATGATTGATGGTGTATGTTTTCCTCGAGCATACAACATTATATCATTTGAATTGACAATTGTAATCTTCTTGTTCACCTTATTGTGGAAATCCATCCGTTTAGGAATTCTCGATGAATTGTCGCTGAGGCCATCAGCCAACTTCTCATCCCCTCATTGGTTTAATGATGAAGTATTGTTTCAGGAACCCGCTCCCATAGTTCATTTCCCGAGAATCTTGCAATGTCATTTCGTCGATTTGTGTTGCACCTTTTCTTCTTGGACATCCTGAGTCTGAGGTACTTGTGACGCCCCCGATTCAATCGTACACTAATCATACACGCAAACGTGTACGATCAAGATCAGGGACTCACGGGAAGATACCACAACACAACTCTAAAAATAAAATAAGTCATACAAGCATCATAATACAAGCCAGGGGCCTCGAGGGCTCGAATACAAGTGCTCGATCATAGACGAGTCAGCGGAAGCAACAATATCTGAGTACAGACATAAGTTAAACAAGTTGCCATAAGATGGCTAGCACAAACTGGGATACAGATCGAAAGAGGCGCAGGCCTCCTGCCTGGGATCCTCCCAACTACTCCTGGTCGTCGTCAGCAGCCTGCACGTAGTAGTAGGCACCTCTAGTGTAGTAGGAGTCATTGTCGACGGTGGCATCTGGCTCCTGGGCTCCAGCATCTGGTTGCGACAACTAGGTAGAAGGGAAGGGGGAAAAAGGGGGTGAAAAGCAACCGTGAGTACTCATCCAAAGTACTCGCAAGCAAGGAGCTACACTACATATGCATGGGTATATGTGTAAAGAGGCAATATCGGTGGACTGGACTGCGGAATGCCAGAATAAGAGGGGGATAGCTTATCTTATCGAAGACTATGCTTCTGGCAGCCTCCGTCTTGCAGCATGTAGAAGAGGGTAGACTGAAGTCCTCCAAGTAGCATCGCATAGCATAATCCTACCCGGCGATCCTCCCCTCGTCGCCCTATGGAAAAGCGATTACCGGGTTGTCTGTGGAACTTATCTGGGTGTGTTTTATTAAGTATCTGGTTCTAGTTGTCATAAGGTCAAGGTACAACTCCGGGTCGTCCTTTTACCGAGGGACACGGCTATTCGAATAGATAAACTTCCCTGCAGGGGTGCACCACATAACCCAACACGCTCTATCCCATTTTGCCGGACACACTTTCCTAGGTCATGCCCGGCCTCGGAAGATCAACACATCGCAGCCCCACCTAGGCACAACAGAGAGGTCAACACGCCGGTCTAAATCTTATGCACGCAGGGGTCTGGGCCCATCGCCCATTGCACACCTGCACGTTGCGAGGGCGGCCGGAAGAAGACCTAGCCTCCCTTATACAAGAGTAGGCGTTCCAGTCCAATCCAGCGCGTGCCGCTCCGTCGCTGACGTCAAGAAGGCTTCGGCTGATACCACGATGTCGAGTGCCCATATCTTTCCCGTGGAGTTGGTTAGTGCGTATAGGCCAGTGGCCAGACTCAGATCAAATACCAAGATCTCATTAAGCGTGTTATTATGAAGTAACCACGGACACCGACCAGGGCCAGGCCCACCTCTCTCCTAGGTGGTCTCAAACTGCCCTGTCGCTCCGCCACAAAGTAACAGTCGGGGGCCGTTGGGAACCCAGGCCCACCTCTACCGAGATGGAGCCACCTGTCCTTCCAGCCCCCACATCGGAATCACTTGCGGGTACTCAACGAGCTGACCCGACTTTAGTCACCATCTGTATAGTATGTATATATGTATAGTATATACCCGTGATCACCTCCCGAGTGATCACAGCCCGATAGTATAGCAAGGCAGACTGACAAGAATGTAGGGCCAATGATGATAAACTATCATCCTATACTAAGCATTTAGGATTGCGGGTAAGGTATCTATGGTTGTAGCAACAATGACAGGCTATGCAACAGAATAGGAGTAACCGAACAGTAACATGCTACTCTACTCTAATGCAAGCAGTATAGAGAAGAATAGGCGATATCTGGTGATCAAGGGGGGGCTTGCCTGGTTGCTCTGGCAAGGAGGGGTCATCTTCAATGTAGTCGAACACACGAACATCGGCAGTAGTCTCGGAGTCTACCGGAAAGAAGTAACGGAGGGGGAACACAATAAATAACAGAGCAATCAAATATGACACAAAGCAAGACGCGGCAATACATTTTGCTAGGGGTGACATAACACAGGGATATGTGATACCAGCGAAGGGGGGAAACATCCGGGAAAGTATCCCCGTCGTTCCGCGTTTTCGGACAGATGAACCGGAGGGGGAAAGTTGCATGTTTGCTATGCTAGGGATGTGTGGCGGACGAACGGGCTGCGTATTCAGATTCGTCTCGTCGTTCTTAGCAACTTTCATGTAGAAAACATTTTCATCTGAGCTACGGTTTATTTTCTATGTTTTTCTAAAGTTTTAATCATTTCTTGAATTTATTTATCTATTTAATTCTAACATTATCCAGAATACTGTATGCAGACGTCATCATGACGTCAGCAGTCAACGGGGCGTTGACTGGATCAAACTGACGTGAGGGCCCCGCATGTCATAGACTTGATTAATTAACTAACAATTAATTAGGTTAATTAGTGATTAGATTAATCCAATTATGTTTAGTTAAGTTAAATAATTCTTTAATTAATTAATTAATATTTTTATTATTGTTATTATTATTATTTTCTAAAACTCTTTTTCTATATATAAAAATGTTTCTGGGCGTGGGGCCCCCGTGTCATAGGCCCCAGGGGCGGGGCCCAGCTGTCAATGGTCCATGGACCATAGCGGGCGAATGGGCATGGGTATTGGGCGCGCAGGCGCCAGCCCAATTGGGCACTTTGCTCAGACCAATGATGGGGGGGCGACGGCCACGGCATCAGGCGGCGACGCGGGCACGAGGAAAAGGCCGCGGGCGGCTCGCGGCGGGGAGCTCCGGTGAGCAGCGCCGGTCGGAGAAGGGGGTAGACACGCTTGTTCGGCGAGCGGAGGCGCGCAGGCCTGCGCGAGCGAGCGTGAGGAGGGGCCAGCAGCGATGGCGGGGCTCGTGCCCAGCCATGGGGACGCGAACACGGTCACCGTGGCGGCAAGTGCGTCGGGATAGAGGGGAAGAGGAGGAGAGGGGGGTCGTTGCTCACCCCCGTTGCAGGGGATCTAGGGCGGCGAGGCTCATTGGAGCCGTTGAGGAGGAAGATGGGGACGAGGCAACGACGGAGAGGACGGCAAGGTGGCCGTTGCGGAGGCGCTCCACGCGGCGTTGAGGCAGGGGGGGTGGTCGACGGGGTCGGGGCGCCGTGGGAAGGTTCGGCGGGGTAGCGGCGCCGGCGAGGTAGAGGCAGGGCGACGGGCGGCGGCGCCAGGGACGATGGGGTCGTTCCCCCATTCCCAATCCAGATCGGGAGCAAGAGGGGAGAGGGGAGAGATGAGGGAGTGGGGGTTGTGGGTGGTTAGCGGGCTAGGGTTACCGTGGTGGGGGGGTATAGGTAGGGGATGGCCTGGGTCGACCTGGCGGCCTAGTGGCCTAGTGGGTCGAGGCCCAGTTGGGCCAGGGGGAATCCTTTTCTTTTCTTTTCTTTTGTTTTATTTTTACTTTTTCTTTTCTGTTTTCTTTTATTTACTTAGTAGTTTATAGTTTTACAAAACTAAAACGCCTAAGATAGGGTTACAAGTCCAACTACTCTTACAAAAAGTTTTACCCCTGATCCAAATAGTTTAACATTTTATAATATACAAAAGACATTTATTTAATAGTTTTACCTACCGTTTTAACCACTTAAGTGCATGTAACCCTTTTATAAAAATATGGTTTCTCCGCCATAATTACCTATGCATTATTTGGCTCACTCCGAACATTTTAGTTTTAATATTTGAAAACTTTTATTGTTTGCTTGATTTTGAAATTGAATTCGAATCGGTTTCGATCTAACGCGAGGTTAGTAACAGTAATCGAGGTGACGTGGCATCATTAGTAGAGGTTTACTATAGCTTAATTATCCGGGCGTCACACCCGCCTCCTTCTAAAATTTCCGCCACCTTAGTCTTTAGCATGCGAAATCCCCCTTTTGTCCTTGGTGCATGGAGACCAACAGTTATAATACCGCCCTCATCTACATGATAGGTCGGGGCTGCTTTGGTAACTTCCGGTTCCCCCCACTACACGGCACCCCCATTTCCTCTCCCCCTCCCGCAAAAACGACTAACTCACAGCACCAGAGCATCTTACATCACACCGTCCATACTTCATCGCCCTTTCTCCCCTCCCCTCTCAAAACCCTAGACTGCTTATCCACCAGCATACCATAGCCCATTCACTGCCAGCGGCGTCCACCTCGCTGGATCTGCTTCTGCGGTCGCATCTACCCCTCCCACCTCCCCTAGAAACAAGTATACTGCTCATCCAACACTGTACCATAGCCCATTCAGTACCGGCCTTGTCCACGGCACCGGATCTGCTTCGCCGATACTCTCGTCAACCATAGTGCATCTGCAGCAGCTCATTCGTACTCCCCACCGGAGACGCTTCGTCTACACCCCCCGAAGCCGCCCCACCGACACCCCCGTCGACGGCCTCTGATCCTCTTCGTCGACACCTTCCTCAACCCTGCCGGAGCCGCTTCACCGACACCTTCCTCAACCCTACCGGAGCCGCTTCGCCGACACCATCGTCAACCCTACCGGAGTAGCTACGCCTATACCATTATCAACCCTACCGGGGCCGCTTTGCCAACTCACAAGTCCACAGCCTCAGATCCGCTTCCTCGTACCCTCATCCAACCTACCGGAGCAGCTTCTGACGCCACGTCCACGGCCGCAGATCCGCATCATCGACACCACCCTTAACCCAACCACCGGAGCAGCTTCTGACGCCCCGTCCACGGCCGCAGATCTGCATCATCGACACCATCCTTAACCCAACCACCGAAGCAGCTTCTGACGCCCCGTCCACGACCGCGGATCCGCATCGTCGACACCATCCTTAGCCCAACCACCGGAGCAGCTTCACCTATGCCCTCGTCCACGGCCACAGATCTGATTCGCCCACACCATAGTCCACCCTACCAGAGCCGCTCCACAAACACCCTACTCAACGGTTCTAGATCTCCTTACCGGACCCCGATAGTGATGTCTAATACACAACCTTCTTCTTGTAGACGTTGTTGGGCCTTCAAGTGCACAGGTTTGTAGGACAGTAGAAAATTTCCCTCAAGTGGATGACCTAAGGTTTATCAATCCGTAGGAGGCGTAGGATGAAGATGGTCTCCCTCAAGCAACCCTGCAACCAAATAACAAAGAGTCTCTTGTGTCCCCAACACACCCAATACAATGGTAAATTGTATAGGTGCACTAGTTCGGCGAAGAGATGAAGATACAAGTGCAAAATAGATAGTAGATATAGGTTTTTGTGATCTGAAATAATAAAAACAGCAAGGTAACGAGCGATAAAAGTGAGCGTAAACGGTATTGCAATGATAGGAAACAAGGCCTAGGGTTCATACTTTCACTAGTGCAAGTTCTCTCAACAATAATAACATAGATAGATCATATAACAAGCCCTCAACATGCAACAAAGAGTCACTCCAAAGCCACTAATAGCGGAGAACAAACGTAGATATTATGGTAGGGTACGAAACCACCTCAAAGTTATTCTTTCGGATCGATCTATAAAAGAGTTCGTACTAGAATAACACCTTAAGACACAAATCAACCAAAACCCTAATGTCACCTAGATACTCCATTGTCACCTCAAGTATCCGTGGGAATGATTATACGATATGCATCACACAATCTCATATTCATCCAACCAACATAAAAGTACTTCAAAGAGTGCCCCAAAGCTACTACCGGAGAGTCAAGAACGTGTGCCAACCCCTATGCATAGGAACCCAATGTCACGAAACCTGCAAGTTGATCACCAAAACATACATCAAGTGGCACATGATATCCCATTGTCACCACAGATAATCACGGCAAGACATACATCAAGTGTTCTCATAAAAGACTCAATCTGATAAGATAACTTCAAAGGGGGAAACTCAATTCATCACACGAGAGTAGAGGGGGAGAAACATCATAAGATCCAACTACAATGGCAAAGCTCGGGATACATCAAGATCGTGCCATAGAAGGAACACGAGAGAGAACATGAGAGAGATAGAGATCAAACAAAAAGCTACTCGTACATACCCTCAGCCCCGAGGGTGAACTACTCCCTCCTCATCATGGATAGCGCCGGGATGATGAAGATGGCCTCCGGTGATGGGATCCCCCTCCGGTAGGGTGCCGGAACAGGGTCCCGATTGGTTTTTGGCAGCGGAACTCCCGATCTATCTTCTGTTCTCGAAGTTTAGGGTACAAGAGTATACATGGGTGCAGGGGGTACGTTGGAGGAGCTACGCGGGCCCCACGAGGCAGGGGGCGTGCCCAGGGGGCGCCCCCCACCCTCGTGGGCAGCCCGTATCTCCCCTGACGTGCACTCCAAGTTCCCTGGGTTGCTTTCCTTCCAAAAATAACTTCTCCAATTGATTTCATTCCGTTTTGACTCCGTCTGATATTCCTTTTCCTCGAAACACTGAAATAGGCATAAAACAGCAAATCTGGGTTGGGCCTCCGGTTAATAGGTTAGTCCCAAAAATAATATAAAAGTGGATAATAAAGCCCAATATTGCTTAAAACAGTAGATAAAGTAGCATGGAGCAATCAAAAATTATAGATACGTTGGAGACGTATCAAGCATCGCCAATCTTAATTCCTGCTCATCCTCGAGTAGGTAAATGATAAAAAAGAATTTTGATGCAGAGTGATACTTTGGCATAATTTCAATGTAAATCTTCTTAACTGTGGCATGGATATTCATATCCAAAAGATTCAAGACAAAAGTTCATATTGACATAAAAGTAATAATACTTCAAGCGTACTAATCAAAGCAATCATGTCTTCTCAAAATGGCATGATTAAAGAAAGTTATCCCTACAAAATCATATAGTCTGGCTATGCTCTATCTTCATCACACAAAGTATTTAATCATGCACAACCCCGATGACGAGCCAAGCAATTGTTTCGTACTTTAGAAATCTCAAACTTTTTCAACCTTCACGCAATACATGAGCGTGAGCCATGGACATAGCACTATTGGTGGAATAGAATGGTGGTTGTGGAGAAGACAAAAAGGAGAAGATAGTCTCACATCAACTAGGCGTATCAATGGGCTATGGAGATGCCTATCAATAGATATCAATGTGAGTGAGTAGGGATTGCCATGCAACGAATGCACTAGAGCTATAAGTATATGAAAGGTCAAAATAAGAAACTTAGTGGGTGTGCATCCAACTTGCTTGCTCACCAAGACTTAGGGCACTTTTGAGGAAGCCCATCATTAGAATATACAAGGCAAGTTCTATAATAAAAAATTCCCACTAGTATATGGAAATGATAACATATGAGACTCTCTATCATGAAGATCATGGTGCTATTTTAAAGCACAAGTGTGGAAAGAGGATAGTAGCATTGTCCCTTCTCTCATTTTTTTTCTTTTTTTGGTGGGATTCTCTGGCCTCTTTTTTTTATTTGGGCTTCTTTGGCCTCTTTTATTTTTCATAAAGTCCGGAGTCTCATCCCGACTTATGGGGGAATCATAGTTTCCATCATCCTTTTCTCACTGGGACAATGCTCTAATAATGATGATCATCACACTTTTTAATTTTCTTACAACTAAACAATTACAACTCGATACTAGAACAAAATATGACTCTATATGAATGCCTCCGGTGGTGTACCGGAATATGCAATGAATCATGAGTGACATGTACGGAAATTATGAAGGTGGCCTTGCCACAAATACAATGTCAACTACATGTTCATGCAAAAACCAATATGACAAAAGTAATGTATGTCATATGAACGGAACGGTGGAAAGTTGCATGGCAATATATCTCGGAATGGCTATGGAAATGCCATGATAGGTAGGTATGGTGGTTGTTTTGAGGAAGGTATATGGTGGGTGTATGATACCAACGAAAAGTGCGCGGTATTAGAGAGGCTAGCAATGGTGGAAGGGTGAGAGTGCGTATAATCCATGGACTCGACATTAATCAAAAGAACTCATGCACTTGTTTCAGAAATTTAGAAGTCATCAAAAACCAAAGCATTAAACGCATACTCCTAGGGGGGTAGATTGGTAGGAAAAGACCATCGCTCGTCCCCGACTGCCACTCATAAGGAAGACAATCAATAAATAAAATTGTGCTCCGACTTCATCACAAAGCGGTTCACCATACGTGCATGCTACGGGAATCACAAAATTCAACACAAGCATTCTTTAAATTCATGATCACCCCAACTAGCATTGCTTTGATATTATCACCTCCATATCTCAAAACAATTATCAAGCATCAAACTTATCTTAGTATTCAACGCACTCAAAAGAAAGTTTCACATATCTTGAATACCAAGTATATTAACATTAAGCAAATTACCATGCTATTAATGACTCTCAAAATAATCTAAGTGAAGCATGAGAGTTCAATAGTTTCTGTAAAACAAATCCACCACCGTGCTCTAAAAGATATAAGTGAAGCACTAGAGCAAAAATTATCAAGCTCAAAAGATATAAGTGAAGCACATAGAGTATTCTAGAAAATTCCAATTTGTGTATGGCTCTCTCTCATTAAAGGATTTCAGATCTTGATACTTCATTCAAACAGAAAGCAAAGCTAAAGAAAACTACAATGCAAGGATAGCACAACTCATGTGAAGAAGCAAAAACTTAGGCTCAACCGATACTAACCGATAGTTGTTGAAGAAAAAAGGTGGGATGCCTATTGGGGCATCCCCAAGCTTAGATGCTTGAGACTTCTTGTAATATTATCTTGGGGTGCCTTGGGCATCCCCAAGCTTGAACTTTTGTGTCTCCTTAATTCCTCTCATATCCTGGTTTCTCTTTTTATCAAAAGCTTCATTCACAACAAACTCAACAAGAACTCGTGAGATAGGTTAGTATAAACCAATGCAAAACCTTATCATTTTATACTTTAACAAATCACTAAAATTATTATTCCACATTGAATACTAAATGCCTCTGCATATTTAATACTCCTATCATCAAATAGAATCATTAAACAAGCAAACATATGCAAACAATGCAAACATAACAGCAATCTGCCAAAACAGTACAGTCTGTAAAGAATGCAAGAGTATCAATACTTACCTGACCCCAAAAATTATGAACTAAATTCCCACTGTAATAAATTTATCAGAGATCAATATGCAAAAAGATTCAACGTTAGACCATGCTCTGACTTTTCTAGGGAATTTTTGCAACAGCGGTAAACTTTCTGTTTTCAAACAGCAACATGCAAATTAGCAAAATAAGCATGGCAAAGGCTATCCTTGACCTTTTTATTGAACCTAAAGATGAAAAACACTATTCTAACTAACAGCAAGCAAACACTAATAAAATAAAATGACGTTCCAAGCAAAACACATATCATGTGGCGAATAAAAATATAGCTCCAAGTGAACTTACCGATGAACAAAGACGAAAGAGGGGATGCCTTCCGGGGCATCCCCAAGCTTAGTTGCTTGGTTTTCCTTGAATATTACCTTGGGGTGCCTTGGGCATCCCCAAGCTTAGGCTCTTGCCACTCCTTATTCCATAGTCCATCAAATCTTTACCCAAAACTTGAAAACTTCAACCACACAAAACTCAACACAAAACTCGTAAGCTCCGTTAGTATAAGAAAATAAAACCACCACTTAGGTACTGTAATGAACTCATTATAAATTCATATTGGTGTAATATCTAATGTATTCTAACATCTCTATGGTTCATACCACTTAATACTAGCCATAGATGCATCAAAATAAGCAAACAACACATAGAAAACAGAATCTGTCAAAAACAGAACAGTCTGTAGTAATCTGTATAAAACGTATACTTCTGGAACCCCAAAAATTATGAAATAAATTTCTGGACCTGGGAAATTTGTCTATTAATAATATGCAAAACGAGTCAACCTAAAATAACTCCCCATTAAAAAATGGCAGCTAATCTCGTGAGCGCTAAAGTTTCTGTTTTTCACAGCCGGATCATATAAACTTCACCCAAGTCTTCCCAAAGGTTCTACTTGGCACTTTATTGAAACAAAAGCTATAAAACATGATTACTACAGTAGCATAATCATGTGGACACACAAAAACAGTAAGGATAAATATTGGGTTGTCTCCCAACAAGCGCTTTTCTTTAATGTCTTTCTAGCTAGGCATGATGATGGCAATGATGCTCACATAAAAGATAAGAATTGAAACATAACGGGAGCATCATGAAGCATATGACTAGAACATTTAAGCCTAACCCACTTCCTATGCATAGGGATTTTGTGAGCAAACAACTTATGGGAACAATAATCAACTAGCATAGGATGGCAAAACAAGCATAGCTTCAAGATTTTTAACACATAGAGAGGAAACTTGACATTATTGCAATTCCTACAAGCATAAGTTCCTCTCTCATAATAATTTTCAGTAGCATCATGAATGAATTCAACAATATAACCAGAACCTAAAGCATTCTTTTCATGATCTACAAGCATAGAAAATTTACTACTCTCAACATAAGCAAATTTCTTCTCATGAATAGTAGTGGGAGCAAACTCAACAAAATAACTATCATATGATTGAAAATTAAGATCAAGATGACAAGTTTCATGGTTATCATTATTATTTAAAGCATACGTGTCATCACAATAATCATCATAGATAGGAGGCATGCTTTCATCATAGTAAATTTGCTCATCAAAGCTTGGGGGACAAAAAATATCATCTCAATCAAACATAGCTTCCCCAAGCTTGTAGCTTTGCATGTCATTAACATCATGGGTATTCAAGGAATTCATACTAATCACATTACAATCATGCTCATCATTCACATATTTTATGCCAAGAATTCTATGTAATTCTTCTTCTAGTACTTGAGCACAATTTTTTTTCAATCATACTCACGAAAGATATTAAAAAGATGAAGTGTATGAGACAAACTGAACTCCATTTTTTGTAGTTTTAATGTATAAACTAAACTAGTGCTAAAACAAGAAACAAAAAGATTCGATTGCAAGATCTAAAGATATACCTTCAAGCACTCACCTCCCCGGCAACGGCGCCAGAAAAGAGCTTGATGTCTACTACACAACCTTCTTCTTGTAGACATTGTTGGACCTGCAAGTGCACAGGTTTGTAGGACAGTAGAAAATTTCCCTCAAGTGGATGACCTAAGGTTTATCAATCCGTAGGAGGCATAGGATGAAGATGGTCTCTCTCAAGCAACCCTACAACCAAATAACAAAGAGTCTCTTGTGTCTGCAACACACCCAATACAATGGTAATTGTATAGGTGCACTAGTTCGGCGAAGAGATGAAGATACAAGTGCAAAATAGATAGTAGATATAGGTTTTTGTAATCTGAAATAATAAAAACAGCAAGGTAACGAGCGATAAAAGTGAGCGTAAATGGTATTGAAATGATAGGAAACAAGGCCTAGGGTTCATACTTTCACTAGTGCAAGTTTTCTCAACAATAATAACATAGATAGATCATATAACAAGCCCTCAACATGCAACAAAGAGTCACTCCAAAGCCCCTAATAGTGGAGAACAAACGTAGAGATTATGGTAGGGTACGAAACCACCTCAAAGTTATTCTTTCGGATCAATCTATAAAAGAGTTCATACTAGAATAACACCTTAAGACACAAATCAACCAAAACCCTAATGTCACCTAGATACTCCATTGTCACCTCAAGTATCCGTGGTCATGATTATATGATATGCATCACACAATCTCAGATTCATCCAACCAACATAAAAGTACTTCAAAGAGTGCCCCAAAGCTACTACCGGAGAGTCAAGAACGTGTGCCAACCCCTATGCATAGGTTCCCAATGTCACGAAACCCGCAAGTTGATCACCAAAACATACATCAAGTGGCACATGATATCCCATTGTCACCACAGATAATCACGGCAAGACATACATCAAGTGTTCTCATAAAAGACTCAATCCGATAAGATAACTTCAAAGGGGGAAACTCAATTCATCACAAGAGAGTAGAGGGGGAGAAACATCATAAGATCCAACTACAATGGCAAAGCTCGGGATACATCAAGATCGTGCCATAGAAGGAACACAAGAGAGAACACAAGAGAGAGAGAGAGAGAGAGATCAAACACATAGCTACTGGTACATACCCTCAGCCCCGAGGGTGAACTACTCCCTCCTCGTCATGGATAGCGCCGGGATGATGAAGATGGCCTCCGGTGATGGGATCCCCCTCTGGCAGGGTGCCGGAACAGGGTCCCGATTGGTTTTTGGTGGCTACAGAGGCTTGCGGCGGCGGAACTCCCGATCTATCTTCTGTTCTGGAAGTTTAGGGTACAAGAGTATATATGGGTGCAGGGGGTACGTCGGAGGAGCTATGGGGGCCCCATGAGGCAGGGGGCGCGCCCAGGGGGGCGCGCCCAGGGGGCCCCCACCCTCGTGGGCAGCCCGTATCTCCCCTGAGATGCACTCCAAGTTCCTTGGGTTGCTTTCCTTCCAAAAATAACTTCTCCAGTTGATTTCGTTCCGTTTTGACTCCGTCTGATATTCCTTTTCCTCGAAACACTGATATAGGCATAAAACAGCAAATCTGGGCTAGGCCTCCAGTTAATAGGTTAGTCCCAAAAATAATATAAAAGTGGATAATAAAGCCCAATATTGCCTAAAACAGTAGATAAAGTAGCATGGAGCAATCAAAAATTATAGATACGTTGGAGACGTATCAAGCATCCCCAAGCTTAATTCCTGCTCGTCCTCGAGTAAGTAAATGATAAAAAAGATTTTTTGATGCGGAGTGATACTTTGGCATAATTTCAATGTAAATCTTCTTAATTGTGGCATGGATATTCATATCCGAAAGATTGAAGACAAAAGTTCATATTGACATAAAAGTAATAATACTTCAAGCGTACTAATCAACGCAATCATGTCTTCTCAAAATGGCATGATTAAAGAAAGTTATCCCTACAAAATCATATAGTTTGGCTATGCTCTATCTTCATCACACAAAGTATTTAATCATGCACAACCCCGATGACGAGCCAAGCAATTGTTTCATACTTTAGAAATCTCAAACTTTTTCAACTTTCACGCAATACATGAGCGTGAGCCATGGACATAGCACTATAGGTGGAATAGAATGGTGGTTGTGGAGAAGACAAAAAGGAGAAGATAGTCTCACATCAACTAGGCGTATCAATGGGCTATGGAGATGCCCATCAATAGATATCAATGTGAGTGAGTAGGGATTGCCATGCAACGGATGCACTAGAGCTATAAGTATATGAAAGCTCAAAAAAAGAAACTAAGTGGGTGTGCATCCAACTTGCTTGCTCACGAAGACTTAGGGTACTTTTGAGGAAGCCCATCATTGGAATATACAATCCAAGTTCTATAATGAAAAATTCCCACTAGTATATGGAAGTGATAACATATGAGACTCTCTATGATGAAGATCATGGTGCTATTTTAAAGCACAAGTGTGGAAACAGGATAGTAGCATTGTCCCTTCTCTCTTTTTCTCTCATTTTTTTCTTTTTTTTTCTTTTTTTGGTGGGCTTCTCTGGCCTCTCTTTTTTTATTTGGGCTTCTTTGGCCTCTTTTATTTTTCATAAAGTCCGGAGTCTCATCCCGACTTATGGGGGAATCATAGTTTCCATCATCCTTTTCTCACTGGGACAATGCTCTAATAATGATGATCATCACACTTTTTATTTTTCTTACAACTCAACAATTACAACTCGATACTAGAAAAAAATATGACTCTATATGAATGCCTCCAGCGGTGTACCGGAATATGCAATGAATCATGAGTGACATTTTGAAGGTGGCCTTGCCACAAATACAATGTCAACTACATGTTCATGCAAAAAGCAATATGACAAAAGTAATGTATGTCATATGAACGGAACGGTGGAAAGTTGCATGGCAATATATCTCGGAATGGCTATGGAAATGCCATGATAGGTAGGTATGGTGGTTGTTTTGAGGAAGGTATATGGTGGGTGTATGATACCGGCGAAAAGTGCGCGGTATTAGAGAGGCTAGCAATGGTGGAAGGGTGAGAGTGCGTATAATCCATGGAATCGACATTAATCAAAAGAACTCATGCACTTGTTGCAAAAATTTAGAAGTCATCAAAAACCAAAGCATTAAACGCATACTCCTAGGGGGATAGATTGGTAGGAAAATACCATCGCTCGTCCCCGACTGCCACTCATAAGGAAGACAATCAATAAATAAAATTGTGCTCCGACTTCATCACAAAGCGGTTCACCATACGTGCATGCTACGGGAATCACAAACTTCAACACAAGCATTCTTTAAATTCATGATCACCCAACTAGCATTGCTTTGATATTATCACCTCCATATCTCAAAACAATTATCAAGCATCAAACTTATCTTAGTATTCAACGCACTCAAAAGAAAGTTTCACATATCTTGAATACCAAGTATATTAACATTAAGCAAATTACCATGCTATTAATGACTCTAAAAATAATCTAAGTGAAGCATGAGAGTTCAATAGTTTCTTTAAAACAAATCCACCACCGTCCTCTAAAAGATATAAGTGAAACACTAGAGCAAAAAATATCAAGCTCAAAAGATATAAGTGAAGCACATAGAGTATTCTAGCAAATTCCAATTTGTGTATGGCTCTCTCTCATTAAAGGATTTCAGATCTTGATACTTCATTCAAACAGCAAGCAAAGCTAAAGAAAACTACAATGCAAGGATAGCACAACTCATGTGAAGAAGCAAAAACTTAGGCTCAACCGATACTAATCGATAGTTGTTGAAGAAAAAAGGTGGGATGCCTACCGGGGCATCCCCAAGATTAGATGCTTGAGACTTCTTGAAATATTATCTTGGGGTGCCTTGGGCATCCACAAGCTTGAACTTTTGTGTCTCCTTAATTCCTCTCATATCCTCGTTTCTCTTTTTATCAAAAGCTTCATTCACAACAAACTCAACAAGAACTCGTGAGATAGGTTAGTATAAACCAATGCAAAACCTTATCATTTTCTACTATAAAAAATCACTAAAATTATTATTCCACATTGAATAATAAATTCCTCTGCATATTTAATACTCCTATCATCAAATAGAATCATTAAACAAGCAAACATATGCGAACAATGCAAACATAACAGCAATCTGCAAAAACAGTACAGTCTGTAAAGAATGCAAGAGTATCAATACTTACCTGGCCCTAAAAATTATAAACTAAAATTCCCACTGTAATAAATTTATCAGAGCTCAATATGCAAAAAGATTCAACGTTAGAACATGCTCTGACTTTTCTAGGGAATTTTTGCAACAGCGGTAAAGTTTCTGTTTTCAAACAGCAACATGCAAATTAGCAAAATAAGCATGGCAAAGGCTATCCTTGACCTTTTTATTGAACCTAAAGATGAAAAACACTATTCTAACTAACATCAAGCAAACACTAATAAAATAAAATGACGCTCCAAGCAAAACACAAATCATGTGGCGAATAAAAATATAGCTCCAAGTGAAGTTACCGATGAACGAAGACGAAAGAGGGGATGCCTTCCGGGGCATCCCCAAGCTTAGTTGCTTGGTTGTCCTTGAATATTAACTTGTGATGTCTTGGGCATCCCCAAGCTTAGGCTCTTGCCACTCCTTATTCCATAGTCCATCAAATCTTTACCCAAAACTTGAAAACTTCAACCACACAAAACTCAACACAAAACTCGTAAGCTCCGTTAGTATAAGAAAATAAAACCACCACTTAGGTACTGTAATGAACTCATTCTAAATTCATATTGGTGTAATATCTACTGTATTCTAACATCTCTATGGTTCATACCACTTAATACTAGCCATAGATGCATCAAAATAAGCAAACAACACATAGAAAACAGAATCTGTCAAAAACAGAATAGTCTGTAGTAATCTGTATAAAACGTATACTTATGGAACCCCAAAAATTATGAAATAAATTTCTGGACCTGGGAAATTTGTCTATTAATAATATGCAAAACGAGTCAACCTAAAATAACTCCCCATTAAAAAATGGCAGCTAATCTCGTGAGCGCTAAAGTTTCTGTTTTTCACAGCCGGGTCATATAAACTTCACCCAAGTCTTCCCAAAGGTTCTACTTGGCACTTTATTGAAACAAAAGCTATAAAACATGATTACTACAGTATCATAATCATGTGGACACACAAAAACAGTAAGGATAAATATTGGATTGTCTCCCAACAAGCGCTTTTCTTTAATGCCATGCTCACATAAAAGATAAGAATTGAAACATAACGGGAGCATCATGAAGCATATGACTAGCACATTTAAGACTAACCCACTTCCTATGCATAGGGATTTTGTGAGCAAACAACTTATGGGAACAATAATCAACTAGCATAGGATGGCAAAACAAGCATAGCTTCAAGATTTTTAACACATAGAGAGGAAACTTGACATTATTGCAATTCCTACAAGCATAAGTTCCTCTCTCATAATAATTTTCACTAGCATCATGAATGAATTCAACAATATAACCAGAACCTAAAGCATTCTTTTCATGATCTACAGGCATAGAAAATTTACTACTCTCAACATAAGCAAATTTCTTCTCATGAATAGTAGTGGGAGCAAACTCAACAAAATAACTATCATATGATTGAAAATTAAGATCAAGATGACAAGTTTCATGGTTATCATTATTCTTTAAAGCATACGTGTCATCACAATAATCATCATAGATAGGAGGCATGCTTTCATCATAGTAAATTTGCTCATCAAAGCTTGGGGGACAAAAAATATCATCTCCATCAAACATAGCTTCCCCAAGCTTGTGGCTTTGTATATCATTAACATCATGGGTATTCAAGGAATTCATACTAACAAAATTGCAATCATGCTCATCATTCACATATTTTATGCCAAGAATTCTATGTAATTCTTCTTCTAGTACTTGAGCACAATTTTCTTTTCCATCATACTCACGAAAGATATTAAAAAGATGAAGCGTATGAGACAAACTCAACTCCATTTTTTGTAGTTTTCTTTTATAAACTAAACTAGTGCTACAACAAGAAACAAAAAGATTCGATTGCAAGATCTAAAGATATACCTTCAAGCACTCACCTCCCCGGCAACGGCGCCAGAAAAGAGCTTGATATCTACTACACAACCTTCTTCTTGTAGACGTTGTTGGGCCTGCAAGTGCACAGGTTTGTAGGACAATAGAAAATTTCCCTCAAGTGGATGACCTAAGGTTTATCAATCTGTAGGAGGCGTAGGATGAAGATGGTCTCTCTCAAGCAACCCTGCAACCAAATAACAAAGAGTCTCTTGTGTCCCCAACACACCCAATACAATGGTAAATTGTATAGGTGCACTAGTTCGGCGAAGAGATGAAGATACAAGTGAAAAATAGATAGTAGATATAGGTTTTTGTGATCTGAAATAATAAAAACAGCAAGGTAACGAGCGATAAAAGTGAGCGTAAACGGTACTGCAATGATAGGAAACAAGGCCTAGGGTTCATACTTTCACTAGTGCAAGTTCTCTCAACAATAATAACATAGATAGATCATATAACAAGCCCTCAACATGCAACAAAGAGTCACTCCAAAGCCACTAATAGCGGAGAACAAACATAGAGATTATGGTAGGGTACGAAACCACCTCAAAGTTATTCTTTCGGATCGATCTATAAAAGAGTTCGTACTAGAGTAACACCTTAAGACACAAATCAACCAAAACCCTAATGTCACCTAGATACTCCATTGTCACCTCAAGTATCCATGGGCATGATTATACGATATGCATCACACAATCTCAGATTCATCCAACCAACATAAAAGTACTTCAAAGAGTGCCCCAAAGCTACTACCGGAGAGTCAAGAACGTGTGCCAACCCCTATGCATAGGTTCCCAATGTCACGAAACCCGCAAGTTGATCACCAAAACATACATCAAGTGGCACATGATATCCCATTGTCACCACAGATAATCACGGCAAGACATACATCAAGTGTTCTCATAAAAGACTCAATCCGATAAGATAACTTCAAAGGGGGAACTCAATTCATCACAAGAGAGTAGAGGGGGAGAAACATCATAAGATCCAACTACAATAGCAAAGCTCGGGATACATCAAGATCGTGCCATAGAAGGAACATGAGAGAGAACACGAGAGAGAGAGAGAGAGAGATCAAACACATAGATACTGGTACATACCCTTAGCCCTGAGGGTGAACTACTCCCTCCTCGTCATGGATAGCGTCGGGATGATGAAGATGGCCTCCGGTGATGGGATCACCCTCCGGCAGGGTGCCGGAACAGGGTCCCGATTGGTTTTTGGTGGCTACAGAGGCTTGCGGCGGCGGAACTCCCGATCTATCTTCTGTTCTGGAAGTTTAGGGTACAAGAGTATATATGGGTGCAGGGGGTATGTCGGAGGAGCTACTGGGGCCCCACGAGGCAGGGGGCGCGCCCAGGTGGGGTGCGCCCCCCACCCTCGTGGGAAGCCCGTATCTCCCCTGACGTGCACTCCAAGTTCCCTGGGTTGCTTTCCTTCCAAAAATAACTTCTCCAGTTGATTTCGTTCCGTTTTGACTCCGTCTGATATTCCTTTTCCTCGAAACACTGAAATAGGCATAAAACAGCAAATCTGGGCTGGGCCTCCGGTTAATAGGTTAGTCCCAAAAATAATATAAAAGTGGATAATAAAGCCCAATATTTCCTAAAACAGTAGATAAAGTAGCATGGAGCAATCAAAAATTATAGATACGTTGGAGACGTATCAGACAGCCAGCGCAGCATCATCACCCTTAACGTTTCTAACCTGATTCCCACCGTCTGGAGAGATGCCAAGCACCCACCACGGCCTAGGTACTTGTCACCTTTAAACTCGTCCAGCATCACCTGCTCGATGTACTTCAAATATACTAACCGGTCGCTGTTACCTGTTATGCAGCTGGCAAAAACTACAAGTACGATGTTTCTTCTGGATCTAACAGCTTGGCCAACCAAGATCCTGAACTGAGGCATTGCTATGATCTTGTAAACGCGTCTCTCTCTCTCTTGTATTGTTCTGTGCCTGCCAGCATGCTTTGCTAGGATTTTCGACCAGTAATCTCTTTGTGCAGACAATGATTTCTACTACTGGCTGCTAAATTAGATATGTAGATGCCATACATGATACTACCTCGTACCTCCGTTCCTAAATATAAGTCTTTCTAGAGATTCCACTATAGGCTACATAAGGAGCAAAATGAGTGAATCTACACTCAAAAATGCATCTATATACATCTGTATGTGGTCCATACTGGAATCTCTACAAAGACATATATTTTGGAACAGGGGCAGTACATTACAGAAAATCGTAGGTGGCATGTAGGAATTCTAGTGCACTACATTAGGCTCCCTTAGAGTGCCTGCTAGTCCAGCATACAGAGTCATGGCTAGTTTATGGTACGCACACAATCGTTAATTGGTGGTTTCAATATGCGCAAGGGATATGCAATGTAGTATCATGTAGAGATGTCGGAAATTAGCCGTGTCAACTTGCAAATAGGGTTACACAATGAAAAAGTACAAGATGTATGTGGCAATTTCATGGAACATCGCAAAAAAAGGAGAGGCGGCGGTGAGCCTATACAGTGTGCTATGGTACGTCACTCCTCCATTGCAATCATCATGACATGTTATTTGTATGCTAGTTCTATTAGCCAAGTTTCTTAGGGACAGTTATTACGAGTTATCGTATAAAAATAAGCACCTGTGAATATAAGCTCCATGTAATAAGCCAACCAGTTTTTTTCATTGCGTTTTCAGCTTATCTTTGGTATGATCAGTGGAAAGTCTAGATTGCATTATATTTTTTTCATTTTGCTGCCCATATGGAAATTAATTTGACTTGCAAACATCACAAATTGAACCCAATGCATTAATTAATATGATGGGAAAACAGACCATCACTATTTGGTCAAAATGCAAATACAAAGATACCATCTACTTGGCACAGTCTACTTTGGTCAATGTTTTCCATAGAGATCTCATTGCCTAATTTAAACGAAGAACGCATGACCCACATTTAAATGAAGAACAATTATATATTGAAATTCGATGATCCAAGTGGCTGATTGTTATCATATAGCAGCACCACCTGAAAGCATCATATAGCAGCAGCAACAACTCATAGCAACTCATCATACAGCAGCAACAGTATGCAATTCATCATATACCAGCAGCAGCTCATAGCAATTCATCATATAGCAGTAGCAGGAGCAGCTCATAGCAATTCATCATATAGCAGTAGCAGGAGCAGCTCATAGCAATTCATCATATAGCAGCAGCAGGAGCAGCTTATAGCAACTCATCATATAGCAGCAGCAGCAGCTCATAGCAATTCATCATATAGCAGCAGCAGCAGCTCATATCAACTCATCATACAGCAGCAGCAGCTCATAGCAATTCATCGTATAGCAGCAGCAGGAGCAGCTCATAGCAATGCATCATATAGCAACAGCAGAAGCAGCTCATAGCAATTCATCGTATAGTGGATCAGAATGAAAATTTGGCAAAAAATTAGAGGAGATCATCACCTTGTTGGATGAGATCATCCTTCAACAGCACCTCAAGGCCATGGCCTGGGAGGAGGGGAGGGGGAATAAGGTGCCTTCTGCTGTAGTGTGGCATCAGTCGTAGTTGTGCAGCGCCCGCTGGAGTAGTGCGTTGGACGAACCACAGTGGAGCAGATGTTGGAGACCATGAGAATGAGGGGCGGGGCCAGAGGGAGCAGCAGCCAAGGAGATTTGCCCCTACCCACCGGCCATGTAGCCTAGTTGGACATAGCATCATCGAGGACCAGGCCAGATGGGACCAGTGGCAACGGCTCGCTGGAGGAACCCTAGTGCTGCAGGTAGGGGATTGAGGTAGAGGGAAAGGGGGGAGGAGATGCAAGCGGGCAGGCAATGAATGGTTGCGTGTTTATTTTTACTTGAGGGTCAGGTGTGACACAGGCGTCAGCAGTTGCATTTTGAGTGTAATATAGGCAGACAACAGAGTCATTTCGCTATTCCCCTTCCCTTCATTTTTTAGTGAGGTTCTACCTGAAACACCCCCCTCCAAAGTGAAATTAGTTAAGCCCAAGCCCATAACTCAAAAATGACTTCTTTACATCTTTTATGGCTTATTTTGACAATATGCCCTGAAAAGGCGGAATCGAACTGGCCCTTAACCTACAATTCAATTGTGCATGCAATGATGAATCACTCTTGCCTGCTATCTGTACATTTAGGCATCATCATACATGGCATAACCTAATACATGTGCATTCCATTGTAGAATCTGGAATATGCAATGTTTATGTTAGTTCATACGTTGCACATGATGTTTAAATGCCCCTTAAATCTGGTCAGTCAAGTGATGTTCTTTAAGCCTCCTTCTTTGCTTCTTTTCTTGATATGTAAGATTTGCTCACACATCTGTTCAATTGCTTGTTTGCATCAGCCAGCCATACTAGGACTGCTTGCTTTGATTACTTGTTGTTCTTGACCTAACACTCTAACAGAGCTTGTCAATGATTTAAACACTAAGGGTTGTTGTAGTGGGGGCCTTGTCTAAATCATAGGTGACATAAAGGTTTGGCTGTACACTACAGTAGGCTCTCCAAGAGTACCTGGAGATCCAGTTCGAAGGTATGCCTAGTTTTTACATAGTGCAGACATAGTAAATGCTCATTTCATTGTGTGCAAGTGCAGGAGATGCGGCATGTTTCATTATGTGGTGTTGTTTTGTTATAATCTCATCCTTTTGTGTTCATGGACTGGAAAGTATGCATATTTATCTTCTAAGGAGACGAGTAACTAGTTTGTGTCACCTTGCAGAGGGGGTGCAATGAAGATAAGATTGAGGATTTCCAAGTACAAGATGTTAGGAAGGAGCCTTGCAAGAGAAGTAGGAGCTGCGCTGAGCCTCTTCAACCTGCTAAGGTAAGTCACTGTATGCAACTCAACAGTTCAATTCCTTGTTTGTTTCAGGCATAGTTAATTTGCTCTTTTCAATTGCTTTATTTGTCCTCAGTTAATGAGATGCCCAAATAATCATGCCTAATGTTCGGTACTTGTATAACTATTAGTTGACATAATTAAAGGCCTTACCATTTAATTACTCTGCCGAAGTGTGCCTGAAGCTTTGAAGTCTATTAACCAACTATTATTGCATGAGGCTCACAATCTAGTTTATACTACGCTAATGGTTGCATAGTTTTGCCTGCTATAGTATGTTTGTATGAAACCCTCTGTTGTTCATTGTGCTCCCTAAGACATTAATTGAGATACGGAATTGCCAACTGCTTGCTTATACGCAACGTGCTGTCTAAATTTGTAACTTGTCTGTGTTTTCGATTGGGCCCCAACATCATGCTCCTCTGGTGAACTAAGAGGGATTTCTGTATGCAGGCTCATAGACTATCTTTTTTATAATTTTTAAAATATCACCTGCTTATGCTTCATGATGTGTAACATTTTTTTTTGAAAGTGACGTGTAACATTATTGTTAGTCCTATTTTTCCATGTAGTACAAAATAGTGTCTTGCTCGCTTCACTGTTGTAACTATAGTTTTGCCCTAGTCATGTGTACTTATAGAAACATTTCAGGATGAAGTGACATCAACACAAAGATCTGCGAGCAGTGCGGCATGGCCGTTACCGAATGATTATGGATTGGAATTGGAATGTGTTGATGTTCTCGAGCATCAACTAGAGGTGGCAAGACAACGTGTACATGATTGTCAACATTTAATCAACAAGTTGAGACTGGACATGCAGGTATTAGATGCAGGAGTCAAAAAATGTAACAAGATACTGAGGTAACCATGAAGGAATTGAAGATTTTGCAGACTGAAATTTGTGCTACATGAATCCGGCCAGTCGATTATAGTTCAAATGGAGTTAAGTTGATGCGCGTCCATGATGTATGAGATGTATTTGCCCAATGTATGTAATTTATTGTTTGTGTATGCTTTATTAACACTTGTGCCGAACCATAATGCCCAGTGGGTATAATCGGCTGTAATTTCTTTATTGTATAGTGTAGGATTATTCTACCTTTCTATGCCTTGATCTCTTTGTTGTATAGTGTATGCTTTTTAGAGGTGATAGTATTGAGTAGGATAATTCTTTGAATATGCTATATTGTTCACACGGTGGCCAACTCGCCCGACCATGGCCCTTCATGGGCCGTATGATCCATGGGTCACGTACGGGCCGTCGGATCCATGGGCCTTCAATGGGCCGTCGGATCCATGTGCCTTCAACGGGCCGTCGGATCCATGGGCCTTCAATGGGCCGTAGGATCCATGGGCCTTCTACGTCTCGTAGGATCCATGGGCCTTCTACGTCTCGTAGGATCCATGGGCCTTCTACGTCTCGTAGGATCCATGGGCCTTCTACGTCTCGTAGGATCCATGGGCCTTGTAAGGGCCGACTCATTTATGGGTATTGTATGGGCCTTTAATGGGCCGTAGACGGGCCTTTAATGGAAATCGTACGTTTTATGGGCTGACCATAACGGGCCGTTAATACGCCGTATTTGGTGATGCTATGAAAATGGCCCAACAGATTAACGGTCCACATACGGGCCGACTGTAACGACGGGCTGAATTTGGCCCACAAGCAGAAAATGACAGTAACGGGCCGTAAGTAACCAAATGCTGCAAATGAGCCCAAGAATAAATGGGCCCTCAGAAGGCCGAAAGATAACTTGGGCTGGAAACGGCCCAATGGAATAATGGGCCGTTAATGGGTATAAAGTGATACACTGTTCATTACGGACCAGTTTCACCACAGGCCTTTTATGGGTGTAAAGTGATACACTGTTCATTACAGGCCAGTTTCACCATGGGCCGTTAACGGGCCAATAGTTACAAAGGGCCTCATATGGGCCGAAAGACGTCATGGGCCATACATGGGCCAGAAGTGAAAATGGGCTGGAATCATATTGGATGGCCCAGATGACGCTATTGGTCCTAATTCAGATAGGGCGTAATGGGCCTTGGGTTAGCGGGCTGTAAATGGGCTATATGCGAACATGCCATTAACAGGCTTTCCATGGGCCGGCCCGCCACCTTTTGACCAAGTCAAATGGGCCAGCCTTTTCACAGGAATGGGCCACTGTTGGGCCGTGCCACGTGTCGACGTATCATAGGCGCCTTATGTCCATTGAATGGATGACATCTGTCCCAACGATGAGCCGACACGTGTTTCCTCCAGCCAATGACGATTTTACATGTGGAAAATCCCCATTGGTCGGGGCTGTTAACGGGTAATCGGATCCAAAACCCAACCTGATAGCTTAACGACATTCCATTACGGCAGATGCCACGTGTCGGTCACCCTTGACGAAAGCACTTCTGTGACGTGCGATTTATCATCATGAAGTGGACACTTCCGTGATGATAATTTTGGTAATGTCATGGAACACTTCTACGACAGCACCTGTATGACTATCTTGATTCTGTCATAAAATCGTCATGGATGTACATGCATGACAAAAAACGTGACCTACTATGACAAACACGTATCGTCACGGAAGTGTATTTTTTTGTAGTGCTATGTTCTAAAGGAACTATCAAAACTACACGAGTGTGCCCAGAAGGCCATGAAGAATATGGCCAAAGCCTTATGGCCATCCGACGCCCCTCCAGAAAGTATGGAGGGGTTGGCAAATCTGTTCAAGGGTGCTCGGGGTCGTTTCGAGCTGTGGAAGACGTCTGCATGCCTGAAGGTGCACGAGAGGCATGGGCCATGGTGAAGACACGTTACATCGGACTCGATCCGAATCATATGGCCCAACTTGGATGATACGTCCATTTTGCATCATGCTTTTATACCAATATTTATTGCATTATGGGTTGTTATTTCACGTTATTTCACAATACTTATGGCTATTCTCTCTTATTTTACAAGGTTTACATGAAGAGGGAGAATGCCGGCAGCTGGAATTCTGGGCTAGAAAAGGAGCAAATATTGGAGGCCTATTCTGCGCAACTCCAAAAGTCCTGAAACTCCACGGAATATCTAACAATAAATAAAGAAAATTCATCGCCAAAGATGAAGGCCAGGGGCCCATACCCTGCTCACGAGGGTGGGGGGCGCCCCCCCTACCTCGTGGACCCCCTGGTGGCTCTCCCACGCCCATCTTCTCCAATATGAAGTCTTTCTATGAGGAAAAAATAGAAGGCAACCTTTCGGGACGAGACTCCGCCGCCACGAGGCGGAACCTTGGCGGAACCAATCTAGGGCTCCGGCAGAGCTGTTCTGCCGGGGACACTTCCCTCCGGTAGGGGGAAATCATCACCATCGTCATCACCAATGCTCCTCTCATCGGGAGAGGGCAATCTCCATCAACATCTTCACCAGCACCATCTCATCTCCAAACCCTAGTTCATCTCTTGTATCCAATTCTTGTCTCCAAGTCTGGGATTGGTGCTAGTAGGTTGCTAGTAGTGTTGATTACTCCTTGTAGTTGATGCTAGTTGGTTTATTTGGTGGAAGATCATATGTTCAGATCCTTTATGCACATTATTACCCCTCTGATTATGAACATGAATATGCTTTGTGAGTAGTTACATTTGTTCCTGAGGACAAGGGAGAAGTCTTGCTATTAGTAGTCATGTGAATTTGGTATTCGTTCGATATTTTGATGAGATGTATGTTGTCTAGCCTCTAGTGGTGTTATGTGAACGTCGACTACATAACACTTCACCATTATTTGGGCCTAGAGGAAGGCATTGGGAAGTAATAAGTAGATGATGGGTTGCTAGAGTGACAGAAGCTTAAACCCTAGTTTATGCGTTGCTTCGTAAGGGGTTGATTTGGATCCATATGTTTCATGCTATGGTTAGGTTTACCTTAATACTTTTGTTGTATTTGTTGATGCTTGCAATAGAGGTTAATCATAAGTGGGATGCTTGTCCAAGTAAGGGCAGTACCCAAGCACCGGTCCACCCACATATCAAATTATCAAAGTACCGAACATGAATCATATGAGCGTGATGAAAACTAGCTTGACGATATTCCCATGTGTCCTCGGGAGCGCTTTTCCTATTATAAGAAATTGTCCCGGCTTGTCCTTTGCTACAAAAAGTATTGGGCCACCTTGCTGCACTTTATTTACTTTTGTTACTTGTTGCTCGTTACAATTTATCTTATCACAAAACTATCTGTTACCACCTATTTCAGTACTTGCAGAGAATACCTTGCTGAAAACCGCTTATCATTTCCTTATGCTCCTCATTGGGTTCGACACTCTTACTTATCGAAAGGACTATGATAGATCCCCTATACTTGTGGGTCATCAAGACTCTATTCTGGCGCCGTTGCCGGGGAGTGAAGCGCCTTTGGTGGGTGGAATTTGGTAAGGAAAAATTTATTTAGTGTGCTGAAATTTTCTGTCACTTTTTACTATGGAAAGTAATTCTCTGAGGGGCTTGTTCGGGGTATCTTCACCCCGTCCAGTAGATCAAAGAGTTGCTCCTCAACCTACTAAACCTACTGAACCTATTGAAAATGAAACTCCTTTTGAGATTCCTTCGGGTATGATGGAAAAACTGCTAGCTAACACTTTTACAGGAGATGGAACAAGGCATCCTGATGAATATCTACGCTATGTGGATGACGTTTGTGGACTATTTAAGCTTGTAGGTATACCTGATGTTGTTGTTAAGACGAAGGCCTTCCCTTTATCTTTGAAGGGAGACGCATTGATATGGTACAGGCTATGTGATGATATGAGATCATGGAACTATAAAAGATTGAAATTGGAATTTCATCAAAAGTATTACCCTATGCATCTTGTTCATCATGATCGCAATTATATATATAATTTCTGGCCTCGCGAAGGAGAAAGCATCGCTCAAGCTTGGGGGAGGCTTAAATCAATGTTATATTCATGACCCAATCATGAGCTCTCAAGAGAAGTAATTATGCAAAGTTTTTATGCTCGGCTTTCTGATAACAATCGCACCATGCTCGATACTTCTTGTGCTGGCTCTTTTATGATGAAGACTATTGAATTTAAATGGAATTTATTGGCTAGAATTAAATGCAACTCTGAAGATTGGGACCTCGACGAAGGTAAGGAGTCAGGTATGACACCTAAGTTTGATTGTGTTAAATCTTTTATGGATACCGATATTTTTCGTAAGTTTAGCACTAAATATGGACTTGACTCTGAGATAGTAGCTTCTTTCTGTGAATCCTTTGCTACTTATGTTGATCTCCCCAAGGAGAAGTGGTTTAAATATCATCCTCCCATAGAAGTAAGAGTAGCTGCACCTATTAAAGTTGAAGAAAATACTGTCACTTATAATGATCCTATTGTTCCCACTTCTTATGTTGAGAAACCGCCTTTCCCTGTTAGAATGAAGGATCATGCGAAAGCTTCAATTGTTGTTCGTAAAAGAAATATTAGAACTTATACACCTCCTGAGAAAGTCAAAGTAGAACCCAATATTGCTATTGTTAAAGATCTCTTGTCTGATAATATCGATGGGCATGTTATTCAATTCCAGGGTGAAACTGCTAGAATTGCTAAACCTTGTGATAGAGATAAACATAGACCTGTGGTAGGCGTGCCTGTTATTTCTGTTAAAATAGGAGATCATTGTTATCATGGCTTATGTGATGTGGGTGCTAGTGCTAGTGTAATACCCATTGACTTATACAGAGAAATTATGCATGATATTGCACCTGCTGAGTTAGAAGATATTGATGTTACAATTAAACTTGCCAATAGAGATACTATATCTACAATGGGAATTGTTAGAGATGTTGAAGTCTTGTGTGGAAAAACCAAATATCCCGCTGATTTTCTTGTTCTTGGTTCTCCACAAGATAGCTTTTGTCCCATTATATTTGGTAGACCCTTCTTGAATATTGTTAATGCTAGGATAGACTGCAAAAAGAATGTTGTTACTATTGGCTTGGATGATATGGTTCATGAGTTTAATTTCTCTAAATTTAGTAAACAACATCATGAGGAAGAATCGCTAAGTAAGGATGAAATTATTGGTCTTGCTTCTATTGCCGTACCTCCTAGTGATCCTTTAGAACAATATTTTCTAGACCATGAAAATGATATGTTCATGAATGAAAGAAGGGAAATAGATGAGGTATTCTTTAAACAGGAACCTATTCTGCAACACAATTTGCCTGTTGAAATTCTAGGGGTCCTCCTCCACCCAAGGGTGATCCCGTGTTTGAGCTTAAACCGTTGCCTGATAATCTTAAATATGCTTATCTTGATGAAAAGAAAATACATCATGTTATTATTAGTGCTAACCTTTCAGAGCATGAAGAAGAAAGATTATTGAAAACTCTGAAGAAGCACCGTGCCGCTATTGGATATACACTTGATGATCTTAAGGGCATTAGTCCCACTCTATGTCAACATAAAATAAATTTGGAAGCGGATGCCAAACCAGTTTGTGATCCTCAACGACGTTTGAATCCTAAAATGAAAGAAGTGGTAAGAAAAGAAATACTCAAGCTTCTGGAGGCAGGTATAATTTATCCCATTGCTGATAGTCAGTGGGTAAGTCTTGTCCATTGTGTCCCTAAGAAGGGAGGTATTACTGTTGTCCCTAATGATAAAGATGAATTAATCCCGCAAAGAATTATCACAGGTTATAGGATGGTAATTGATTTCCGCAAATTAATTAAAGCTACTAAGAAGGATCATTACCCCTTACCTTTTATTGATCAAATGCTAGAACGATTATGCAAACATACACATTATTGCTTTCTAGATGGTTATTCTGGTTTCTCTCAAATACCTGTGTCGGCTAAAGATCAATCAAAGACTACTTTTACATGCCCTTTTGGTACTTTTGCTTATAGATTTATGCCTTTTGGTTTATGCAATGCACCTGCTACCTTTCAAAGATGCATGATGGCTATATTCTCTGACTTTTGTGAAAAAATTTGTGAGGTTTTCATGGATGATTTTTTTGTCTATGGTTCCTCTTTTGATGATTTCTTGAGCAATCTTGCTCGAGTTTTACAGAGATGTGAAGAAACGAATCTTGTCTTGAATTGGGAAAAGTGCCACTTTATGGTTAATGAAGGTATTGTCTTGGGGCACAAAGTTTCTGAAAGAGGTATTGAAGTTGATAAAGCCAAAGTTGATGCTATTGAAAAGATGCCATGTCCCAAGGACATCAAAGGTATAAGAAGTTTCTTTGGTCATGCTGGATTTTATAGGAGGTTCATTAAGGACTTCTCAAAAATTTCTCGGCCTTTGACTAATTTATTACAAAAAGATGTACCATTTGTCTTTGATGATGATTGTGTAGAAGCATTTGAAATACTTAAGAAAGCATTAGTCTCTGCACCTGTTGTTCAGCCACCTGATTGGAATTTACCCTTTGAAATTATGTGTGATGCTAGTGATTATGTTGTAGGTGCTATTCTAGGGCAAAGAGTTGATAAGAAATTAAATGTTATCCATTATGCTAGTAAGACTCTCGACCGTGCTCAAAGAAATTATGCTACTACCGAAAAGGAACTTTTTGCAGTTGTATTTGCTTGTGATAAATTCAGACCCTATATTGTTGATTCAAAAGTAACTATTCACACTGATCATGCTGCTATTAAATATCTTATGGAAAAGAAGGATGCAAAACCTAGACTCATTAGATGGGTTCTCTTGCTACAAGAATTTGATTTGCATATTGTTGATAGAAAGGGAGCTGAGAACCCCGTTGCAGACAACTTATCTAGGTTAGAGAATGTTCTTGATCACCCACTACCTATTGATGATATCTTCCCTAATGAGCAATTAAATGTCATAAGCACTTCTCGTAGCACTCCATGGTATGCTGATTATACTAATTATATTGTCGCTAAATTTATACCACCTAGCTTCACATGCCAACAAAAGAAAAAGGTTTTCTATGACTTGCGACATTACTTTTTGGATGACCCACATCTTTATAAAGAAGGAGTAGATGGTGTCATTAGACGTTGTGTACCTGAGCATGAACAGGAACAGATCCTACGCAAGTGTCACTCCGAAGCTTATGGAGGACACCATGCTGGAGATAGAACTCCACATAAGGTAATGCAATCTGGTTTTTATTGGCCTACTCTCTTCAAGGATGCCTGTAAATTTGTTTTGTCTTGCGATGAATGTCAAAGAATTGGTAATATTAGTAGACGTCAAGAAATGCCTATGAATTATTCACTTGTTATTGAACCATTTGATGTTTGGGGCTTTGATTATATGGGACCTTGTCCTGCCTCTAATGGATACACACATATTTTAGTTGTTGTTGATTACGTTACCAAGTGGGTAGAAGCTATTCCAACTAGTAGTGCTGATCATAACACTTCTATTAAAATGCTTAAGGAAGTTGTTTTTCCGAGGTTTGGAGTCCCTAGATATCTTATGACTGATGGTGGTTCACATTTTATTCATGGTGCTTTCCGTAAAATGCTTGCTAAATATGACGTTAATCATAGGATTGCATCTCCTTATCACCCGTAGTCTAGTGGTCAAGTAGAATTGAGCAATAGAGAGCTCAAATTAATTTTGCAAAAGACTATCAATAGGTCTAGAAAGAATTGGTCCAAGAAACTGGGTGACGCATTATGGGCCTATAGAACTGCATATAAGAATCCTACGGGTATGTCTCCATATAAAATGGTTTATGGAAAAGCATGTCACCTACCTCTCGAACTAGAACATAAGGCATATTGGGCTATTAAAGAGCTCAATTATGATTTCAAACTTGCCGTGAGAAGAGGTTATTTGATATTAGCTCCCTTGATGAATGGAGAACCCAAGCTTATGAAAATGCCAAGTTGTTTAAAGAAAAAGTTAAAAGATGGCATGACAAAAGGATACAAAAGCGTGAGTTTAATGTAGGTGATTATGTATTGCTATACAACTCTCGTTTAAGATTTTTTGCAGGAAAACTTCTCTCTAAATGGGAAGGTCCCTACGTTATCGAGGAGGTCTATCGTTCCGGTGCCATAAAAATATACAACTTCGAAGGCACAAATCCGAAGGTGGTAAACGGTCAAAGGATCAAACACTATATCTCAGGTAATCCTATAAATGTTGAAACCAATATTATTGAAACCGTAACCCCGGAGGAATACATAAGGGACACTTTCCACTCCGTTTCAGACTCCGAAAAGGAATAGGTATGTGGTACGGTAAGTAAACCGACTCCAAAACATTTTTAAGGCAATATTTCTCCGTTTTGGAATATTTAGAAGAATAGAAAAATAAGTGGCAGTCCGGGAAGGACACGAGGCCTCCACGAGGGTGGAGGGCGCACCCTACCCCCCCTGGGTGCGCCCCCCTACCTCGTGAGCACCTCGTGTGCTCTCCGGACTCCGTTTTCTTGCAGGATACGTATTTTGGTCGGTAAAAATTCATTATATATACTCCCGAAGGTTTTGACTCTCGTATCATGCAAATATCGGTTGTTTTCGTTTCGAGATGTTCCTGCTGTAGATTTGAACAAGATGTCATCCCAAGATTTGGAGGGAGAGAGCTACATAGCTGATTATATTGCAAATCCAAGAGTATATGGGGATGTGGAACACTATGGCTGGACCACAGAGGAAGAAGAAGACTATGATCCAAAGAGGAAGGAGGAGACAAGCTCTGATGAAGAGGACTACCCACTGCCTCAACCTGGTGATATGCATGTGGAGTTCAAGAAGTCAAGCCTCCCTAAGGTCCAATCTATCCCACCACGTTTTCTGCAGGACAGCAAGGCAACACTATGCAAGAAGATAATGAAACTTGAGCTCGAGAATGAGGATCTGAGGGAGGAAAATTTTAACCTCAGACGTAAGCTAGAGAAGAAAAGTGCAACAACTCCTACTTCACCACCTCCGAAGAAATAATCACATGGGTATGGGCACACCCCTTGGCAACTGCCAAGCTTGGGGGAGGTGCCCTAGTATCGTATCACCATCACAACTCCTATCTTTACCGTTTTTCTTAGTTCGATCCTATTAGTAGTATCTTGATTTAGTAGAATAAAGTCATGGCATGATCTAGTTTTGAGTTTTGCTTTACGATCCTTCTTTGTAATCGAGTCCGTGAGCTATATAATAAAGATTAGTGTTGAATCAAGGGCTTGATTATTTTGCCATGATCTTGGGTGAATAGAAGAAAAGAATAAAAAGAATCAAAGAGTCCATATTGATCTTATTGAAAGTAATGACTTCACATAGAGAGAGTATGATGATTAAAGGTTGTTGGGAGTTGGCAAATATAGCTTTGTTCATCGTTGCAATTAATAGGAAGTAATAAGGAAAGAGAGGTTTCACATATAGATATATTATCATTGACATCTTTTATGATTGGGAGCACTCATTAAAATATGACATGCTAAAGGGTTGAGGTTGGACAAGGAAGACAACATAATGAGTTATGTTTTCTTATATCTGAGATAAAGTATGTTGTCATGGATCCTCTAATGTGTTGAGCTTGCCTTTCCCCCTCATGCTAGCCAAATTCTCAGCACCAAGTAGAAATACTACGTGTGCTTTCAAATACCCTTAAACCAGTTTTGCCATGAGAGTCCACCATATCTACCTATGGATTGAGTAAGATCCTATAAGTAAGTTGTCATTGGTGCAAGCAATAAAAATTGCTCTCTAAATATGCATGACTTATTAGTGCAGAGAAAATAAGCTTTGTACGAACTTGTTGTGGACGTAATAAAAGCGACGAACTGCATAATAAAGGTCCAGATATAAGGGGCAATATAAAGTGACGTTCTTTTGCATTAAGATTTTGTGCATCAACCCTAAACGCGCATGACAACCTCTTCTTCCCTCTGCGAAGGGCCTATATTTTATTATTATCCTCTACCTTATGCAAGAGTCACGGTGATCTTCACCTTTCCTTTTTCATTTTATCCTTTGGCAAGCTCAACATGTTGGAAAGAACATGATATATATATATATATATAATTGGATGTAGGGGAGCATGAATTATTATTGTTGACATTACCCTTGAGGTAAAAGGTTGTGAGGCAAAACTATAAGCCCCTATCTTTCTCTGTGTCTGATTAAACTCTGTAACCACAAGTATCGCGTGAGTGTTAGCAATTATGAAGGACTAAGTGATAGTTGAGTATGTGGACTTGCTTTTAAGCTCTGACCTAGACTCTTCCGATGTTATGATAAATTGCAATTGCTTCAATGACTGAGGTTATAATTTGTTGGTTCTCAATAAGGTTTCTAATTCATACTGTTTGCTTTGTGAAAAGATCATCACTAGAACATAAGTAATCATATGACAAAATCTCTACATGTTGCTGTTATGGAAATAATCATGATGCCTTCATGACCGTATTTTATTTTTATCGACGCCTCTACCTCTAAACATGAGGACATATTTATTGTTATCGGCTTTTCGCTTGAGGACAAGCGAGGTCTAAGCTTGGGGGAGTTGATACGTCCATTTTGCATCATGCTTTTATATCAATATTTATTGCAATATGGGTTGTTATTTCACATTATGTCACAATACTTATGGCTATTCTCTCTTATTTTACAAGGTTTACATGAAGAGGGAGAATGCCGACAGCTGGAATTCTGGGCTGGAAAAGGAGAAAATATTGGAGGCCTATTCTGCGCAACTCCAAAAGTCCTGAAACTCCACGGAATATCTTAAAATAAATAAAGAAAAATCGTCGCCAAAGATGAAGGCCAGGGGGCCCACACCCTGCTCACGAGGGTGGGGGCGCCCCCCCCCCTGGGGCGCGCCCCCCTACCTCGTGGGCCCCCTGGTGGCTCTCCGACGCCCATCTTCTCCTATATGAAGTCTTTCGATGAGGAAAAAATAGAAGCAACCTTTCGGGACGAGACTCCGCCGCCACGAGGCGGAACCTTGGCAGAACCAATCTAGGGCTCCGGCAGAGCTGTTCTGTCGGGGAACTTCCCTCCGGGAGGGGGAAATCATCACCATCGTCATCACCAACGCTCCTCTCATCAGAACAGGGCAATCTCCATCAACATATTCACCAGCACCATCTCATCGCCAAACCCTAGTTCATCTCTTGTATCCAATTCTTCTCTCCAAGTCCGGGATTGGTGCTAGTAGGTTGCTAGTAGTGTTGATTACTCCTTGTAGTTGATGCTAGTTGGTTTATTTGGTGGAAGATCATATGTTCAGATCCTTTATGCACATTATTACCCCTCTGATTATGAACATGAATATGCTTTGTGAGTAGTTACGTTTGTTCCTGAGGACAAGGGAGAAGTCTTGCTATTAGTAGTCATGTGAATTTGGTATTCGTTCGATATTTTGATGAGATGTATGTTGTCTAGCCTCTAGTGGTGTTATGTGAACGTCGACTACATAACACTTCACCATTATTTGGGCCTAGAGGAAGGCATTGGGAAGTAATAAGTAGATGATGGGTTGCTAGAGTGACAGAAGCTTAAACCCTAGTTTATGCGTTGCTTCGTAAGGGGCTGATTTGGATCCATATGTTTCATACTATGGTTAGGTTTACCTTCATACTTTTGTTGTAGTTGCGGATGCTTGCAATAGAGGTTAATCATAAGTGGGATGCTTGTCCAAGTAAGGGCAGTACCCAAGCACCGGTCCACCCACATATCAAATTATCAAAGTACCGAACACGAATCATATGAGCGTGATGAAAACTAGCTTGACGATATTCCCATGTGTCCTCGGGAGGGTTTTCCTATTATAAGAAATTGTCCAGGCTTGACCTTTGCTACAAAAAGGATTGGGCCACCTTGCTGCACTTTATTTACTTTTGTTACTTGTTGCTTGTTACAATTTATCCTATCACAAAACTATTTGTTACCACTTATTTCAGTACTTGTAGAGAATACCTTGCTGAAAACCGCTTATCATTTCCTTCTGCTCCTCGTTGGGTTCGACCCTCTTACTTATCGAAAGGACTACGATAGATCCCCTATACTTGTGGGTCATCATTGGACCTCAAGGACCCGATGGGAAGGAAATTCCTGTAAGCTTGGTATATGACCAAGTAATGATAGAGGCGAAATATTCGCAACAATATTGTTAGCTAGATAGCCTATTAGATGGCGTAGAAAGAGAGTAGGTGTTCGATTCTATTTATCAATGTACTTTATGACCGAACTTATCTCCTACCGAACTTATAATTTTTTTGTCATCGCAGACCTTCGGCTTCCACCTCCGAACCAAGAAGTTGGAGTGTTTCCATATACCGTGTGTAACCAAGAAACATTTAGTATTTTCGGAAACCAGGCAATCCGGTCATATTGCTCGAACAGACAAAATATGTTCGGGGAGTTATGTTATATTACTATTTAACATAAGAAACATCTTCCAAGAAAAATAGTTCCGTTAGGGGTTCCTTTCCTTGGGCTAGCATGCTAAATGATGCATGCCTAGGCTCGTATCCGAAGTACAGGCAACCAATTCCATAGTTTTTACAAAAATAGTCTGTTCTATATGTGCTGACCAATTATTCCCTTAAGAACGCTAGCTTTCGGCTTCACCCGTCTGAGGTACTGGTCCAGATAACCCGGTTGTAGCAATCGCAGAGGTACTCCCTTTACACCCTAGCCGAACAATCGGGAACGTAGGGTACAAACACAGGAGCAAGGCAACCCAGCTTGGCAAAAACTTAAGTCATAGAGGTGCATAAAATGGCAGAAGCAACAACCGTTATGGACGAAAGAAGAGTATGCATATAAGAGATCAAAGAAGACTCAAATAATATTCATGGATATAGATCTGATCATAAACTCAAAGTTCATCGGATCCCAACAAACACACAGCAAAAAGAGTTACAACAAATAGATCTCCAAGAGACCATTGTATTGAGAATCAAAAAGAGAGAAGAAGCCATCTAGCTACTGCCTACGGACCCGTAGGTCTACAATGAACTACTCACGCATCATCGGAGAGGCACCAATGAGGATGATGAACCCCTCCGTGATGGTGTCTAGATTGGATCTCGTGGTTCCGGAACTTGCGGCAGCTGGAATTGTGTTTTCCTGACTCCCCTAGGGTTTCTAGAATATTTGGGTATTCATAGGGTGAAGAGGCGGTGCGGGAGGCCACCGGGGTGTGCACAACCCACCAGGTGTGCCCAGGCGGGTTGTGCCCCCCTCGGGGCACCCCTCTGGTACTTCTTTGGCCCATGTTGTTTCTTCTGGTCCATAAAATTCTCCAAAAAGTTTTTCTGCGTTTGGACTCCATTTGGTACTGATATTCTGCGAAGTAAAAAACAAGCAAAGCACAACAACTAGCACTGGGCACTATGTCTACAGGTTAGTCCCAAAAAATGATATAAAGTTGTTATAAAATGATTGTAAAACATCCAAGAATGATAATATAACAACATGGAAAAATTATAGATACGTTGGAGAAGTATTAGTGAAAGAGCGTATCGATCATATCACGGGATTTGGATGTACCGGTGAAGTTTGCACCAACTCTCAAGGTAAGAAATGGCAATGCACGGTACCGAAGAGGCTAGCAATGATGCAAGGGTGAGAGTGCGTATAATCCATGGACTCAACATTAGTCATAAAGAACTCACATACTTATTGCAAAAGTTTATTAGCCCTCGAAACAAAGTACTGATACGCATGCTCCTAGGGGGGTAGATTGGTAGGAAAAGACAATCGCTCGTCCTCGACCGCCACTCATAAGGAAGACAATCAAAAAATAAATCATGCTCCGACTTCATCACATAACAGTTCACCATACGTGCATGCTTCGGGAATCACAAACTTTAACACAAGTATTTCTACCAATCCACAATTACTCACTAGCATGACTCTAATATTACCATCTTTATATCTCAAAACAAATGCATGGAATTAAACTTCTCATATTATTCAATGCTCTTATATGAAAGTTTTAATTATATCCCTCTTGGAAGCCCATCATACCAGGACTAAATTCATAACCTAAAAAAATTACCATGTTGTTTAAAGACTCTCAAAATAATATAAGTGAAGCATGAGAGTTCATCAATTTCTACAAAATAAAACCATTGATGTGCTCTAAAAAGATATAAGCGAAGCACTAGAGAAACTACCTACCTCAAAAGATATATGTGAAGCACATAGAGTATTCTCATCAATTCACGATTAATGTGTGTACCTCTCAAACGGTGTGTATAGCAAGGATGATTGTGGAAAACTAAAAAGCAAAGACTCATATCATACAAGACGCTCCAAGCAAAACACATATCATGCTCCAATTTCATCGCATAACGGGAGACCATACGTGCATGCTTCGGGAATCACAAACCTTACCGCAAATATTCTTACTAAACCACAATTACTCACTAGCATGACTCCAATATCACCATCTTTATATCTCACAACAAATGCCAGGGATCAAACTTCTAATGTATTCAATGATCTTCATGAAAGTTTTTATCATATCCCTCTTGAATACCAATCATATTAGGACTAAATTCATAACCTAAGCAAATTGCCATACTATTTTTAAGACTCTAAAAATAATATAAGTGAATCATGAGAGTTCATCAATTTCTTCAAAATAAAACCACCGTCTTTCTCTAAAAAGATGTAAGTGAAGCACTAGAGCAACTACCTAGCTCAAAAGATATAAGTGAATCACATAGAGTATTAATAAATTCACAATTAAAGTGTGTCCCTCTCAAAAGCTGTGTACAACAAGGACGATTGTGGCAAAATAAAAGGAAAAGACTTATATAATACAAGACACTCCAAGCAAAACACATATCATGTGGTGAATAAAAATATAGCCTCAAGTAATTTACTGATGGATTGAAGACAAAAGAGGGGATGCTATCCGGGGCATCCCCAAGCTTAGATGCTTGGTTTTTCTTGAATATTACCTTGGGGTGCCTTGGGAATCCCCAAGCTTGGGCTCTTGGCACTCCTTATATTCCTATTCCATCGAAACTTCACGCAAAACTTGAAAACTTCACAACACAAAACTCAACAGAAAACTCGTGAGATCCGTTAGTGAAACAAAGCAAATAACCACTTTTAGGTACCGTTGTAAACTCATTTTTAGTTTTATATTGGTGTTATATCTACTCTATTCTAACTTCTCCATGGTTCATACCCCCCCCCCCCGATACTACCCATAGATTCATCAAAATAAGCAAACAACAAAAATGAAAACATAATCTGTCAAAAATAGAACAATCTGTAGTAATCTGGACTTTAGCCAAACTTCTGCAACTCCAAAAATTCCGAACAATTAGGAAAACATAGTAAATTTGTATATAAATCTTCTGTAAAAAAATCAGAATTTTATCACGCTCCAGTGAATTTTAACAATTATGCTACTGGACGCAAAAGTTTCTGTTTTTCAGCAAAATCAAATCAATTATCACCCAAGATCATCCCAAAGGTCTTACTTGGCACAAACACTAATTAAAATACTAAAACACAATCATAACATAAGTATAATTGCATATTTATTGAAAAACAGAAGCAAAAAAACATAAAATAAAATTGGGTTGCCTCCCACAAACGTTATTATTTTACGCCCCTAGCTAGGCATATTGCATAGATCTAGGTATTGTAATAAAAGTGAGGGAGATCGTCCATGCTCATCTCATACTCCTATGGATTTCATTAGAGTTGTTGATGATAACTTTCCTAGGTAGAGAATCAACAAATTTGTTCGTAAGAATATGTTCCCTAATAATATTGATAAAACTAGGGCAAATACTTATCATCTTAAAATCCTCCTTTTCTTTACAAAAAGATCCACCCTTGTTTTTAGGAACATAAATAAACTTAGTAGTTCTATTAGGAGGAAACTTTGGAGTAGTCTTGAAAGCGGCAAAAGCAGAACCCAAATTGGTAATGATATCCTCTAACTTATTGATTCTAGCGGAGCCTTGTTCTACCCTCTCAGCAATTATAGGATCCTTCTCCTTTAGGGTTTTTAGAGTGATTCCTACCTTTGATCCAATTGAGTAATGTGATTAAGAATCTTTTTATCCAAATTTTCAATATGCTCTATGGTAGAAATGTTATTCTCAATAATATCAAGCCTTTGCATCACATGTTCCAAAGTTAATGCTATTTCATTAATCATGATTGGTGGTGATCCAACCAAATTTCCCATGGCATTAAAAGCATCCATAGGGTGACTCCCCAAGAAATTACCCCCAGAAATAGTGTCTAGCACATATCTATACCAAGTAGTAACACCCACATAAATTTTTTGAAGAAGAACTGTAGTGGATTGCTTACGGGTATATCTATTCTAAGCATCGCAAATCCTATAACAAGCATCTTTTAAATTCTATCCTCCTCTTTGTTTAAAATTAAGAACCTCACACTCCGGGGTACCAACTATGATAGAAGGACTAGCCATGATAGCTAAGCAAACGATCTAGCACACAAGCAAACAAAAAGCAAACGAAAACACAACCGGGAATTAGGCAAATAAAAAAGGTGAATATTTTTGTGTTTTTCTGAAAGCGATTTAGAAGTGAGGGAGAGGAAAACGAGAGGAAAATGGCGAATAATGTAAGTGCAAGAGATGAGAGTTTATGATAGGTACTTGGTAGGCTTGATGTACATCCTCCCCGGCAACGGCGCCAGAAATTCTTCCAGCTACTTCTTGAGCTTGCATTGGTTTTTTCCTTGAAGAGGAAAGGGTGATGCAACAAAGGAGAGATAAGTATTTCTCTCAGTTTGAGAACCAAGGTATCAATCCATTAGGAGGAAAACACAAGTCTCCAATGGTTGCAGCTACATAAACAAACAAATACTTGCACCCAATGCGGTAGAAGGGGATGTCAATCCCTTCACGGATAATTGCAAGGATGAGATCTGATAGAGATAGGTATAAAAGAAAAATAAAAGTGAAAAATAAAGTAAAGGTAAATAAATTGCAGCAAGGATTTTTTGGGTTTTTGGTTTTGTAGATCTGAAAATAATATGATAAGAATAGACCCGGGGGCCATAGTTTTCACTAGAGGCTTCTGTCTTGAAAGAACGCCTATGGTGGGTAAACAAATTATTGTTGAGCAATTGATAGAAAAGCGCAAAGTTATGACGATATCTAAGGCAATGATCATGAATATAGGCATCACGTCCGTGACAAGTAGACCGACTCCTGCCTGCATCTACTACCATTACTCCACACATCGACCGCTATCCAACATGCATCTAGTGTATTAAGTTAACAAGAACGGAGTAACGCCTTAAGCAAGAAGACATGATGTAGATGGATGGATCCAATCAATATGAAATAAACCCCACCTTTTTATCCTTAATGGCAATAATACAAATACGTGCCTTGCTACCCCTTATCTCACTGAGTGAGTACACCGCAAGATTGAACCCATTACAAAGCACCTCTCCCATTGCAAGAAAAATCAATCTAGTTAGCCAAACCAAATCAAGAGATCAGAGAGAAATACAAAGCTATCTTAATCATGCATAAAAGAGTTCAGAGAAGACTCAAATAATATTCATAGATAATCTGATCATAACTCCACAATTCATCGAATCTCAACAAACGCACTGCAAAAGAAGATTACATCGAATAGAACTCCAAGAACATCGAGGAGAACATTGTATTAAAAATCAAAGAGAGAGAAGAAGCCATCTAGCTACTAGCTATGGACCCGCGGGTCTGTGGTAAACTACTCACACATCATTGGAAGGGCATCAAGATTGGTGTAGAGGCCCTCCTTGATCAAATCCCCCTCCGACAGAGTGCCGAAAAGGCCCCAAGATGGGATCTCACGAGAACAGAAGCTTGCAGCGGTGAAAAGTGTTTTTGGTGTGCCTCTGGTATACGGGGAATATTTGGGTAATTTTAGAGCTGAGATTAGGGTTAGAGGAGCCACAGGGGGCCCACAATCTCATAGGGCGCGCCTGGTTACCCGTGGACCTTCTGGCCTCCTGCCGAAGCTTCCTAGATGCCTTCTGGCCCAAGAAAAATCGTCCAAAAGTTTCGTTCCGTTTGGACTCCGTTTGGTATTGATTTACTGTAAAAGAAAAAAACAAGGAAAAACAGCAACTGGCACTAGGCACTAGGTTAATAGGTTAGTCCAAAAAAATGATATAAAACAACATAATAATGCATATAAAATATCCAAGATGGATAATATAATATTCTGAAACCATCAAAAATTATAGATATGTTGGAGATGTATCACTTGGTTCTTAACTGAGGGAAATATTTATCTCTAGTTTGCTGCATCACCCTTTCCTCTTCAAGGGAAAAACCAACACAAGCTCAAGAAGTAGCAGTGCATTTCTGCCTTGTCGGACCAGCCATCCCAGCAAGATGCTTCCCGATCAAGGAGGTGACATCGCCGCCGCGTAGGCAGTCTCCGTGGCTGTGTCCACCCCCGCCTCTACTCCGTCATCATTGAAGGAAATATGTCCTAGAGGCAATAATAAAGTTATTATTTATTTCCTTATTTCATGATATGTTTATTATTCATGCTAGAATTGTATTAACCGGAAACTTGATACATGTGTGAATACATAGACAAATAGAGTGTCGCTAGTATGCCTCTACTTAACTAGCTCGTTGAATTAAACATGGTTAAGTTTCCTAGCCTAGACATGAGTTGTCATTTGATTAACGAGATCACATCATTAGGAGAATGATGTGATTGACTTGACCCATTCTATTAGCTTAGCACTTGATCGTTTAGTATGTTGCTGTTGCTTTCTTCATGACTTACACATGTTCCTATGACTATGAGATTATGCAACTCCCGTTTACCGGAGGAACACTTTGTGTGCTACCAAACGTCACAACGTAACTGTGTGATTATAAAGGAGCTCTACTGATGTCTCCGAAGGTACATGTTGAGTTGGCGTATTTCGAGATTAGGATTTGTCACTCCGATTGTCGGAGAGATATCTCTGGGCCCTCTCGGTAATGTACATCACTATAAGCCTTGCAAGCAATGTGACTAATGAGTTAGTTGCGGGATGATGCATTACATAACGAGGAAAGAGACTTGCCGGTAACGAGATTGAACTAGGTATTGAGATACCGACGATCGAATCTCGGGCAAGTAACATACCGATGACAAAGGGAACAACGTATGTTGTTATGCGGTTCGACCGATAAAGATCTTCGTAGAATATGTAGAAGCCAATATGGGCATCCAGGTTCCGCTATTGGTTATTGACCAGAGAGGTGTCTCGGTCATGTCTACATAGTTCTCGAACCCATAGGGTCCGCACGCTTAATATTCGTTGATGATATAGTATTATATGAGTTATGTATGTTGGTGACCGAATGTTGTTCGGAGTCCCGGATGAGATCACGGACATGACGAGGAGCTCTGAAATGGTCCGGAGGTAAAGATTTTTGCGGAGGCCAGGGGGAAAACGCCGGAGACCCTGGCGTCTGGCCCTGGGCCAGACGTCGAGGCCCATGGCGTCTGGGCCAGACACCAAGGATTGTGGCGTTTGGTCCTGGAGTCTGAGTAGGACTCTTGCCTTTCTGCCAAAACCGACTTTGAGGAGGCTTTTGCTCCAAGTTTCGACCCCAGGGCTCAACATATAAATAGAGGGGCGGGGCTAGCACCAAATACACATCAAGAAACACCAAGCCGTGTGCCGGCAACCCCGTCCCCTCTAGTTTATCCTCCATCATAGTTTCCTTAGTTCTTAGGCGAAGCCCTGCGGAGATTGTTCTTCACCAACACCATCACCACGCCGTCGTGCTGCCGGAACTCATCTACTACTTCGCCCGTCTTGCTGGATCAAGAAGGCGAGGACGTCATCGAGCTGAATGTGTGCAGAACACGGAGGTGCCGTGCATTCCGTACTTGGATCGGTCGGATTGTGAAGACGTACGACTACATCAACCGCGTGGATAAACGCTTCCGCTTAGCGATATTCAAGGGTTTGAAGATACACTCTCCCTCTCGTTGCTATGTATCACCATGATCTTGCGTATGCGTAGGAATTTTTTTGAAATTACTATGTTCCCCAACAGTGGTATCAGAGCCTAGTTTTATGCGTAGATGTTATATGCACGAGTAGAACACAAGTGAGTTGTGGGCGATACAAGTCATACTTCTTACCAGCATGTCATACTTTGGTTCGGCGGTATTGTTGGATGAAGCGGCCCGGACCGACATTACACGTACGCTTACGCGAGACTGGTTCTATCGACGTGCTTTGCACATAGGTGGCTGGCGGGTATCAGTTTCTCCAACTTTGAACCAAGTGTGGCTACGTTCGGTCCTTGAGAAGGTTAAAACAGCACTAACTTGATGAACTATCGTTGTGGTTTTGATGCGTAGGTAAGAACGGTTCTTGCTCGGCACGTAGCAGCCACGTAAAACTTGCAACAACAAAGTAGAGGACGTCTAACTTGTTTTTGCAGGGCATGTTGTGATGTGATATGGTCAAGACGTGATGCTATATTTTATTGTATGAGATGATCATGTTTTGTAACCGAGTTATCGGCAACTGGCAGGAGCCATATGGTTGTTGCTTTATTGTATGCAATGCAATCGCCCTGCAATTGCTTTACTTTATCACTAAGCGGTAGCGATAGTCGTAGAAGCAATAGGTGACGAAATGATAACGATGCTATGATGGAGATCAAGGTGTCGCACCGGTGACGATGGTGATCATGACGGTGCTTCGGGGATGGAGATCAGAAGCACAAGATGATGATGGCCATATCATATCACTTATATTGATTGCATGTGATGTTTATCCTTTATGCATCTTATTTTGCTTTGATTGACGGTAGCATTATAAGATGATCTCTCACTAAATTTCAAGGTATAAGTGTTCTCCCTGAGTATGCACCGTTGTGAAAGTTCTTCGTGCTGAGACACCACGTGATGATCAGGTGTGATATGCTCTACGTTCAAATACAACGGGTGCAAAACAGTTGCACACGCGGAATACTCAGGTTAAACTTGACGAGCCTAACATATACAGATATGGCCTCGGAACACTAAGACCAAAAGGTAGAGCGTGAATCATATAGTAGATATGATCAACATAATGATGTTCACCATTCAAAACTACTCCATCTCACGTGATGATCGGACATGGTTTAGTTGATTTGGATCACGTGATCACTTAGATGATTAGAGGGATGTCTATCTAAGTGGGAGTTCTTAAGTAATATGATTAATTGAACTTTAATTTATCATGAACTTAGTCGTAATAGTATTTTGCAAATTATGTTGTAGATCAATAGCTTGCATTGTTGCTTCCCTATGCTTTTATATGTGTTCCTAGAGAAAACTAAGTTGAAAGATGTTAGTAGCAATGATGCGGACTTGGTCCGTGATCTGAGGGTTATCCTCATTGTTGCACAGAAGAATTATGTCTTTGATGCACCGCTAGGTGACAGACCTATTACAGGAGCAGATGCAGACGTTATGAACGTTTGGCTATCTCAATATGATGACTACTTGATAGTTTTGTGCACCATGCTTTATGGCTTAGAACCGGGACTACAAAAACGTTATTGAAACGTCACAGAACATATGAGATGTTCCATGAGATGAAATTGATATTTCAGACTCATGCCCGTATCAAGAGGTATGAGACCTCTGACAAATACTTCGCCTCAAAGATGGAGGAGAATTGCTCAACTAGTGAGCAAGTGCTTAGATTGTTTGAGTACTACAATCACTTGAATCAAGTGGGAGTTAATCTTCCAGATAAGATAGTGATTGACAGAGTTTTGTAGTCACCATCACTAAGTTACTAGAACTTCGTGATGAACTATAGTATGCAAGGGATGACAAAAACTATTCCCGAGCTCTTCGTGATGCTGAAATCAACGAAGGTAGAAATCAAGAAAGAGCATGAAGTGTTGATGATTGACAAGACCACTAGTTTCAAGAAAAGGGCAAAGGGAAAGAAAGGGAACTTCAAGTAAAATGACAAGCAAGTTGTCACTCCCGTGAAGAAGCCCAAAGCCTGAAACTGAGTGCTTCTACTACAAAGGAAGTGGTCACTGGAAGCGGAAACTCACTGAATATTTGGTGTATAAGTAGGATGGCAAAGTGAACAAGGGTATATTTGATATACAGGTTATTGATGTGTACCTTACTAGTGTTTATAGTAGCCCCTGGGTATTTGATACTTGTTCGGTTGCTAAAAATTAGTAACTTGAAACAGGAGATACAGAATAAACAGAGACTAGTTGAGGGTGAAGTGACGATGTATGTTGGAAGTGGTTCCAAGATTGATATGATCATCATCGCACACTCCCTATACTTTCGGGGTTAGTGTTAAACCTAAATAAATGTTATTTGGCGTTTGCGTTGAGCATGAATATGATTTGATCATGTTTATTGCAATACGGTTATTCATTTAAAGTCAGAGAATAATTGTTATTCTGTTTACATGAATAAAGCCTTCGATGGTCATACACCCAATGAAAATAGTTTGTTGGATCTCGATCATAGTGATACACATATTCATAATATTGATGCCAAAAGATGCAAAGTTGATAATGATAGTGCAACTTATTTGTGGCACTGTCGTTTGGGTCATATTGGTGTAAAGCGCATGAAGAAACTCCATGCTGATGGGTTTTTGGAATCACTTGATTATGAATCATTTGATGCTTGCGAACCGTGCCTTTTGGGCAAGATGACTAAAACTCCGTTCTTCGGAACAATGGAACGAGCTACTGATTTATTGGAAATAATACATACCGATGTATGCGATCCAATGAGTGTTGATGCTCGTGGCAAGTATCATTATTTTATAACCTTCACAGATGATTTGAGCAGATATGGGTATATCTACTTAATGAAACACAAGTCTGAAACATTTGAAAAGTTCAAAGAATTTCAGAGTGAAGTGGAGAATCATTGTAACAAGAAAATAAAGTTTCTACGATCTGATCGTGGAGGAGAATATTTGAGTTACGAGTTTGGCCTTCATATAAAACAATATGGAATAGTTTCACAGCTCACGCCACCTGGAACACCACAACGTTATGGTATGTCTGAACGTCGTAACCGCACTTTATTGGATATGGTGCGATCTATGATGTATCTTACCAATTTACCACCATCGTTTTGGGGTTATGTATTAGAGACAGCTGCATTCACTTTAAATAGGGCACCATCAAAATCCGTTGGGACGACGCCTTATGAACTGTGGTTTGACAAGAAACCAAAGTTGTCGTTTCTTAAAGTTTGGGGCTGCGATGCTTATGTGAAAAAGTTTCAACCTGATAAGCTCGAACCCAAATCGGAGAAGTGCATCTTCATAGAATACCCAAAGGAAACTATTGGGTACACCTTCTATCACAGATCCAAAAGCATGATATTCGTTGCTAAGATGGATCCTTTCTAAAGAAGGAGTTTCTCTTGAAAGAGGTGAGTGGGAGGAAAGTAGAAATTGATGAGGTAATTATACCTTCTCCCTTATTGGAAAGTAGTTCATCACAGAAATCAGCTCCAGTGATTCCTACACCAATTAGTGAGGAAGTTAATGATGATGATCATGAAATTTCAGATCAAGTTGCTACCGGACCTCGTAGGTCTTCCAGAGTAAGATCCGCACCAGAGTAGGTACGGTAATCCTGTTCTGGAAGTCATGTGACTAGATCATGATGAACCTACGAACTATGAGGAAGCGATGATGAGCCCAGATTCCGTGAAATGGCTTGAGCCATAAAATTTGAGATAGGATCCATGTATGAGAACAAAGTGTGGACTTTTGTTGACTTGCTCGATGATCAGCAAGCCAAGTTAATAAATGGATCTTCAAGAGGAAGACGGACACTGATAGTAGTGTTACTATCTACAAAACTCGACTTGTCGCAAAAAAAAGTTTTTCGACAAGTTCAAGGTGTTGAATACGATGAGATTTTCTCACTCGTATCGATGCTTAAGTCTATCCGAGTCATGTTAGCAATTGCCACATTTTATGAAATCTGGCAAATGGATGTAGAAACTGCATTCCTTAATGGATTTATTAAAGAAGAGTTGTATATGATGCAACCAGAAGGTTTTGTCAATCCTAAAGGTGCTAACAAAATGTGCAAGCTCCTATGATCCATCTATGGACTGGTGCAAGCATCTCGGAGTTGGAATATACGCTTTGATGAGTTGATCAAAGCATATGGTTTTATACAGACTTTTGGAGAAGACCTGTATTTACAAGAAAGTGAGTGGGAGCTCTGTAGCATTTCTAAAACTATATGTAGATGACATATTGTTGATTGGACATGATATAGAAATTCTGGATAGCATAAAAGGATACTTGAATAAGAGATTTTTCAAAGAAAGACCTCGATGAAGCTGCTTACACATTGAGCATCAAGATCTATAGAGATAGATCAAGACGCTTGATAAGATTTTTCAATGAGTACATACCTTGATAAGATTTTGAAGTAGTTCAAAATGGAACAGTCAACGAAGGAGTTCTTGCCTGTGTTGCAAGGTGTGGAGTTGAGTAAGACTCAAAACCCGACCATGGCAGAAAATAGAAAAAGAATGAAAAGTCATTCCCTATGCCTCAGTCATAGGTTCTATAAAGTATGATGTGTTGTGTACTAGACCTATTGTATACCTTGCTCTGAGTTTGACAAGGGAGTACAATTTCTGATCTAGAAGTAGATCACTAGACAGCGGTCAAGAATATCCTTAGTAAGGACTAAGGAAATATTTCTCGATTATGGAGGTGAAAAAGAGCCAGTCGTAAAGAGTTACATCGGTGCAAGCTTTTACACCGATCCAGATGACTCTAAGTCTCAATCTGGATACATATTGAAAGTGGGAGCAATTAGCTAGAGTAGCTCCGTGCAGAGCATTGTAGACATAGAATATTTGCAAAGTACATACGGCTCTAAATGTGACAGACCCATTGACTAAACTTCTCTCACGAGCAAAATATGATTACCTTAGTACTCTTTGGGTGTTAATCACATAGCGATGTGAACTAGATTATTGACTCTAGTAAACCCTTTGGGTGTTGATCACATGACGATGTGAACTATGGGTATTAATCACATACAGGTGTGAGTATTGGTGTTAAATCACATGGTGATGTGAACTAGATTATTGACTCTAGTGCAAGTGGGAGACTGAAGGAAACATGCCCTAGAGGCAATAATAAAGTTATTATTTATTTCCTTATTTCATGATAAATGTTTATTATTCATGCTAGAATTGTATTAACCGGAAACTTGATACATGTGTGAATACATAGACAAATAGAGTGTCACTAGTATGCCTCTACTTAACTAGCTCGTTGAATCAAAGATGGTTAAGTTTCCTAGCCATAGACATGAGTTGTCATTTTATTAACGAGATCACATCATTAGGAGAATGATGTGATTGACTTGACCCATTCCGTTAGCTTAGCACTTGATCGTTTAGTATGTTGCTATTGCTTTCTTCATGACTTATACATGTTCCTATGACTATGAGATTATGCAACTCCCATTTACCGGAGGAACACTTTGTGTGCTACCAAACGTCACAACGTAACTGGGTGATTATAAAGGAGCTCTACAGGTGTCTCCGAAGGTACATGTTGAGTTGGCGTATTTCGAGATTAGGATTTGTCACTCCGATTGTCGGAGAGATATCTCTGGGCCCTCTCGGTAATGTACATCACTATAAGCCTTGCAAGCAATGTGACTAATGAGTTAGTTGCGGGATGATGCATTACATAACGAGTAAAGAGACTTGTCGGTAACGAGATTGAACTAGGTATTGAGATACCGACGATCGAATCTCGGGCAAGTAACATACCGATGACAAAGGGAACAACGTATGTTGTTATGCGGTTCGACCGATAAAGATCTTTGTAGAATATGTAGGAGCCAATATGGGCATCCAGGTTCCGCTATTTGTTATTGACCAGAGAGGCGTCTCGGTCATGTCTACATAGTTCTCGAATCCGTAGGGTCCTCACGCTTAACGTTCATTGATGATATAGTATTATATGATTTATGTATGTTGGTGACCGAATGTTGTTCGGAGTCCTGGATGAGATCACGGACATGAAGAGGAGCTCCGAAATGGTCTGGAGGTAAAGATTCATATATTGGATGATATGGTTAGGCCAAGGGGTCAGGCCCACGGGGCTATAAGTCGGTGCAAAAGGAGTTTTGTGGAGGCCAGGGGGCTAAACGCCGGAGACCCTGGCGTCTAGCCCTGGGCCAGACGCCAAGGATTGTGGCCTTTAGTCCTGGAGTCCGAGTGGGACTCTTGCCTTTCGGGCAAAACCGACTTTGAGGAGGCTTTTGCTCCAAGTTTCGACCCCAGGGCTCAACATATAAATAGAGGGGCGGGGCTAGCACCAAAGACACATCAAGAAACACCAAGCCGTGTGTCGGCAACCCCGTCCCCTCTAGTTTATCCTCCGTCATAGTTTCCTTAGTGCTTAGGCGAAGCCCTGCGGAGATTGTTCTTCACCAACACCGTCACCACGCCGTCGTGCTGCCGGAACTCATCTACTACTTCGCCCGTCTTGCTGGATCAAGAAGGCGAGGACGTCATCAAGCTGAACATGTGCAGAACTCGGAGGTGTTGTGCGTTCGGTACTTGGATCAGTCAGATCATGAAGACGTACGACTACATCAACTGTGTTGATAAACGCTTCCGCTTAGCGATCTTCAAGGGTATGAAGATACACTCTCCCTCTCATTGCTATGCATCACCATGATCTTGCGTGTGCGTAGGAAATTTTTTGAAATTACTACGTTCCCCAACAATCATCTTCCGTCGTCGCCAACTCATCTTTCTGCCGCTCCAACATCTGGTAGCGGGCGGATTGCACAATAATTCTAGCATCGGCATCCAAAGAGTCGATATTCAAGGTCAACATCTTGGCGTACTCCGCATTAGCGGCGATCTTCACCCTCTTTTCCTAAAGCGTAGCCTTGTTCTCCTCGAGTGTCGCCTTCCTCTCTTCAATCATGGTTCTCCTCTCTTCGAGCTTGATCTTCTTCTCTGTCACCTCCATCAACTGCTTGAGCCTCTTCGCCTTCCGCTCCTCCTTGATGTTTGAGTGCCTCATGCAAGCTTCTTCCTTCTTCTCCATGATTTCCTCGAACCTCTCCGTCAGCTTGGCGGCCGCACCTTCTCACTTCGCCCTCTCCTCCGCCCAATTCTTGCCCCGCAGATTTCTTCTAACCTTCTTCGGCGGTTCTTGGGCTGGGTCGGTAGGGTCACCGGTTTCTTTCTTGTTGGCTTGGGCGGCGGTCTTGGCAATGAAAAGGTTCCACTTCGACTGCCCATTCAACTTCAACCAACAACGCATAACAGTGAAGGACTTATTCTTCAACTTCTTGTATGCCACACAAGCACTAGTAGGCTACAAAAGTAAAACAATGCATATATGTCTAGTGAGCAACAAAACAATACATGTCTGGTGAGTCATCAACAAAACTAAAGCACATCCGGCTAGTGATCAATAGAACTAAAGCATAGCAGCGAGTGAGCAACAAAACTAAAGCATGCCCGGCTAGTGATCAACAAAACTAGAGCATATTCGACTAGTGATCAACAAAACTAAAGCATATCTAGCTAGTGATCAACTTACTTGCTCGGTGATTTGTGCACTGCTATGCCACCATGCGATGAGATGCTTCAAGGGCTTGCAATACTTGGAGACGGCCTCTTGGATGGTGTACCATCGATGGTTGAGGGACTTCCGCTCACGGTTGCGGATCAACGCGTTGGAGTAGGCGCGAAATGCTTGTGCTCATGGAACCATATGTGGATGTTCCTCCAAAAGGTTGTGCCCTTTTGCTCCATGCCATGGATAGGATCGAGGCTAGTGGCCAAGCATGTCTCGCACAACAACTCGTCCTCCTGCATGTTGAAGCTTTCTCCTCTACCCTTTTTCTTCGGATCACCGGCTATATCATCCGGATCATCATCGTCGCCATACTCCTCCTCCTCCTCCCCCTGCAAATGCTGCTCTCCAGCGGCCCAATGCTGCAGTTTTGTGTGCCATCGCCGACCTAGGTGTAGGACTACTGCCTGGTCATCTGGGTGTTGGACTGCAACTGTTCGTAGTTGCTGGACTAGGTGGGGTCCAAGTCTTCCACCTTCCCGTCCTCATAGCCCCCTCCTCCTCTCTTGCCTCCGTCGTGGATGATATCGAGCATCTCCATGTCTGTGTCGTACTTCGGCTCCCCCGCTCTTGGCATCGCAGCAAACAGCGTGCGGGCACCCATCTGCTCTCCGGCTGCCGTCCTCGCCCGGTTGAGCGGTGGCGGCAAGGACGGCGAGGAATGTTGGGAAACGTAGTAATTTCAAAAAAAAAATCCTACGCACACGCAAGATCATGATGATGCATAGTAACGAGAGGGGAGAGTGTTGTCCACGTACCCTCGTAGACCGAAAGCGGAAGCGTTAGAACAACGCGGTTGATGTAGTCATATGTCTTCACGGCCCGACCGATCAAGCAGCGAAACTACGGCACCTCCGAGTTCTAGCACACGTTCAGCTCGATGACGTCCCTCGAACTCCGATCCAGCCGAGTGTCGAGGGAGAGTTCCGTCAGCACGACGGCATGGTGACGATCTTGATGTTATACCGTCGCAGGGCTTCGCCTAAGCACCGCTACAATATTATCGAGGAAGACTATGGTGGAGGGGGGCACCGCACACGACTAAGAGATCAAGAGATCAATTGTTGTCTCTAGAGGTGCCCCCCTGCCCTCGTATATAAAGGAGCAAGGGGGGAGGGGCGCGCCATGGGGAGTCCTACTCCCACCGGGAGTAGGACTCCCTCCTTCCCTTGTTGGACTTGGAGAAGGGGGAAAGAGGAGGGAGAGAGAGGAAGGAAAGGGGGGAGGGGGCGCCGCTCCCCTCTCCTTGTCATATTCCGACTAGGGGGGAGGGGGGCGCGGACCAGCCCTGGCCGCCTCTCCTCTTCTCCACTAAGGCCCACTATGGCCCATTAAGCCCCCGGGGGGTTCCGGTAACCCCTCGGTACTCCCGTGAAATCCCAATTTCACCCGGAACACTTCCGATATCCAAATATAGGCTTCCAATATATCAATCTTAGTGTCTCGACCATTTAGAGACTCCTCGTCATGTCTGTAATCACATCCGGGACACCAAACAACCTTCGGTACATCAAAACTCATAAACTCATAATATAACTGTCATCAAAACCTTAAGCGTGCGGACCCTACGGGTTCGAGAACTATGTAGACATGACCAAGACACGTTTACGGTCAATAGCCAATAGCAGAACCTGGATGCTCATATTGGCTCCTACATATTCTACGAAGATCTTTATCGGTCAAACCGCATAACAACATACGTTGTTTCCTTTGTCATCGGTATGTTACTTGCCCGAGATTCGATCGTCGGTATATCAATACCTAGTTTAATCTCGTTACCGGCAAGTCTCTTTACTCGTTATGTAATGCATCATTCCGTAACTAACTCATTAGCTACATTGCTTGCAAGGCTTATAGTGATGTGCATTACCGAGAGGGCCCAGAGATACCTCTCCGACAATTGGAGTGACAAAACCTAATCTCGAAATACGCCAACTCAACATGTACCTTTGGAGACACCTGTAGAGCTCCTTTATAATCACCAATTTACGTTGTGACGTTTGGTAGCACACAAAGTGTTCCTCCGGTAAACGGGAGTTGCATAATCTCATAGTTATAGGAACATGTATAAGTCATGAAGAAAGCAATAGCAACAAACTAAAATATCAAGTGCTAAGCTAACGGAATGGGTCAAGTCAATCACATCATTCTCCTAATGATGTGATCTCGTTAATCAAATGACAACTCATGTCTATGGTTAGGAAACATAACCATCTTTGATTAATAAGCTAGTCAAGTAGAGGCATACTAGTGACATTAAGTTTGTCTATGTATTCACACATGTATCATGTTTCCGGTTAATACAATTCTAGCATGAATAATAAACATTTATCATGATATAAGGAAAAAATAATAACTTTATTATTGCCTCTAGGGCATATTTCCTTCTAGGAATACTCGGAGAAGAGCATCGCCACATTAACATCGACGATGTAAGGAACCGTGCCGATGGGGTTGCGATTTGCTTGGTGGCGTAGTAGTACGGATGCTTGTAAGGCTCCGGCCACATCGTCGTCTGTACTATGGGCGCGCCTATCTGGCGGCGGCCGCCACGGCCTGGCCGACCGCCCCGTCCTCCACGCCCACCACGCCCATCGCCACCACCAGGCCCACCAGCATCCAGACGCTTCTTCATATTCTCCTCCTTTGTGGCCTTCGCTTTGACGCGGCGATTTTGCCGCGTCTAAGAGCTGATCTTCCGGGCGAGCATGATGCTCGGATCCTCCGACACCTCTGCCAGCTGCATCTCGGACAGGTTCTCCAGCAGTTCCATGCGTCAGCGGCGGAGGGAAAGAGAGGGTGGGAGAAAAGAGCGGGAATTGTGCAGAGAGTGGCGGGGAGTGGAAGAAGAGAGTCGGGGGTTTTAGCGCGGAAACAGCGCGGGACGCTACAAAAGCGTGGGCTCGGCCTTCCTTTTGGGTGGGCTAGGGGGAGAACGGCGTTTCACGTGTCCAGACTCCTGCAAACCTCCCACATGTTTGTCTCCGATTTGCGGGAGAAATCACGTATGAACCACTCCGTGGATCGATGCATGTCGATGTTGGATGGCTTCCGCGGTCCGGACAGCGCGGTCCGGACGGTTGCGGGAGGTTTGCGGGTCGGCGTTGGAGATGCCCTCGCATAGCATACCGTAGAAACAAACGCTATATGTCGCTGCTACCCCTGTTTCATGGTTTTCGTATATTAATATTTTTCTTTTTATAATAAAGAAGAGTATTCAATTGGGTCGGTCTGAAACATTTTTCTCCTTCCTAGGAGCGGCTCCAGCAATTAGGGTTTCCCCGCCTCCCGCCGGCATCGGCGCCGATCTACCTCGTGTTCTGTGGCCTTAGGGCCATGGAGGCACGGTGGATCTCGTCCATCGTCCATGAAAGGGCTCCTGGTCCCTTTTAAGTGTATTTTAGTTTGTTTAGGGTTTGTATCCTGCTTAGAAAGGCGAGGCGCCGACGACTCCTTGAAGATGAAATAAAATTCTCCCTGCCTAGCCCTTGTCTCAGGGGGGCGTCTAGCGTCGTCGGAAGGTATATGGAGGTGTGTCTCTGACGGATCTCACGGGATCCGATCGATATTTGTCTTTGGTGGATCTACTTGGATCTGTTTTTCGTTTGTCTCGGTTCATGTGTCTACATGTTAAATCTTTTCGTTCTACGCTTCTCTTCATTGATTATGGTTGTTATTCTGGTGCGCTGGTCGTTTGGAGGATTAGCACGACAATTTTTCGACTGTCTACTACAAAAGGTTTGCAGGGCTGTGACGAGAGAGGGCGATGAGGAAGACACGTCTTTTGCTCATTCCAGTGCTTGTAGTCGTAGGCAGTCTACCAACATAGATATAGATTAGTTCCTTTTACTTCTCTTTTTTTTACACTCGCAATGATATGTTTGCTAAATACTACTAGATCAGAAGTTTTTTCAAAGAAAATGAGTACGCAGCATGAACGCCAGCCGACCGGGTCGTATATGATTTTTCTCGCAGAAGTCAAGGTTCAGCGCGAGCACGAACCGAAAACCGAGCAATGGCCACATCCGGAGTGAGAAGACGACAAAAGGTGGTTGGAGTCTTCGAGGTATGATGAAATTGGGCGTCGTCGTCCTTCCAAATTTAGGATAAGCCGTTGCAGAAGCTTCCCAAGACTTAACTCTCCAAAAGGATTCTTGTCTTGTCCAGCACAGAGCAAAGCAGACCGCCTCCGTTTGCAACGACGGCCCTCTTTGATACTCTAACTCAATTAGAGGTTAGAGTTAGATTCTAACCTTAAATTAACCCTGAACTAACTCTAACCAAAGATGTGTTTGGATGGCAGGGTTAGATGGAGCACGGATACGGCGAGGCGCTTTTACGGGCAGTGCGAGAGGGAGGGAGGGAGAGGACGAGAAGTTTCGAAAAAGTGGGAAGGATATGATGCAGGAAGAGCGAGTGAAAAATGTGTTTTTTAATGGCCCCGAGAAGAACTAACCCGAATAAGCACCTCTTGGGTGGGTTAGATTTTTTAGACGAGTTAGATGCATCTAACGCAAATTAATCCTCCTGTTTGGATACTTTTGGATTAGTTGAGTCCAAACTAATCCAAACAGGACCGACATGTTTAGAAGACCTATCTCAATGTCCTAGCTGAACAAAACAAACGGGAAAACGGCACCCATTGGTCGGTGTAAAACAGCTCCAGAATCCTCTCACTGGCGATCGACATCTCGTCTCGTGGCAGACAAAATCGAAAACAGAACGGGCATCTTATCATTGAGCTTTGTTCATTGCAACGATCTTTCTGGACTCGTTTAACCATCATTTTCTTACATGGGTGCTATGCAAGCTCGAGTCATGGCGCAAAAAGGCGCAGCCCTCGCAGACGCACACATACCTTTATATACACTATTCATGGTTCTGTACATACGCTCAGGTGATCAGATCTCTAGGAGGCATGCAGCCTGCACGTGCCCAGAGAACTCCGGCGGTGCGGGGGCGCGTGCCCAGGACGCGGCCTTGCCGGCCTCGTCGCGCAGCATGTACACGGTCTGGTCGCCTCCGTGGCAGCCTGAGCCGATCACCACGACGCGTCCGCCGGGGATGGCGGAGACTGTCGAGGCGGTACGGGCGTCCTCCGGCACGGACGCCACCGTGCGCCAGCCCGCCGAGGCGCCGGCGTCGCGCGCCACGAGGTTCCCGTCGCGAAGCATGTACATGCGCTCCGCTCCCGGCGCCACGCAGCAGGTTCTCGGGCACGTTCCGTCCTCTAGCAGGCTCTCCTGGACGGTGGCCCAGGCCGCCGTCGCCGGGTCGAAGGCCTCGGCGGAGCCAGCGAACCGCCCCTGCGCCTGCGTCGGGTACCCGCCGACGACCAGGAACTTGCCGCCGACGCAGAGCCCGCGCGGCTCGTCGCGCTCCTCTGCCATGTCCGGGAGCGCGGCCCACGCGTCGGCGTCCGGGTCGTATGCCAGCGCCGACGGGAGCGCGTTCTTCTCCTCGTCGTGCCCGCCGGCGACGTACACGACCCCGCGGACGGCCGCGGTGGCGAAGAAGGACCGGCGCGGGCCCGGCATGGGCGCCCCGCGCCGCCACGCGCCTGTCAAGAAGTCGTACACGTACACCGAGTCGGTCGGCGCCCACGACTCCGGGTCCCACCCGCCGACGACCACCAGCCGCTTCCTCCCCTGCGCGCCGTCCACCGCAGCCACCTGGCAGAACAGGGGCAGGCTCCCGGTCGTGCCGGGCAGCACCGGGAGCGGAGCCCACCGCCCCTCCACGGGGTCCAGCAGAACCATCCTGTAGTTGTTCGCGGGTCCGCCGTTGGCCGCCGACGCCGACGCGTGCTTCTGCGCCGGGCCCGGCTCGACGTGCTCAGGCTGCGCCTGGACCATGGCGACCACCGGGCGCGCCAGCCCCTCCGCGCGGCGCAGGCGGCCGTAGTCCGGCGACTCGACCTCCTCCTTCCACTGCCGCGAGATGCGGCGCACCGCCGGCAGCTGGTCGAAGCCCACCCGGATGAGGCACTCCCTCGCCACCTCCTCCGGCAACCCTGGAATCAGGTCGCTCATTGCTGACGCCTCAAAGCAACTGCTCATTAATGAACTCGGAATGATTTCAACAAGAAACGATTGAGTGAGAGCTTGCTTGATCTGCTCCGTGCGAGAGCTGCGTGCTGATGATATTCTTGTGTGCGGCGAGTGGCGGGAGTGGCGCGCCATATTTATACGGGGTATTTGGGGAGCCGAGCAGAGGAAATCGGCAGAGGAAACAGAGGAGTCGATAGAATTGCTCATCTTCTCTTCTGGGGGTGTGCGTGTGGGCCCGGGACGGTTTGGAGCTTATCGTCGCGTACTTGCGCGGGGCGGATTCTTCCAGATCTTTTAGCGGCGTCGCGGTCTGCGAAAGGGACGACAGTGTCGTGGTGCAGTAAGCGATCCGTATGTGGTATGGCGGCGGTGCAAGGGAAGGGATAAGATGGATTTTCTCAAGGTTTTTACCACTTGCCATCCTCCTGGATCTTATTTGCACCATACGCCTAGCAGAAGCTCTCTTTTTTGGTAAGGTTGCAACCCAGTATCTGACACAGATTTGTGTCAATCAAACGTTTGAATGAAATCTCGATACAGATGGAGAAGTGGAGATGATACGAGGCGTGCGGTGTTTTGAAGCAAACGATATCCCTGCAAAACGTTTAGCAAGCGAATTTCAAATGACGTCTCCTTCGAACAAAGCAGCTGCCGTGCCAAGCCGAGCTGGTCTGCCTATGGGTCTCCAAGCCGTGGCGCCGGGCAACCATTGCGCAAGGCCCACGCTGGCCTGAAAAATCCGTTCACCGGTGCATGATTACCTTGTCGGCTTGTCCTGTTCCGAACGGATAGATTCTCCGTCCGAGTCAGCCGCGGCTCACGGTTCCTGTTACCGGCAGCAGCAGTTTCCGCCGCACTCCATCGCGCCGCAGCTCGCAGCTGATTTTTATTTTTAAAAATTTTGAGTACTAATAAAACACTGACATCGGCCCACGTGTGCGGTCCGGATGAGATAGCCATGGAGTTTATGATTTTTATTCGGAAATGTTAACGCCCACACGTGTGGGCATTAGCCAACTCACCCACACGTCTCCATCACCGTCCAGTAACTTCTGCACGAATCTTGGCACGAATTAGCTGATTTTGTATGCCACGTAGGACAACTCGTGTGTGTGGTGTGTGAGAGAGGTCGCCCATACATCCGTTTTACCATACGGAGTGGCTGGTGTGTGGGCGTTCAGCAGTTCGCGCCACACGCCACTTTGCACGCGCACACAAGGGCTAGTGTGTGGGCATTTGCCATCTCGCTCACACGTCCTTCTCCTCTCCCACACCCAAGCTGCTAGTTGCCATGTGTTTTCGCAGCGCACATGGCAACTGCCCCTAGTGTGCTTTATAAGCAGGTGGCAACTCTCTTTTTTTTACCCGAGTTGCCATGTGTTTTTGCAGGGTACACGGCAACTGCCTAGTGTGCATGTAAGCAGATGGCAACTCTCTTTTACCGAGTTGCCATGTGTTTTTGCATGGTACATGGCAACTGCCCCAACGTGCACGTACATGGCAACTGCCCTAACGTGCACGTAAGCAGATGGCAACTCTTCCTTTTTACATGGCAACTGCCCTAGCATGCTTGTGAGCACATGACAACTCTCTCAACTGCCTAGTGTTAGTATGTGGCAACTCCTAAAATTATGAAATCATGGCAACTACATTAGATCAGACCATACATGGCAACTGCAGTTGAGCAACCATGGCAACTGCAGTTGTCCGACATGGCAACCGTAGTTCAGCGACATGGCAACTGCAGTTAAACGAACATGGACGAGGGTCTGGACCATGGCAACTACGGGCGCACGGTGGGCGTCACGCGTGGCATGCGGGACCAGGAGGGTACGAGGCCTGACATACGGGCGTGTGGGCGTTATCAACTTCGCCCACACACACGCATGTGAGAGGGTTCGGGAGGGAAAAAAAGAGGTGTGTGGGCATTAGTTGTTTTGCCCACACGTAGATGTGTGGGGTGGTTGCTGTCCATGCCACACGAGGCGTGTGGCACAACTATCCGATACACCACACGTGTGGCAGTTATCGGGACCCTTTTTATTAACACTTAGTACATCTGAGATGACGCGTGGCCTTTGGTGTTAGAGAAATAGTACAATGATTTGGCTCTCGCCGTTAATGTGTCGGAAGCTGCACAGTTCACAAGTCGGAGCGTCGCGCTGCCAGCCTCGATCCCGTACGTCCGTCGTCGTCACGAGACCACGAGAGCTGCAGCCTGCAGGCCCGCACCACGCGTCCGAAGCTGCATGGTTTTCTCATTCCTGGCGAAGTTCCGTGTTTTCCGCTAAGAGCAACTTCAAGGGGGGCAACCCAACCGGATGGTGCTTTTATCCATTTTTATTTGTTTGGATCGACCGTCCGCCTAACGTGTGTCCTGTTTTAGATTTGGGTCGGCAACTCGTCGATCCATTTCATGTCCGCACGAAGATCATCTCAGCAGTCATGTCGCCGCCCGAAGCTCATACCGGCATCATGCCAGCGTCGGCATACAAATACCAGCTTCAAAATAACACCACACAGTTCATGTTGGCGCACTCGCTAGCGGCTGGCACACATGCCAGCACACAAAAAAGGATGGGACTTGAGTTCGACCACGCCATCGCGGCCCCGTGGTCATGCCAGCACACCTGTCGGCATACAAAAAAAGATGGCGCTCGCCGCAATAGGGCAATCGTCGTCGAACTTGAGCATGTCGGCCTGCATCTTATCGAACCACGACCTCTTCCTTGGCGACACGGTGTTGAGATCCACCTTCATGATCTCCACCCCGGTCATCATGCTCGCAAGAGCCACTTCTTTCGCCTTGGTCTTCGCGTTGGCGGCCTCGATCTCTAGCATCTTGGCTTGCTTCTCCGCCTCCATCTCAAGCATCTTGGCTTGCTTCTCCGCCTTCATCTCAAGCCTCCTCCTTTGGATCTTCATGAAGGCGTTCATTTGTTCTTCTTTGTATCGTCGGCGCTCCTCCTCCCTTGAGTCCTTCTTGCTCATCATGCCCTCCACGCTACCGATCAAGGCATTGGACGCCGCATCCCACTTGTCTTCCTTTTTGGAGTTGGTCTTCCTCCGCGGCCGTGCCTTCTCGCCGTCCCCAACCTCCTCCATGGCTTGCTTCCTCCCACGCGACTTGAGGGTGGCATATTGCGCCTTGAACTTCTCCTCATCTTTAATGACCCTAAAGCAATGGGAGAGGTTGAAGGACTTGCCATTGTGTTGGACCTTGAATGCCTTCAAAGCTTGAAATGCCTACAAATGTATTTCATGCAAGCATACTAGCAAAATGGTATGCAAATGAACACGCAAGCATAAACGGAATAACACAAAAGAGGGTGGCTTGCTAGCATACCATGTCTTGCATGCCGATGCCGCTCAAGGCGCGGGCCTTGACGCTCTCAAGAGTGGCACAAAACTTGTTGCACTCTTGTTGAATCACCCTCCATCGCTTCAAAATGGACACCCACCCGCGCGTGCTTACTATTTGGTAAGGCGGAAATTTCTTGCGCTCATGGAACTTACGGTGGACACGAATCCAAAAGGTTGATGCCTTTTGTTCGGCGCTCGTCTTGGGGTCTTGCCCAACATCTCTCCAACACTCACAAAGAAGCTTGTCCTCGGCTGTCGTGTATGCATTGGTCTCGCCCCGACGGCTTGGTTGGCGAGCTCATCCCCGAACAAAGGCTCCACTTCAATGTCGCACTCGTCCTCTCCCTCTTGCCCGTAGTCCTCCGAAAACTCGTGGTCGAGTGGGAAGCCATCCAGGTCCAGGCCGACCTGATTATGCATGAAGGCCGCCTGATCTTGATCAAAGGTGGACGGCGTGAACACCCGTCGGTTGTCCTGGCTTTGTGTCTCGTCAAGGTTGTAGCCAGCTACGGCGGCACCGCCAGCGGCCGGCGTACCACCTCGAAGATGATGTTCTGCATGTAGTCGTCGTCGCCGGAGGACGGCATTCCGTCGAGCAGGTTGCGTGCGCCCGGTAGCACATCGGCTGGCATGTACAGCGCGCGTTTCCTCCCGCCTCTGGATGACGAGCCACCGGTGTGGCATTTAGGTTGATGGGCGCGGGCGTGGAAGGTGCCACCACGTTCACCTCGGGCGAGCACTCCCCGAAGAGGCGGGAGACCTGCGGGTAGACGTGGAAGCCTGGCATCGGGATGCAAGCCGACGCGCGGGGCGAGTCGGGCAGCACCATCCGAGGGAACGCGGATGAGCCTGTGCTGGCCACGGCGGCGTTGCCAAGGCCGTGCTGGCTAGGGTTTAACCCTAGCATATAGACGCCTCCCTCGTTGTCGCCACGACGCCGGGCGTTGGTGACCTCCTGCTGCGCGGCGGCGGCGGCCGCCGCGATGGCTTCTGAAGGAAATATTGAAGGAAATATGCCCTAGAGGCAATAATAAAAGTTATAATTTATTTCCTCGTATCATGATAAATCTTTATTATTCATGCTAGAATTGTATTAATCGAATACATAATACATGTGTGAATACATAGACACATCATTTCACAAATCACATACCTTGATAAAATTTTGAAAAGGTTCAAAATGGATCAGGCAAAGAAAGGGTTCTTGCCCGTGCTTCAAGGTGTGAAGTTGAGTCAAACTCAATGCCCGACCACAGCAGAAGATAGAGAGAAAATGAAAGATGTTCCCTATGCTTCAGCCATAGGCTCTATCATGTATGCAATGCTGTGTACCAGACCTGACGTATGCTTAGCAATAAGTTTGGCAGGGAGGTACCAAAGTAATCCAGGAGTGGATCACTGGACAGCGGTCAAGAACATCCTGAAATACCTGAAAAGGACTAAGGATATGTTTCTCGTATATGGAGGTGACAAAGAGCTAGTCGTAAATGGTTACGTCGATGCAAGCTTTGACATTGATCCGGACGATTCTAAATCGCAAACCGGATACGTGTTTTTATTAAACGGTGGAGCTGTAAGTTGGTGCAGTTCTAAACAAAGCGTCGTGGCGGGATCTACATGTGAAGCGGAGTACATAGCTGCTTCGAAAGCAGCGAATGAAGGAGTCTGGATGAAGGAGTTCATTTACGATCTAGGTGTCATACCTAGTGCATCGGGACCAATGAAGATCTTCTGTGACAATACTGGTGCAATTGCTTTGGCAAAGGAATCTAGATTTCACAAGAGGACCAAGCACATCAAGAGGCGCTTCAATTCCATCTGGGACCAAGTCCAAGTGGGAGACATAGAAATTTGCAAGATACATACGGATCTGAATGTTGCAGACCCATTGACTAAGCCTCTCTCACGAGCAAAACATGATCAGCACCAAGACTCCATGGGTGTTAGAATCATTACTATGTAATCTAGATTATTGACTCTAGTGCAAGTGGGAGACTGAAGGAAATATGCCCTAGAGGCAATAATAAAAGTTATTATTTATTTCCTCATATCATGAGAAATGTTTATTGTTCATGCTAGAATTGTATTAATCGGAAACATAATACATGTGTGAATACATAGACAAACATATAGTCACTAGTATTCCTCTACTTGACTAGCTCATTAATCAAATATGGTTATGTTTCCTAACCATAGACATGTGTTGTCATTTGATTAACGGGATCACATCATTAGGAGAATGATGTGATTGACATGACCCATTCCGTTAGCCTAGCACTTGATTGTTTAGTATATTGCTATTGCTTTCTTCATGACTTATACATGTTCCTGTAACTATGAGATTATGCAACTCCCGTTTACCGGAGGAACACTTTGGATACTACCAAACTTCACAACGTAACTGGGTGATTATAAAGGAGTACTACAGGTGTTTCTGAAGGTACATGTTGAGTTGGCGTATTTCGAGATTAGGTTTTGTCACTTCGATTGTCGGAGAGGTATCTCTGGGCCCTCTCGGTGATGCACATCACTATAAGCCTTGCAAGCAATGTGACCAATGAGTTGGTTACGGGACGATGCATTACGTAACGAGTAAAGAGACTTGCCGGTAACGAGATTGAACTAGGTATTGGATACCGACGATCAAATCTCGGGCAAGTAACATACCGATGACAAAGGGAACAACGTATGTTGTTATGCGGTTTGACCGATAAAGATCTTCGTAGAATATGTAGGAACCAATATGGGCATCCAGGTTCCGCTATTGGTTATTGACCGAGAATAGTTCTAGGTCATGTCTACATAGTTCTCGAACCCGTAGGGTCCGCACGCTTAAGGTTACGATGACAGTTTTATTATGAGTTTATAAGTTTTGATGTACCGAAGTTTGTTCGGAGTCCCAGATGTGATCACGGACATGACGAGGAGTCTCGAAATGGTCAGGACATAAAGACTGATATATTGGACGACTATATTCGGACACCGGAAGTGTTCCGGACGTTTTCGGAGAAAACCGGAGTGCC
>NC_041393.1:485519151-485528214 GCF_002162155.2 Triticum dicoccoides
CCTCTCCCCCTTCCTTCCCCCTCCTAGTAGGAGTAGGAAAGGGGGAGTCCTACTCCTACTAGGAGAAGGACTCCTCCTCCTTGGCGCGCCCACAAGGGCCGGCCGGCCTCCCCCCTCCCTTCTTTATATACGGGGGCAGGGGGGCACCCTAGGACACACAAGTTGATCTACGGATCGTTCCTTAGCCATGTGCGGTGCCCCCCTCCACCATATTCCACCTCGGTCATATCGTCGCGGAGTTTAGGCGAAGCCCTGCGCCGGTAGAACATCATCATTGTCACCACGCCGTCGTGCTGACGGAACTCATCCCCGAAGCTTTGCTAGATCGGAGCCCGGGGATCGTCATCGAGCTGAACGTGTGCTGAACTCGGAGGTGCCGTACGTTCGGTGCTTGGATCAGTCGGATCGTGAAGACGTACGACTACATCAACCGCGTTGTGTTAACGCTTCCATTTGCGGTCTACGAGGGTACGTGGACATCACTCTCCCCTCTCGTTGCTATGCTATCACCATGATCTTGCGTGTGCGTAGGAAATTTTTTGAAATTACTACGTTCCCCAACAGTGGTATCCGAGCCTAGGTTATATGCGTTGATGTTATATGCACGAGTAGAACACAAGTGAGTTGTGGGCGATACAAGTCATACTGCTTACTAGCATGTCATACTTTGGTTCGGCGGTATTGTGAGATGAAGCGGCCCGGACCGACATTACGCGTATGCTTACGCGAGACTGATTTCACCGTTACGAGCACTTGTGCTTAAAGGTGGCTGGCGGGTGTCTGTCTCTCTCACTTTAGCTGAATCGAGTGTGGCTATGCCCGGTCCTTGCGAAGGTTAAAACAGCACTAACTTGACGAACTATCGTTGTGGTTTTGATGCGTAGGTAAGAACGATTCTTGCTAAGCCCATAGCAGCCACGTAAAATTTGCAACAACAAAGTAGAGGACGTTTAACTTGTTTTTGCAGGGCATGTTGTGATGTGATATGGTCAAGACGTGATGCTATATTTTATTGTATGAGATGATCATGTTTTGTAACCGAAGTTATCGGCAATTGGCAGGAGCCATATGGTTGTCGCTTTATTGTATGAAATGCAAACGCCCTGTAATTACTTTACTTTATCACTAAGCGGTAGCGATAGTCGTAGAAGCAATAGATGGCGTAATGACAATGATGCTACGATGGAGATCAAGGTGTCGCGCCGGTGACAATGGTGATCACGACGGTGCTTCGAAGATGGAGATCACAAGCACAAGATGATGATGGCCATATCATATCACTTATATTGATTGCATGTGATGTTTATCCTTTATGCATCTTATCTTGCTTTGATTGACGGTAGCATTTTAATATGATCTCTCACTAATTATCAAGAAGTGTTCTCCCTGAGTATGCACCGTTGCGAAAGTTCTTCGTGCTGAGACACCACGTGATGATCGGGTGTGATAGGCTCTACGTTCAAATACAACGGGTGCAAAACAGTTGCACACGCGGAATACTCAGGTTAAACTTGACGAGCCTAGCATATACAGATATGGCCTCGAAACACGGAGACCGAAAGGTCGAGCGTGAATCATATAGTAGATATGATCAACATAGTGATGTTCACCATTGAAACTACTCCATCTCACGTGATGATCGGACATGGTTTAGTTGATTTGGATCACGTGATCACTTAAATGACTAGAGAGATGTCTGTCTAAGTGGGAGTTCTTAAGTAATATGATTAATTAAACTTAAATTTATCATGAACTTAGTACCTGATAGTATCTTGCTTGTATATGTTTGTTGTAGATAGATGGCTCGTGTTGTTGTTCCGTTGAATTTTAATGCGTTCCTTGAGAAAGCAAAGTTGAAAGATGATGGTAGCAATTACACGGACTGGGTCCGTAACCTGAGGGTTATCCTCATTGCTGCACAGAAGAATTACGTCCTGGAAGCACCGCTGGGTGCCAGGCCTGCTGCTGATGCAACTGACGACGTTAAGAACGTCTGGCAGAGCAAAGCTGATGACTACTCGATAGTTCAGTGTGCCATGCTTTACGGCTTAGAACCGGGTCTTCAAAGACGTTTTGAACGTCATGGAGCATATGAGATGTTCCAGGAGTTGAAGTTAATATTTCAAGCAAATGCCCGTATTGAGAGATATGAAGTCTCTAATAAGTTCTATAGCTACAAGATGGAGGAGAATAGTTCTGTCAGTGAACACATACTCAAAATGTCTGGGTATAATAATCACTTGATTCAACTGGGAGTTAATCTTCCTGATGATAGTGTCATTGACAGAATTCTCCAATCACTGCCACCAAGCTACAAGAGCTTCATGATGAACTATAATATGCAAGGGATGGACAAGACTATTCCCGAGCTCTTCGCAATGCTAAAAGCCGCGGAGGTAGAAATCAAGAAGGAGCATCAAGTGTTGATGGTTAACAAGACCACCAGTTTCAAGAAAAAGGGCAAAGGGAAGAATAAGGGGAACTTCAAGAAAAACAACAAACAAGTTGCTGCTCAAGAGAAGAAACCCAAGTCTGGACCAAAGCCTGAAACTGAGTGCTTCTACTGCAAGCAGACTGGACATTGGAAGCGGAACTACCCCAAGTATTTGGCAGATAAGAAGGATGGCAAAGTAAACAAAGGTATATGTGATATACATGTTATTGATGTGTACCTTACTAATGCTCGCAGTAGTACCTGGGTATTTGATACTGGTTCTGTTGCTAATATTTGCAACTCGAAACAGGGACTACGGATTAAGCGAAGATTGGCTAAGGACGAGGTGACGATGCGCGTGGGAAATGGTTCCAAAGTCGATGTGATCGCGGTCGGCACGCTACCTCTACATCTACCATCGGGATTAGTTTTAGACCTGAATAATTGTTATTTGGTGCCAGCGTTAAGCATGAACATTATATCTGGATCTTGTTTGATGCGAGACGGTTATTCATTTAAATCAGAGAACAATGGTTGTTCTATTTATATGAGTAATATCTTTTATGGTCATGCACCCTTGAAGAGTGGTCTATTTTTATTGAATCTCGATAGTAGTGATACACATATTCATAGTGTTGAAACCAAAAGATACAGAGTTGATAATGATAGTGCAACTTATTTGTGGCACTGCCGTTTAGGTCATATCGGTATAAAGCGCATGAAGAAACTCCATACTGATGGGCTTTTGGAATCACTTGATTATGAATCACTTGGTACTTGCGAACCGTGCCTTATGGGCAAGATGACTAAAACTCCGTTCTCCGGAACTATGGAGCGAGCAACTGATTTGTTGGAAATCATACATACCGATGTTTGTGGCCCAATGAATGTTGAGGCTCGCGGCGGGTATCGTTATTTTCTCACCTTCACAGATGACTTGAGCAGATATGGGTATATCTACTTGATGAAAAACAAGTCTGAAACATTTGAAAAGTTCAAAGAATTTCAGAGTGAAGTGGAAAATCATCGTAACAAGAAAATAAAGTTTCTACAATCTGATCGTGGAGGAGAATATTTGAGTCACGAGTTTGGTTTACATTTGAAACAATGCGGAATAGTTTCGCAACTCACGCCACCCGGAACACCACAACGAAATGGTGTGTTCGAACGTTGTAATCGTACTTTACTAGATATGGTGCGATCTATGATGTCTCTTACTGATTTACCGCTATCGTTTTGGGGTTATGCTTTAGAGACGGTCGCATTCACGTTAAATAGGGCACCATCAAAATCCGTTGATACGACGCCTTATGAACTATGGTTTGGCAAGAAACCAAAGTTGTCGTTTCTTAAAGTTTGGGGCTGCGATGCTTATGTGAAGAAACTTCAACCAGATAAGCTCGAACCTAAATCGGAGAAATGTGTCTTCATTTGGATACCCAAAAGAGACTATTGGGTACACCTTCTATCACAGATCTAAGGGCAAGATTTTTATTGCTAAAATCGGATCCTTTCTAGAGAAGGAGTTTCTCTCGAAAGAAGTGAGTGGGAGGAAAGTAGAACTTGATGAGATAACTGTATCTACTCCCTTGTTGGAAAGTAGTTCATCACAAGAACCGGTTCCTGTGACAACTACACCAATCAGTGAGGAAGCTAATGATATTGATCATGAAACTTCACACCAAGTTTCTACTGAACCTTGTAGGTCTACCAGAGTAAGATCTGCACTAGAGTGGTATGGTAATCCTATTCTGGAAGTCATGTTACTTGACCATGATGAACCTACGAACTATGAGGAAGCGATGATGAGCCCAGATTCCGCAAAATGGCTAGAAGCCATGAAATCTGAGATGGGATCCATGTATGAGAACAAAGTATGGACTTTGGTTGACTTGCCCGATGATCGGCAAGCCATTGAAAATAAATGGATCTTTAAGAAGAAGACTGACGCTGATGGTAATGTAACTGTCTATAAAGCTCGACTTGTTGCAAAAGGTTTTCGACAAGTTCAAGGGATTGACTACGATGAGACTTTCTCACCCGTAGCGATGCTTAAGTTTGTCCGAATCATGTTAGCTATTGTTGCATTTCATGATTATGAAATCTGGCAAATGGATGTCAAAACTGCATTCTTGAATGGATTTCTGGAAGAAGAGTTGTATATGATGCAGCCAAAAGGTTTTGTTGATCCAAAAGGTGCTAACAAAGTGTGCAAGCTCCAGCGATCCATTTATAGACTGGTGCAAGCATCTCAGAGTTGGAATAAACGCTTTGATAGTGTGATCAAAGCATATGGTTTTATACAGACTTTTGGAGAAGCCTGTATTTACAAGAAAGTGAGTGGGAGCTCTGTAGCATTTCTGATATTATATGTAGATGACATATTATTAATTGGAAATGATATAGAATTTCTGGATAGCATAAAGGGATACTTGAATAAAAGTTTTTCAATGAAAGATCTAGGTGAAGCTGCTTACATATTGGGCATCAAGATTTATAGAGATAGATCAAGACGCTTAATAGGACTTTCACAAAGCACATACCTTGATAAAATTTTGAAAAAGTTCAAAATGGATCAGGCAAAGAAAGGGTTCTTGCCCGTGCTTCAAGGTGTGAAGTTGAGTCAAACTCAATTCCCGACCACAACAGAAGATAGAGAGAAAATGAAAGATGTTCCCTATGCTTCAGCCATAGGCTCTATCATGTATGCAATGTTGTGTACCAGACCTGACGTATGCTTAGCAATAAGTTTGGCAGGGAGGTACCAAAGTAATCCAGGAGTGGATCACTGGACAGCGGTCAAGAACATCCTGAAATACCTGAAAAGGACTAAGAATATGTTTCTCGTATATGAAGGTGACAAAGAGCTAGTCGTAAATGGTTACGTCGATGCAAGCTTTGACACTGATCCGGATGATTCTAAATCGCAAACCGGATATGTGTTTTTATTAAACGATGGAGCTGTAAGTTGGTGCAGTTCTAAACAAAGCGTCGTGGCGGGATCTACATGTGAAGCGGAGTACATAGCTGCTTCGGAAGCAGCGAATGAAGGAGTCTGGATGAAGGAGTTCATTTACGATCTAGGTGTCATACCTAGTGCATCGGGACCAATGAAGATCTTCTGTGACAATACTGGTGCAATTGCTTTGGCAAAGGAATCTAGATTTCACAAGAGGACCAAGCACATCAAGAGACGCTTCAATTCCATCCGGGACCAAGTCCAAGTGGGAGACATAGAAATTTGCAAGATACATACGGATCTGAATGTTGCAGACCCATTGACTAAGCCTCTCTCACGAGCAAAACATGATCAGCACCAAGACTCCATGGGTGTTAGAATCATTACTATGTAATCTAGATTATTGACTCTAGTGCAAGTGGGAGACTGAAGGAAATATGCCCTAGAGGCAATAATAAAAGTTATTATTTATTTCCTCATATCATGATAAATGTTTATTATTCATGCTAGAATTGTATTAACCGGAAACATAATACATGTGTGAATACATAGACAAACATATAGTCACTAGTATGCCTCTACTTGACTAGCTCATTAATCAAAGATGGTTATGTTTCCTAACCATAGACATGTGTTGTCATTTGATTAACGGGATCACATCATTAGGAGAATGATGTGATTGACATGACCCATTCCGTTAGCCTAGCACTTGATCGTTTAGTATATTGCTATTGCTTTCTTCATGACTTATACATGTTCCTGTAACTATGAGATTATGCAACTCCCGTTTACCGGAGGAACACTTTGGGTACTACCAAACGTCACAACATAACTGGGTGATTATAAAGGAGTACTACAGGTGTTTCCAAAGGTACATGTTGAGTTGGCGTATTTCGAGATTAGGTTTTGTCACTCCGATTGTCGGAGAGGTATCTCTGGCCCTCTCGGTAATGCACATCACTATAAGCCTTGCAAGCAATGTGACCAATGAGTTGGTTACGGGACGATGCATTACGTAACGAGTAAAGAGACTTGCCGGTAACGAGATTGAACTAGGTATTGGATACCGACGATCAAATCTCGGGCAAGTAACATACCGATGACAAAGGGAACAACGTATGTTGGTATGCGGTTTGATCGATAAAGATCTTCGTAGAATATGTAGGAACCAATATGGGCATCCAGGTTCCGCTATTGGTTATTGACCGAGAATAGTTCTAGGTCATGTCTACATAGTTCTCGAACCCGTAGGGTCCGCACGCTTAACGTTACGATGACAGTTTTATTATGAGTTTATAAGTTTTGATGTACCGAAGTTTGTTCGGAGTCCCGGATGTGATCACGGACATGACGAGGAGTCTCGAAATGGTCAGGACATAAAGACTGATATATTGGACGACTATATTCGGACACCGGAAGTGTTCCGGACGTTTTCGGAGAAAACCGGAGTGCCGGAGGGTTACCGGAACCCCCCCGGGAGAGATAATGGGCCACATGGGCCTTGGTGGAAAGAGAGAGGGGCGGCCAGGGTGGGCCGCGTGCCCCCTCTCCCTCTGGTTCAAACTGGACTAGGAGGGGGGGCGGCGCCCCCCTCTTTCCTTCCCCCTCTCCCCCTTCCTTCCCCCTCCTAGTAGGAGTAGGAAAGGGGGAGTCCTACTCCTACTAGGAGAAGGACTCCTCCTCCTTGGCGCGCCCACAAGGGCCGGCCGGCCTCCCCCCTCCCTTCTTTATATACGGGGGCAGGGGGGCACCCTAGGACACACAAGTTGATCTACGGATCGTTCCTTAACCGTGTGCGGTGCCCCCCTCCACCATATTCCACCTCGGTCATATCGTCGTGGAGTTTAGGCGAAGCCCTGTGCCGGTAGAACATCATCATTGTCACCACGCCGTCGTGCTGACGGAACTCATCCCCGAAGCTTTGCTAGATCGGAGCCCGGGGATCGTCATCGAGCTGAACGTGTGCTGAACTCGGAGGTGACGTACGTTCGGTGCTTGGATCAGTCGGATCGTGAAGACGTACGACTACATCAACCGCGTTGTGTTAACGCTTCCGTTTGCGGTCTACGAGGGTACGTGGACATCACTCTCCCCTCTCGTTGCTATGCTATCACCATGATCTTGCGTGTGCGTAGGAAATTTTTTGAAATTACTACGTTCCCCAACAGTGGTATCCGAGCCTAGGTTATATGCGTTGATGTTATATGCACGAGTAGAACACAAGTGAGTTGTGGGCGATACAAGTCATACTGCTTACTAGCATGTCATACTTTGGTTCGGCGGTATTGTGAGATGAAGCGGCCCGGACCGACATTACGCGTACGCTTACGCGAGACTGGTTTCACCGTTACGAGCACTTGTGCTTAAAGGTGGCTGGCGGGTGTCTGTCTCTCTCACTTTAGCTGAATCGAGTGTGGCTATGCCCGGTCCTTGCGAAGGTTAAAACAGCACTAACTTGACGAACTATCGTTGTGGTTTTGATGCGTAGGTAAGAACGATTCTTGCTAAGCCCATAGCAGCCACGTAAAATTTGCAACAACAAAGTAGAGGACGTTTAACTTGTTTTTGCAGGGCATGTTGTGATGTGATATGGTCAAGACGTGATGCTATATTTTATTGTATGAGATGATCATGTTTTGTAACCGAAGTTATCGGCAATTGGCAGGAGCCATATGGTTGTCGCTTTATTGTATGAAATGCAAACGCCCTGTAATTACTTTACTTTATCACTAAGCGGTAGCGATAGTCGTAGAAGCAATAGATGGCGTAACGACAATGATGCTACGATGGAGATCAAGGTGTCGCGCCGGTGACAATGGTGATCACGACGGTGCTTCGAAGATGGAGATCACAAGCACAAGATGATGATGGCCATATCATATCACTTATATTGATTGCATGTGATGTTTATCCTTTATGCATCTTATCTTGCTTTGATTGACGGTAGCATTTTAAGATGATCTCTCACTAATTATCAAGAAGTGTTCTCCCTGAGTATGCACCGTTGCGAAAGTTCTTCGTGCTGAGACACCACGTGATGATCGGGTGTGATAGGCTCTACGTTCAAATACAACGGGTGCAAAACAGTTGCACACGCGGAATACTCAGGTTAAACTTGACGAGCCTAGCATATACAGATATGGCCTCGAAACACGGAGACCGAAAGGTCGAGCGTGAATCATATAGTAGATATGATCAACATAGTGATGTTCACCATTGAAACTACTCCATCTCACGTGATGATCGGACATGGTTTAGTTGATTTGGATCACGTGATCACTTAAATGACTAGAGAGATGTCTGTCTAAGTGGGAGTTCTTAAGTAATATGATTAATTAAACTTAAATTTATCATGAACTTAGTACCTGATAGTATCTTGCTTGTATATGTTTGTTGTAGATAGATGGCTCGTGTTGTTGTTCCGTTGAATTTTAATGCGTTCCTTGAGAAAGCAAAGTTGAAAGATGATGGTAGCAATTACACGGACTGGGTCCGTAACCTGAGGGTTATCCTCATTGCTGCACAGAAGAATTACGTCCTGGAAGCACCGCTGGGTGCCAGGCCTGCTGCTGATGCAACTGACGACGTTAAGAACGTCTGGCAGAGCAAAGCTGATGACTACTCGATAGTTCAGTGTGCCATGCTTTACGGCTTAGAACCGGGTCTTCAA
>NC_041393.1:485528643-485539289 GCF_002162155.2 Triticum dicoccoides
GCCACATGGGCCTTGGTGGAAAGAGAGAGGGGCGGCCAGGGTGGGCCGCGCGCCCCCTCTCCCTCTGGTCCGAACTGGACTAGGAGGGGGGCGGCGCCCCCCTCTTTCCTTCCCCCTCTCCCCCTTCCTTCCCCCTCCTAGTAGGAGTAGGAAAGGGGGAGTCCTACTCCTACTAGGAGGAGGACTCCTCCTCCTTGGCGCGCCCACAAGGGCCGGCCGGCCTCCCCCTCCCTCCTTTATATACGAGGGGCAGGAGGGCACCCTAGGACACACAAGTTGATCTACGGATCGTTCCTTAGCCGTGTGCGGTGCCCCCCTCCACCATATTCCACCTCGGTCATATCGTCGCGGAGTTTAGGCGAAGCCCTGCGCTGGTAGAACATCATCATCGTCACCACGCCGTCGTGCTGACGGAACTCATCCCCGAAGCTTTGCTGGATCGGAGCCCGGGGATCGTCATCGAGCTGAACGTGTGCTGAACTCGGAGGTGCCGTACGTTTGGTGCTTGGATCGGTCGGATCGTGAAGACGTACGACTACATCAACCGCGTTGTGTTAATGCTTCCGTTTACGGTCTACGAGGGTACGTGGACATCACTCTCCCCTCTCGTTGCTATGCCATCACCATGATCTTGCTTGTGCGTAGGAAATTTTTTGAAATTACTACGTTCCCCAACAAATATACCCTAGAGGCAATAATAAAGTTATTATTTATTTCCTTATTTCATGATAAATGTTTATTATTCATGCTAGAATTGTATTAAACGGAAACTTAGTACATGCGTGAATACATAGACAAAACATAGTGTCCCTAGTATGCCTCTACTTGACTAGCTCATTAATCAAAGATGGTTATGTTTCCTAATCATAAACATGTGTTGTCATTTGATGAACGGGATCACATCATTAGGAGAATGGTGTGATGGACATGACCCATCCGTTAGCTTAGCATTATGATCGTTACAGTTTTATTGCTACTGCTCTCTTCATGACTTATAATGTTCCACGGACTATGAGATTATGCAACTCCCCGAATATCGGAGGAACACTTTGTGTGCTACCAAACGTCACAACGTAAATGGGTGATTATAAAGGTGCTCTACAGGTATCTCCAAAGGTGTTTGTTGGGTTGGCATAGATCGAGATTAGGATTTGTCACTCCGTGTTTCGGCGAGGTATCTCTGGGCCCTCTCGGTAATACTCATCACTATAAGCCTTGCAAGCATTGTGACTAATGAGTTAGTTGCGGGATGAAGTATTATGGAACGAGTAAAGAGACTTGCCGGTAACGAGATTGAACTAGGTATGATGATACCGACGATCGAATCTTGGGCAAGTAACATACCGATGACAAATGGAATAACGTATGTTGTTATGCGGTTTGACCGATAAAGATCTTCGTAGATTATGTAGGAACCAACATGAGCATCCAGGTTCCGCTATTGGTTATTGACCGGAGATGTGTCTCGGTCATGTCTACATAGTTCTCGAACCCGTAGGGTCTGCACACTTAACGTTCGATGACGATTGGTATTATGAGTTTATGTGATTTGATGTACCGAAGGTTGTTCGGAGTCCCGGATGTGATCACGGACATGACGAGGAGTCTCTAAATGGTCGAGACATAAAGATTAATATACTGGACGACTATATTCGGACTCCGAAAGTGTTTCGGAGAAGTTTCGGATAAAACCGGAGTGCCGGAGGGTTACCGGAACCCCCCGAGGGAACTAGTGGGCCTCGATGGGCCTTAGTGGAGAGAGAGGAGGGCCGCAGGAGGGCTGGCCGCCCCTCCCCCCTTGAGTCCGAATAGGACAAGGGAAGGGGCGCCCCCCCCCCCTTTCCTTCTCCCTCTATCCCTCTCCTTCCTTCCCCCTCTCTCCTTCTTGGTGGAAACCTGCTAGGACTTGGAGTCCTAGTAGGATTCCACCTTTGGGCGCGCACCAAGGAGGGCTAGCCGGCCTCCCCTCTCCTCCTTTATATACGGGGGAAGGAGGCATCCCATAGACAAGCAAGTTGATCTTTTAGCCGTATGCGGTGCCCCCCTCCACAGTTGCACACCTCGGTCATATCGTCGTAGTGCTTAGGCGAAGCCCTACGCTGATAACTTCATCATCACCGTCGCCACGCCGTCGTGCTGACGAAACTCTCCGTCGGCCTCAACTGGATCAAGAGTATGATGGACGTCATTGAGCTGAACGTGTGCTGAACACGGAGGCACCGTGCGTTCGATACTTGATTGGTTGGATCGCGAAGAAGTTCGACTACATCAACCGCGTTATTGAAACGCTTCCGCTTTCGGTCTACGAAGGTACGTGGACACACTCTCCCCTCTCGTTGCTATGCATCATCTAGATATATCTTGCGTGACCATAGGTTTTTTTTGAAATTACCGCGTTCCCCAACAGCTTCATCCCTCGCGTTCGCCGCGTGCCTCCGACCCTTCCTCTTGGCCGACTCCCCTACCCGTTGTTCGGGCGTCAGCATCTTCTTTGGCTTGGGCACGGCGACGGTCTTGCGGGGGGCGCGAGGCTTGCCTTTGCCGAAGGGGGCAGTCGTCATGCCAGACGAGGTGAGGGAGGTGAGGCCAGCGGCGGCGTCGAGGTCGTCGTCCATGGCGGGGGGTGGGAGCGCGCGCGGAAGGGAGGGTTTTTGGGAGGAAATGGAGGGAAATGGTGAAGGCTGCCACCGACCAGCGGCCCCATGGGTAGAAGAAGGTGAGCATGCGCGCGTTCATCCCGTGTCCGCGCCGACGTAAATCCAACTCAAAATGAGCCGGGAATGAGTCGGCAGCCGGACGAAAAACGGACGCGCGTCCGTTTAGGTCAGCGCGTTGGGCCGACTTTTCTGTCCGTACTGACCCAAACGGACGTCCGCGGACTAAATGGGTCGCCCAGTTGGAGTTCCTCTAAAATATAATAATTTCGTGTTGAACTTGTAGATTTTACACACGAATCGCGTTTTCTTTTGCTCAACTTCGCCGCCTCTTGAAGAGAATACCCTACTCGGAACACTGGCAGAAGCTAGCAGAACGAAGAACGATGGGAACCCGGTTGCTAAAAATACTAGTCCCGTAGATTGCCGCTTGCTTCGGTTGGGAATGCCTTTCATCCTTTACCACGGAATCAAGGAGGAGTCCGTAAAAACGAGCCCCAAGTGGAGTGGACGCATCACATCGTAAATCCGGAGCCAATTATGGAGAAAACAACGGGTAGCGCACAGGGGGACGGAACGGCCCGGCCTGTCGGAGTCGGTATAACGCAGTGGACGGAATTGCTCCCTGCTCTGCCCGTAGCGATCAGTAATCCTATCACCTCCCCGGCTGCCCGGGGGCCCCACGCCACATGCTGCGCGCCTCCTCCCGCGTCGCGATCAGCCGGGCTATCATCGCGCCCCGGTTCCCCCGTCCCGCCGCGGCGCCGCCGCATCACCAGAACTTATCCGGTTATCCCCGGAGAACCGCCCCGCGTCTCCTTTACGCTTGCCTCTGAACTGATAGGCCTAGTCGTCGTCCGCCCAGTGACGCGAGGAGGCGCAAGGAAAGGTATAATATCTGTCGAGAGCGCCGACGCGACGGCTTCGCGGTCAATCCCGGTGCCCGTTGGCAGCGGCAAGTTGGTCATGCTTTACGCGCACATCATGCGATGCCTCGTCGGCTCGCCGTCGCCTTATCAGGATTGTTGGATGCCCGGATTGGGGTGTGGTCATGCGGTGTGGTCATGCTGAAATGGAAGGTCCTATTATTTTGTCTCTGACAAAACCCTGCTGCATCCATCGCCAGGCTTATCGCCCCGCAGGGCACATGGCGCCGCTGCTTGCTTGTACGTACGTGGGAAATATCTGCCATGGCCCACGGAAAGTAGCCAGCCACCAAGAAAATCAATGAAGTTGACGACCATCTGGGTTATATACGTATACCAACATAAATATGGAAAGGCGCCCGTCGAAAGGATGGTGGGCACACACTGTTTACCAAAACAGATAGCGAGTTAATTAAGGGCTGAAAACGAAATGCCGGGTATCTTCCCGTCGCCAGGCAGCTTCGTCAGTCTACCACATTACCAAGCTCTCAAAGAAGACTTTTAGAGTGTGGATACGTCAGTTGTACTAAATACATGTACACGTCTGTTAGAATCTGCCGGCCGGACCATGTTTCTTCAATCCCAATGTTCTTCCGGTGGGATTCAGTGTTTTCTCAAGCACGCCATATGGTATGACGCACTACCCAGCGGCACTGCAGAAGTAAAACCCTGAACCTGAATCTATGCGCTTCAGCTCCAACAAATAAACAGCTGCATCAAATGCTGATAATCAAACTCTGTTTTCAGACTATGCACTCCAGGCAAATTTATTGGCTCAATGGATAACCGTATGTATGTTTGTAATAATTTTTTATTACATCATCGGAAGGACAAAGGGTGTTCAGGTGGTCGTAGCATTCTGGGCTGCTACAGAAAATCACACATTCAACTCAGCGTTGGCAGCTAATGGTTCAAACACTGATTCGACCTCATCCATGTTTACGTCTTCCAGAGTTGCTGGATTCCATTTTGGATTCTGCAAATGATGAGACGATTCAATGGAATGATTAGGGTATGCTACTGATCCCTTTAGGTTAAATGAACCACTATCAAATAAGATTTTAGATAACCCTCCCCAGGATGAATATGTAAATGACGTCAAGTCACACCACGAGTAAAATGCACAAAATGTATGCATGTAATGTGTGCCGCTGTGCCTTATACTCCCTCCCTCCAAAATTACTTGTCACTCAAATGGGTGTATGGGTGTATCTAGTATTAAAATACGTCTAGATACATCCATTTGAGCGACAAGTAATTTGGACGGAGGTACTATTTTGGTTGCTAGCTTGAACATGAGCTCTCTACCTAATCTTGCAAGATAAACAGACAGCGGTCCAAGGTGCATTATAGTTTAATGTAAAATAGACTTTTTTTGCCCAATTTTGCAATACATAGATGACACCAGGATCTAATTATTTTATTATTTCTGATTTAATGTTTCAAAAAGTTCACAGACTATCTCAAAGCTTAAATAGTACTAGAAAAAGATTAGGTACAAGTTATCCTACATTATCTGATTTAAGACAAATTTCAATCTATATGTGGAGAGAGCAGCCATTGCAGTTCCTACTTTAAAATATTGCCATTGCATAACAGACCAGGGGTCTACGGCTATCTGTATGCCAAAAAAAAGGGAAAAGGACAGACCCAGTGCTAGAAACTCCCACCAGGTGGGGTCTGGGCAAGGATTACACGAGGCAAGCCTTACCCCTGCACAGTGCAATGCAGAGAGGCTGCGTCGGAACCAATACCTCTTGGCACAAGTGGGGGCAGAGAGGCTGCGTCGAAACCAAGACCTCTTGGCACAAGTGGGCACTACTTCACCACTGCGCCAGGCCTGTCCTTCTCTATCTGTATGCCCAATGATTATAAAAATGTAGTGACAATTCAGGTGATTTATATAGTTAATTAAGTCAAATTCAGTGAACTGGGTCATATTTGGAGAGGAACAAGCTATGGGGAAAATGCTTTTTAGCCTCTGTCAGGGCATGGGAAGAACGCAGTTTTAGGCTCTAATAAGCATAGGCCATATTTCCAAGGGAGGCTTAAGCCACACTTTGGCAAGCCTTTTTCTCCCTGACAAAAGCCATAAGTAGTCAGCACAGACTTACTCACGTAGGTTATGACACAAGGCCACCTTGGCTCAATCTTTGCTCCGGTGGGATTTTGCAGAAGGGGGGCTCTGATAAAGGCATATAAAACCACTGGATGTTCATGGTATGCACCCACCTTTGTTACTGGTATAAGAATCATGTATGGGCATGGACCAGCAAAGCCCTATGGTTTTGTGCGGTTAGCCAAAAACAGGCTTATGCACAAGCAACAGCTGAGCCAAAATGAGGGAAAGTAACTCCTGGCCTTACAAGCTGAACAAGTCTTAGCTGGCTTAATTTGTCTTGTTTGTTGAAACTGGCATGCAGAGTAAAAAAAATACTTGAGTGCTAATAATGCCAGTACAACCCATCAGGTAGGTTTAAGCTTATGGCAACTTTGAACTTAGGATTTGTAGAACTTATGGTACAAAAGTTGATAGTGGAAAGCAAAACGTTCTAACTGGTTGGACCCCCTATAGGCTTACAGCATTGATCATAGGTGGAAACACATGTACCACACACATCTAACAATATGTGTCTGTGCCTCTAGTGAAACTAAAACCCTTTTGGACAAAACAATTTAAGATTTTGAGACTGAAAAATAAAACCATATGACTTGCCTGGTCCTTGTCAACTAAGACAGCTCGTACACCTTCAGCAAAATCACTTCGAACCGACGATCTCAAGGCAATGCGGTACTCCAATTTCATAACACCAGCCAACTGAATGTGCCAAGCAACAGAATAAGAAAGACAGAAAGAAATAGAAATGTTCAATGGTACAGGATACAGGAGACTACCTTAGATAGATAATTTTCATTGTTCCCATACGACGATGCAACTCGAGAGAAATGTTTCTGTGTTAAACAAAGAGAAAACGGAGCACCTTTCTGAAGTCCTGCTAAAGCATCATTGGCCCATTCTGACACTGCAGCCAACAAAACAAAGAACAATTTACATATATGCATTCATTCTTCTCTAGTCACTACTGCACTAGATTTAGTTCTTATATAGAACAGGCCCTTTTCAAATAAAAGTAGTTGGCACTGTTTTCACTATATCAGTGTTGGTGCCCTGAAAGAGGACGCTTAACAGAAGATTACCAGTGGCGTCACCACTTTGACTTCGCTTCTTTAGCTCTTCCACTGATTCAGTAGCTGATTTATCAGGACCAAAAGAAGAAACAATATCCGGTAAAAGCTTTTCTAATTGAGGCACCGACTCAGGTTCCTTCTTGTACCCAGTCAGGAGTGACTCAACATCTTTGTGAGGATCAGCAGTGCTGCAACAAGACAAAGAGAACAACGTATGTCAAGATACTACTAAAATAGTATAGAAATATTGCAAGCACTTACTGTGTCATGAATCTAAGATACTACTCCCTCCGTTCACAAATATAAGATGTTCTAACTTTTTTTGAATTGGATGTATATAGCACGTTAGTGTGTTTGTTCACTCATTTCAGTCTGTATGTAGTTCATATTGAAATATCCAAAACATCTTATATTTGTGAACAGAGGGAGTAATACATAGACAGAGAACTATAAAATATAGATAGTTACTAAAATTGCATATTAATGTGTGCAATATGTTTTGGCCAAGTAAGTTAGACACATACAAGTTAGCACTCAGGAGGGATTCCTTGAGTGAACCCAAGTCCCCGGAAGGTACATAATGGGTTCCGAGACCTATGAACAGAGCATCAGCAGGTGAAGATATTCTTTTTCCTGTCATCCCAAGGTAAGCTCCTGAAAGAAGATTTTTTTTGCAAACAGAAAGAAGCAGATGTTAGTGAAAAAGAGAAAGTAAATAAGGACATTATATGATTTAAACACACTTTATCCATTTGGGAACATAGAAAACCACAACAATGTCACAGTATTAGTGCAAAGAACAACTCAGGATAGCATAAGTAAAGATCTGGCATACAGCCCATTCACCATAACTGAACAATAATTGCATAAGTAGCATGAAAGATTTGGAGTTTAAAACTGTCCAGCACGTTCCAGAATACAGAAAACAGAGAACTTGTATTAAATATTCAAATGATTATGCTCCACTAAAAGTGATCATTGAGACACCCATACAACACAAATGGAGATAAAAGGGATAGCAAAAATAAGATAACAGAGAAACACAATGAGGTATGGACATCAAGACACATAGGAGTGCATGATATAGGGACTAGGGAGGGAGGGTATGGTTCTAACTAGTGACTACTGTACAACTAGCTAGCGATGCAATACATGCCATCAAGTTGGAAACATGATGGTTATATGACATAGAGAAATTAGTAGAGAAGATATCACCTACAAATTGATAAACTAGAGGGGGGAAGGGGGGATACAGAAGCATACCGACTGCGCCCCCTCCTGGCGCTTTTGCACCGATGTAAGCAAAGCCAACATCTGGGAACAAGCCAATACCATTTTCTGGCATGGCCAGGAGTGTTCTCTGTAATAGTAGCAGATTGAAAAGCATGATCAGTCTTTATAATGCAGAAGTTGAAAGTAGACCTCATTAATAAAGAGAAAATTGAGTTGCACAATTGCCTCGGTAATAACGCGGTAGCGGCCATGTCCAGACAATCCAATTCCAAACCCCATGGTCACACCATCCATCAAGCATATATAAGGTTTTGCATACTCATGTATCTTGCAAATCAAAGAGTACTCAGCTGTGAAGACCTGAAAAGGAAAACTGTGTCTCTTAGTGATGTAAATGATAACAATATACATTCGGCTATTTTCATTTACCAATGCAACACAGCAGAGACACACCAAGGAGCACAAGCTAAGGTTAGTACATGCAGAATTATGTGTATTAAACATTACTTTATACAGTAAAGAGAGTGTTTGCCAGCAATATAGCAATTAAGGTCATCATAAACAAGCTAAGCATACAAAATCTTAGCACTGTACAATATTATCATTTAGCAAATACCAATGCTACAAAAAGGAAACACAGCAAGAAGCACAAGGTACTAGTAAGACAAGCAGATTTGTGTCTATTAAACATTAATTATTCAACAATAATATATAGAGGGTGCTTCTCAGCAGCCTACCAGTTACAAAATCAGCTAAGCATTACAAAGTCTTAGTACTATGAATAAATAGATGTATTGTATGATTCTAGACAACTGATCCTGATTGTATTGGTATCGTAATGTTAGATGGAGAGTGGGTGAAAGAAGCAGATAGTGTTACAAGAATAGGTGGTGAGTAGTGACTTGTGGGTGACATACAAACCCTCTCTAAAATATACACATTCCACAGCTTGAGAGATAACAAAAAGCATAAAATATCAGTACAGGAAAACAATAGCTCATTATATTCTTTCACTTTCCATGTAATTGGAATCAATCAATAGAATGCTTGTAAGTTGGATTTGTCTTTTTCCTTTTCATGCTATGAAAATCAACCAATGGAATGACAATATCTCATTTTTTACTGTTGTCATGATATACCACCTCGCTTTCTAGTCTTTTACTAGAACCATGCCCGTGCGTTGCAACGAGATATAAATCTTCTAGTACGTCGGGATTGTGATTTACCTGTCTATAATAATGCGATTGTGTAAATAAATGATCATCAAATTCTGCCCATGAATTACCTTATATTTTGATCCAAAGTTTGGTAAGTAAATTAAAGTGCAACTGATTCAAAAGGTAAGTAAATTAAGTTGATTTATTATCATACAAGAAAGGTTGGACGAAGGGGTGGTGGGAAGAAAGGTGAAATGGGATCCTTACGTTCTTTTTAAGTAGTATAGTAGAGATAGAGATAGAGATATCCCAAAAATGAGGTAACGTTGGAGTTGATATTTTGTTTAGAATTGTCCTCATGAACATTATAAATCAATCCTTCCAACTCAACAGGGCATTGAATTCATATGCCATTAGTGGTTCACAGTCAATAATTAAGTAAATGTTACAATGTTTAGATGCATCAATGAGCGAAATATTGAATTATAATTCAGAGTGTCGCAGAATCATTTGAATTATTACATTAGTTTGAAGTTGGCTGCGAAATTCAAGTTTTTCAATTGTTCCTTCAGATTGGAGTACAATTTCAACTATGTATTTTATAACAGTGCAACTCATTTCTTGGATACAAACAAGGTCTTATTGCTAGACCTCTATTATCTCTGGCATAGTGCAATCAATAGAAAGTCTCTTCACATCCCCACCTGCAGTTTACACTAAGCAGCAGTCACTATCTGTGCAAATTTGAGCAATGCTATAGACAAAAACATACTGATGCCGCATACATTTTGAACAAAACATAATAATAAAAGAACCATCAGTTCTAAAAGTGAAAGACCTTTTGCACAAATGATGTGCTCTTGTCCTTTTGAATTTCCGATGCAACACCCTTAATATCCATCCCTGCATTGGCCATGAATCGTAATTGAAAACATATCCAATGCTCCGGACACAAAAAGGCAATACAGCGTGTTCAATGTCCAAGGCATATCTTTATTCACCACGTAGAAGGGGGGACAAAATGGAGAGAAAAAATACCAGCTGAGAAGGCGCGGGGAGAACTGCTTTCCACAAGAATGCACTTCACATTTGGATTTGTTTCCCAGTCATCAAGAAATGCCTTGTACCTAAGGTCCATTTCTGCACCCATTTGAGGCAACAACTATGTGAGTGGAGCTCAATAAGGTATCAAACAAACATTCTATGGGGGAGGTCGGGGGAGATTTAAATGGGGTAGGCCCATTAGGTGCCGCACAAGGCAGTTAGTTCGTGTAAGATAACATTTACGTAATGACAAAACACCTCTAGGATGCCATTTATTTCCTAACAGGGGAGTGATACATTGCCCTTCGCAGCAGCTCAATAGACACGTGTTGCACCAAACCATCTCAATTTGGACATCAGGTTCACCCGGCAGGAACCATATTTTTCGTAGGACTTCAAGAGATTTTGTAAGATTAGAAGCCCTCTCAATTATCAATGATATC
>NC_041393.1:485539652-485572737 GCF_002162155.2 Triticum dicoccoides
TTTCCTGGTTCCATCACTTGGCAAATAGAAGACACCTCCCGCTTGAACCAGGCATGTACTCCCGCCATCAACTGCCACACGATCGCTGTGCAGCAAGAAATGAGGCACATGTGTGACATCTTTGTGTGGGCCTTCGATGTGAGCATGCCAGCTTCTAGTGGCCAGCCAGATCAATGGACTCACATGATTGCCCAAAAGATACACATGCTGGTGCTGCCATACTGTCATGTGAAATTAATGGCAGCATCTGGTGTTGCCAGTGTAGGTGGAGTATTTAGCAGCCAATTTATTTCAGTTGATGTCTACTCACTCACTACTTCGGATGTACTCCCTCCGTTCCAAAATAAGGGAGTACTGTACAAGCCGAACTGAAATCCCGCACAGTACACTACCTAAACACTAGAGCTTAAAAAACTTAAATAAACGCAGCGCAACGCGAATTTCACCTAATCATCCGCAACCTAGCAAACCAGGGAGGATAGCGCGAGTAAATCAAGGTATTCCCGCCCAAATCACGCCGCAAGGCACGCCGGCGCAACCGGTCAGGCAAAAGAGGAGGAGGGCGACCCGCACCGAGGTTCATGGCGTTGAGGGCCTTGGGGCGGTCGAGGGTGATGACGGCGACGCCGTTGGGGAAGACGCGACCCTTCACGAACTCCTCCGCGGCGGCGGCGGCCATGGCGACGAAGCGGCGGCCGAGGCGGAGGGGGACGAGGCTAGGGCTCGGGGCTAGGGTTTGGGAGGAGGAGGAGGAGAAGGCAGCGGTAGAGACCGGGATGCGAGAGAGCAGAGCTCGCATAGCGACGTGACCGAAGGTGAAGTGCTGGGCGACAGGTGGACACTGACTAAGTGGTTTGCTCAAAATGCCGTTGTTTAGAAACAGAGATTGAGAGAAAGAAAGGATCGAGAGAATAAGTGATTGTTTGATGATTGAGTTGGGTATTTATACGTCCCCAACAGATGCATACAAAGGTCGGTTTACAAGGATCACGCCCTCCCGAAGGGACGTAGCGTTTGAACAAAAATAACTACTTATAATTAGTTTATACTCCCACCGTCCAGAAATACTTGTCGTAGAAATTGATGAAAATGAATGCATCTAGAACAAAAATACATCTAGATACATCCATCTCCCCGACAAGTATTTCCGGACGGAGAGAGTACTAAGATGTAAGCTAATCTAATAACTGCCTAGGTAGCTTAGGATCTAAGCTAATTTATTCCTAACACTTCTCATTGGACGACGTTATTTCTTGAAAATATCTTGTATAATATTTGAATCTTCTAGTGACGGGGGATAGACCCTAGGTAGCCTCATCCACACCTCAACAATTTTTAAGACATCGGGGCTAGTCAAGCCCTTCAACCTGACTGGTCGCAAGGTCGGCCCACGGGGTCGGCTGGTGCCAACAGGCCGCCTCCTAGAAGGCGGCGAGGGCATGGGCCGACTCCTACCAGGCGGCCCCTCGCCCCCTCAAAGTTCGCACCCACCTGCTACGACAAGACAAGGCGTGGCAACAGTGCAACCTGCCACCCCCAAATCCAGGATGGAACGTGGCCACAGTGCAGACGTACCAAGCGGGAAACCCTCGCCTGATGCGACACTGTAATCACGCGGCCCATGACGTCGCCTACGCCAGACAGGGCCATGCTCCCACGACGGGCGGTCGGTGTGGCCCGCAGACGGAGAGCCCACCTGTCCGCGTATCACCGAAAGGCGGCAAGGCCAGGGCAAGCGGCCACAAGGGGAGGCCGACTCCTAGCATACGGCCGTCCCTCCCGTTGGAGTCTGTGCGCCATTAACCAGAAGTGACGGGGTGTGGCTACAACAATCGCCCGCCAGGCGGTGGTACTGTAGCCGTACGCCCCCCGACCAAGCTACCGTCATCAGAGGTGAGGCTACAGTGCGGCATAGTCCTCCTGGCCCGCAGGCGGCGTGTGGCACCCCGGTTTAGAAAAACCGGAACGCCCCGTATTCCAGCCCAGAGATCAAGGAGAAGTCTCTGGAATACGGCACTGCTTGACATAGAACAAATCAGCTCTTATTACAAGAATAATAATACACGGGTCTGATGTTACAAAGAATCACATCAGCACGGCGACACTACGCCTGCGATACTACACTTGCTCTATGCTAGCAGCGGAACAACTCGAAACAGCAAAAATCTTCTAGCAGCGGAACAACGATGAAGGTAGTGAAACTCCACTCCGCAGGGACTCTGGCAGGGACACGATCTAGCTCGCACGAACGGAAACCACGACAAGCAATCAAGCAATCACAGCATCACCTGCAATCTTGCATGACACGCCAGGTCAGCACATTGAATGTACTTGCAAGCTCACAACAACCAAAAACATCAAGGTAAGACAACAACATAGCATTAAGCAGGTTAATTAAATTAACAGCTACCATGATACAACAGCAACTACTAAGCATGATGTGAAACTACTACAATAATGATAAATCACCATCTCAGATCTCCATAACCATATCTCTCTTGGATAACTGCCAAGCAATATACCATCTCGATCACCTCATGATCAAAACCAACCGGTGATCTTTCTGGCGATCACAACCATGACCAACACTTGGTCTCAAACGGTGATCTTTTCGGCGATCACTACCATGACCAACACTTGGTCTCAAACGGTGATCTTTCCGGCGATCACTACCATGACCAACACTTGGTCCCTAACATCATCATCAACATCCGGCCAACCTGTACTACTCAAAATATCAACATATAAATCACTTATAAGTCATTCCATCATGTGAGTGTTGATCAAACGGTGTGACCTAGTACGAACCCATGGCCATGACCGAGGACGCGGCTATCGATAGTTTAAACAAACACACTCTGCAGAGGTAGCGCACTTTAACCACACCACGGAACCCATGGCCTCGCACTCCCATTCGGGTGGACCAACGGCGTTCCGACAAAACCGATCTACTACCATGATACTCTCCCGGCCACTCCGACTCACTCCCCACCGGGCTAGTCCTGGGTGGCCCCGTGCCTACCAAAGACCCCACCGGCCACTGTCATGGCCAAAACAATAAACCGTCCCAAACGGGGACAACCCGGGTACAACAACAACAGCGGGCACACAAGGCTTATGTCCGCCTACCTGATTAGGGTAGCGCGCGCCCATAACCTTCCCTCTTTGGAGGCACCGGCGAGAGACATGACAATAGCATCCCATTAGGGCCTTCCCACAAAGGCAAATGTGGTTGCATTGGTGAAAGCCCAGTTCGGTGGCACCTGACCAACTTAATGATGGAATTTATCCCCAAAAATATAACTGTGGTAACTGATACTCCGATATCAACTATCAAACTATAATCCAAGTCATAGCAATATCCAAAAAATAATCTGAGCATAATATCATCATACCAAAATACTCCGAGGATAGCATAACACTACTATCATGATGAGTCCTAAAACAATAATCCTACTACTCCAATAACCAGAACAAAGCTATCCAGCTAAGATCCACACGTGAAAGTGCAACTATCCCTAGGTGGTTTTGGTAGTTCATAACAACATATAGCTCATTGAGCTAATGCTATTCCAAGACTATTATTTCAGGAAAGCTCAATGAATGGCATGGCATGGATGATGAAAGTGGATCCCTCAAAATACTAAGGACAAAGGATTGGCTCAAACTCAATAGCTCAAGACTCTTCATTTTATATTTTAGTGATCCAAGATCACATTGAGTCTATAGGAAAAGCCAATACTATCAAGGAGGGATGAGGTGTTGCTTAATGAGCCTCTTGCTTCATGTGCTTAGTGATATGCTCCAAAAACCCTCAATTACTTTCTCACTTCCACAAATGACCTAAACCCAAAGCCAAAATCGGTCACACCGATTCTTCCTATCCGACGCCACCGATTTCAAATGTCATAGCCACTGCCACAAACCCTAGGAAAATCGGTTCTACCGATAGGGATCTCGGTCTCACCGAGATGGGATTGTAATCTCTCTGTTTCCCTTCGTAACGTTTCGGTCAAACCGAAGTGAGCAAACGGTCCCACCGAGATTGCAATGTAAACTCTCTATTTCCCTTTTGTAACATTTCGGTCTCACCAAAAAGAGCAAATCGGTCCCACCGAGTTTACCTGACCAACTCTCTGGAAAGCTTATTACCAAAATCGGTCTCACCAAGTTTGTGTAATCGGTCTTACCGAGATTACGTTATGCCCTAACCCTAACCGAATCGGTCTCACCGAGTTGCATGTCAGTCCCACCGAAAATCACTAACGGTCACTAGGTTTACTAAATCGGTCCGACCAAGTCTGTTGAATCGGTCCCACCGAGTTTGGTAAATTGTGTGTAACGGTTAGATTTTGTGTGGAGGCTATATATACCCCTTCACCTCCTCTTCATTCGTGGAGAGAGCCATCAGACTAAACCTACACTTCCAACTTACCATTTCTGAGAAAGAACTACCTACTCATGTGTTGAGGCCAAGATATTCCATTCCTACCATATGAATCTTGATCTCTAGCCTTTCCCAAGTTGCTTTCCACTCAAATCTTCTTTCCACCAGATCCAAATCCTATGAGAAAGAGTTGAATGTTGGGGAGACTATCATTTGAAGCACAAAAGCAAGGAGTTCATCATCAACGCACCATTTGTTACTTCTTGGAGAGTGGTGTCTCCTAGATTGGCTAGGTGTCACTTGGGAGCCTCCGACAAGATTATGGAGTTGAACCAAGGAGTTTGTAAGGGCAAGGAGATCGCCTACTTCATGAAGATCTACCGCTAGTGAGGCAAGTCCTTCGTGGGCGACGACCATGGTGGGATAGACAAGGTTGCTTCTTCGTGGACCCTTCTTGTGTGGAGCCCTCCGTGGACTCGCGCAACCGTTACCCTTCGTGGGTTGAAGTCTCCATCAACGTGGATGTACGATAGCACCACCTATCGGAACCACGCCAAAAACATCCGTGTCTCCAATTGCATTTGAATCCTCCAAACCCTTCCCTTTACTTTCTTGCAAGTTGCATGCTTTAATTTCCGCTGCCTATATACTTTTTGCATGCTTGCTTGAATAGTGTGATGATTGCTTGACTTGCCCTAAGATAACTAAAATCTACCAAACTCTAAAATTGGGAAAAGGTTAACTTTTTAATTGGTCAAGTAGTCTAATCACCCCCCCTCTAGACATACTTCAAGGTCCTACAAGTGGTATCAGAGCTTTGGTCTCCATTTGCTTTGATTTCCATAGCTTTTGGTGGTCATAGCCTTGGTTTCACAACCTACGAGAGTATGGCGTCTAGCGAGGGAAATTATCACCGTAGAGGTCTTCACTTTGATGGTACTAAATTTGCTAGTTGGAAGCATAAGATGAAAATGCATATTCTTGGACATAACCCCGCCGTTTGGGCTATTATTTGTATTGGCTTGCAAGGTGAATTCTTTGATGGGAGAGAGCCGAACCGTGAAGCTAATGCGGAAGAATTGAAGATGCTGCAATACAACGCTCAAGCTTGTGATATCATCTTCAACGGATTGTGCCTCGAAGAATTCAACAAAATCAGCCGTCTTGAGAATGCAAAAGAAATTTGGGACACTTTGATTGATATGCACGAAGGTACCGAATCCGTCAAGGAATCCAAGTTGGATGTGCTCCAAAGTCAGCTTGACAAGTTCAAAATGCAGGATGGTGAAGGTGTCGCTGAAATGTACTCTAGGCTTGCTCTGATTACAAATGAGATTGTCGGCTTAGGGAGTGAAGAGATGACCGACAGATTCATCATCAAGAAGATCCTAAGAGCATTGGATGGAAAGTATGATACCATGTGCACATTGATCCAAATGATGCCAAACTACAAAGATCTCAAGCCAACGGAAGTCATTGGAAGGATTGTTGCTCATGAGATGTCACTCAAGGATAAGGAGGAACTTCACAACAAGTCAAGTGGTGCTTACAAAGCCTCAAGTGAAACCCCCACATCATCAAGTGAGAAACAAACCTTCAATGAAGAATTGAGCTTAATGGTGAAGAACTTCAACAAATTCTACAAGAGTAGAAGCAAAGAAAGAAGCTCCAAGTCAAGGTCTTACCATGACAAAAGATCTTCTAGTCAAGAGCGCAATTGCTACAATTGTGGGAGGCCTGGACACTATTCCAATGAGTGTACAGCACCCTACAAAAGAAGAGAAGATTCTCCAAAAAGAAGAAGCAAAAGAGAAGAATCACCACCAAGAGAGAGGAGGAGTAGAGATGATCGTTATGAACGAAGAACCTCACGGAGAAGCAAAGATTCGGAAAGGAAGGACAAGTCATCAAGGAGCTACACAAAACGAAGACATCAAGCTCATGTTGGTGAATGGGTTTCCGGCTCCGACTCCGACAAACACTCCGAGAGAAGGTATCACTCTGACTTCGAATATACTCAAGATGAAGGTGTTGCCGGTCTAGCACTTGTGTCAACCAACTCCTACAACATATTTGATTCACCAAATGAAGGAATTGGAAGATGCTTCATGGACAAAGGTCCAAAGGTAACACATCCTGAGTATGTTGATTTCAATAGTGATGAAGATGGCTTGCTTGTGGATGATGATTTACTTGTTGACAACTCTAGTGATGAATACTATGATGAAACGTCAATTAATCATGCTAAACAAGATAAAACAAATGACAATGATAAGGAGAAGATTGAGCTTCTAACTAAAGAACTAAACACTCTTAAGTTGGCTCATGAAACTATCTTCGAATATCATCGAGAACTTTTAAGGGCTCATGAGAAGTTACGCTTTGAAAAGCTCAATCTTGAGCAAGAGCATGAGTTCTTAAAAGCAATTAATGATGATCTCCGTAAGAAGAGTTCTTCTTACATTGCCAAGCGTTTACTCCTATCTACTTACATACCTCAAGTCAAGTCTAGTAACAAGTACACTGGGATAAAGTGCGAGAGACTCGCGGAACGAATCACTGGAAATCTTTCTCTCTCAGAGGGGCTGAATAAGGGCAAGGGCATAATGGTCATTTTCAGAATGTTAACACATAGTGAAAGTGATTCCATCAGAACGAGCTCGACGAAACGAAGAAGTGGGCTTTGGAATCACCTGATTTGGAGCTACGGTTAAAAAGATATAGTTGTTTTTCTGTCAGGGACCTATCTGTAAAGAAAATATTTACAGACTGGGCCAAAACAGAAAAATGGAAAGCGTATTCTGGGAACTACGCTTCCACTTATCCATGTCAGCATGGACAGGCCAACGCGGGGCTGACTCCTGTGAGGCTGACAGGTGGGGCCCGCACACCTCTCTCTCCCCTCCCTCTCCTCCTTCTTCTCCAGCTCGACGCCGCGCAGGGGAGGCCCGAGGCCGAGCGCCCCGACGATGACTGTCGGTGATATGGGCCACCATCCGCTGCGGTGGACCACCGGCGTGTTCGGGAGATGGGGCCGCGTCAGATGGGCCATGCCACGGACGCCGGAGACCACAGGAAGGGGCAGGGCGTCGGCCACGGCGGATAGAGGCGTCGGACGCCAGCGGGGCTCGCGGCCAACAGCCATCGGGGAAGTAGGAGAAGAGCGGAGGGGCTTGGGTGGGCTACGGGAGCTGCTCTGGTGGCGGCTAGGAGGAGGGGAAGGGCTCGGGTCAGCCAAAGTTAGCCGAGGCTGTGCGGCGGCCATGGCGGCGATGGCGGGGCAGAGAAGCTTCTCGAGCTTGTTTGGGTGGTCGGGGAGGTAGCTAGGAGTGCGACAAGGTGGGTGGTGAGCTCGGACGAGGCCGGGGATGGCTATTTATAGGCGCGGGGCGAGGAGGCCGAGCTGGCACCGCCGCAGACGCGTGTTCGGCACCGCGGACGCGTGCTCCCACGCTCAAGCTCGGGGGAAGGCGACGGGGAGACGCAGAGAGGAGCCCAACGGGCAGAGGAGGCCAGGGAGCACGGGGATAAAGACGATGGCGATGAACTGAGCCAAACGCCATTGTACGTCCGTGGGCATGCGGCAGTTTGCGTCGGTGAGGAAGCTGCCGGAGGGGGAGAGGGGTCCATTGGAACGGCGACGATGGGATGCAGCCACTGGACATGCTCACAAGATCTAAGGCGGTGAGGGGGAGTGGTGCCGAAGCACAAACAATGCTCTGGTCACGCCACAACGCACAGGCATGCCAGCTGCGCGGTCACCACACGACATGGCACAGGGAGGGCTGTAGAGGATGGCAAACTATGTCTGGGAGTTAGTCCTTCCAGGGTGGAGCATTTATGAGGCATTGGCTTGATCTAAGGCACTGTGGTTGGGTTGGAATGGAGCTCTGAAGTTTACTGCAGTAAACTTAGCGGTGCACTGGTGATCAATAGGAATTTTCTTGAAGCCAAATAAGTTCTCTCGGGTGTTTAGGCTAGGAAGGACTACAGTCCTAGGGAGTTTGAGGTGAAATGGACCAAGAATGAATATAGTTGCTTCACAACTGCATTTTTGGTCCAGAAATGAAGATCATGATGATGCTCTCACATAGAGTAGTAACTTGGGATAAGATTGGGCAAAGCTTGATTATTTGGACATATGAAGATGTTGTAAAAAGCTCATGCCAAATGGACAAGCCAAAATGGCACTTGCTTCACAAACATCATTTCTGTTCAGAAACTTGAAATAATTTTGGTGATCAAATGGCTCATTTAAATGTTGCCAAATTTGGTGGAGTGATATTTTATGGGTATAAGAATGATCTGGTAATTTATCTGGATTTTTGAAGCAATATAAAATACACTTGCTTCACAACCTGAAAACATTGCCAGAACCAAAGATTTGCTCATGTGCTCTCATAGATGACTGGATGGGACTGAAAATGGGTAGAGGGGGTTAATATGAGCACATTAAGGATTGTGAAAAAATTCAAATCATTTGGATACTCCTAGCTAGTACTTCCTTCACAAAGCCTTCTTTCTGACAAAAACTTTGAAAATTCACTGAGGAAGATTGGCTAGGCAAATAAATTTGAACTTGTGCATGAGGCAATTATTTGGACATATAAGCATGCCCAAAAAGGTTGGGATCCACTAGGAAAAATATAAATGACACTTCCTTCACAATGTGCCATTTAGGGCAGAATAGAAAAAGGAATATTGGGGAATTATTTTTGAACTAGCCAAGGCAATGTTTGGGCATATTTGAGCTATATATGACCCAAAGGAATTATGAGAACTAATTGGGAATTTTTGGATGGACAAAAATATAGGTTGATTCACAACCTAGGGCAGATAGGGTTATTCCTTTAATGAAAAAGGAATTTTCCCTAGAAAAGAATTTTAGGGTTTGGTCAAGGAGTGAAGTGACATGATCTTGGCAAGGTTTTGAGAATGATGAGCCACTTGGGAGGGGAATGAGGATGATTTCCCAGGTGGCAAGGCCACAGAACCACTCCAAAAAGAAAAACAGAGCAAAAACCAAATAAATCAAAAGAAAAAGAAAATGGCCAAAAACTAGGCTGTTACAAACCTCCCCCCTTAAAGAAATCTCGTCCTCGAGATTTGGTTGCTCAGGGAACAAGTATGACTTGAGGACACCGTTTCCAACTCGGGTATCCTTTTCCTTTATTTATTGTTCCCACAAGAATTTCAGATGATCAACTTACCTTGTTCTGGGGTGGTTTGATTCACCTTTCCACAAATTCTGACGGGTCTTTGCTCATATACCAAATCATTTTGCTGACGCAAATTTTCTCATATCTACGGTGATGTCCACTGGATCTGAGCATAAATTTTCTTTTGGTCATGAAACCTTTTTCCTCTGTCATGGGGTTGCTTCAAATAAATGCAGGCCTTCTGGTTTCAATAAATGCTGAGAATTATCATGGCCATCTTCTGGCGGGATCGGACTGCTCACAGGTGGCACTGATTTATCTTGATTTATTTCTTTGGCTCGAGCATGAGATATGTACCAAAGATTTGACTGCCTTCTGTCGTGAGCAATATAATGAAATAGGGATTTATAGCTGTGTCATACCTCAAATACTTATCTTGAGACTGGCCTGACAGAGGGCTGGGACAAATGCTTTTCCTGACAGACTGACCATGTACTTGATTCTGTCGGTGAGTATACCGGGTCTGAGCTGATTGTTCGGCTTTTGATTTTTCTCATGTGGTCGATATACCCATATGTGGTAATAGGCTGTGAGATGCTTTCATGCTGCCGCTGAAGTCAAACTGTGGAGCTTGCAAAGAAATCTTGGTTCTGACAGAACAGACTTGGATATTCCATGCTAACCGTGTAAAGCGGGTCAGCGGGATATGAAAAATCCTTGTAAATAGAGTAGGCCGCTGAGAGTATGTCGTTGTGGATCCATATGGAATTATGGCCTCCAACTGACTTGGGTATCCGGACCCTAATGGTCATGCAAAAATCATCATACCCTTGTTGTCAGTCTCATCCTTTTTACGGTCATGGTTTTCTTTGTTAGGAGACCTTACTAAAATAACTTGGCCACACCTGTCCTTGATTCTTCGTATGACCATGGACGTGATTAGTGCAATATTTTTGACATTATTCCTTGTGCTTGGGTTCCGCACGTATATGACATATACTCAGGGCTTGTAACCGTACAGAGCTTGTTGTTGAGGCCAATCATACAAGAGGGTGACAAGAGTTCATATATCACCTTGTCAGTTGCGGGAATAATGACCTTGATGACCATCATCAAGACTGTTGATTCTGTGATATCATCTCCAGATCTTATCGCTCCTTGCATCACATCAGATGTATCTCTGCTTATTTTCCTTTACCTGACTGGGGAGGTTGTGGAATTCTTACTTTTCTTAGGTATATCTGCTGGATCACTGTCGCATCTCATATGGGTGACTGATATGACTGGGGATGCATGCTCTCCATATATAAGAAGAATATGCCACCAAACACTTGACCCTTGAGGTAGGCATATGTTTTGACAAAATTGTTCTTCTGACCAAAAATATTGCTGATCTGATTCTTGAGCGGTGCTGCCATATATTGGCAACTCATCATATAATCTCTAAGGACGGTGTAATAGTATGATACTGGCGCAGACTGAATGGCTTACGAGAGAAGCCATCCGAGTAGCTTGCTGAGGAAGACTTGTTAACTTTTGCTCAAATCTTTTGTTTGGGTATCATGCAGAAGAAGGCTTTATAGCTTACATACGAAGCTTGTCCTGAGTACTGTGCTGGAGAAGCCTGAGTTCTGTACTTGAGAAGCTTCTCCTCGGGTTTGCTTGTTGAGAAAATTTCATTTCCGTCTGTCAGAAGCCTTTACTAAGGTGTCTTGCTGAGAAAGACCGGGTATCGTGGGCCGGAAATTGTTCACATATCATGCTGAGGAAAATTGAGGAGCCTTGTATCATAAATTTCTCCCGATAGCGTTTGGAAGAATACTGGGTTTCTTATATCCAAAACTTCATACTGATATGCAGACTGAAATCCATACACACGCCCATAATATTCCGAGGCAGATTATTTGCATGAGAAAAATGGTTTGACTGTCTTCCTTGAGCATATCACATTCTGACTTTATTTTGGATGGTAACATATTTCAAGCATCATGCATTGATGAGCCAAAACTTGTATATGATCCATACCTCTGTCTGAAAATATATCATTGGCCTTGCAACTGACTTGTCTTTCTGCTGGCTGGATCATAACTGTTGTGAGGATTTGCACTGATGTAGACTCGATGCTGATAGTCAATCCAATACACCATTGGTATTCTGAGCAGATGTTAATGCCATAATGCAGTTTACTAGGTAGACCATAATGTTTAGCTGATCTTCTTCCAAATATTTGAAATCCTTATTGCTTCTTCAAGTCCGGTGTCGGGGATGAGCAACTCGTTATAGGGAAAAAATAATGTAACACCGGGGCCCAAAAAGAAAGAAGCAAAAGAAAACTCAACTAAACAAAAGCACACAACAACGATCAGTTCACACACAACCAATGTCACATATTACTACTAGTCACACAATATGCATGCCTACTTAAGCACACAAATCTCGCGGGATCTCCGGTTCTACAATCTAGCATGCTGTGACGATGTGCACGAGGACGAATAAAGGTGTGGAAGAATTGGTGTAAACAGCGCTACACTAAGTGCTAGCTTAGCCAGGTGGCAACCTGAACTAGCTCGGAGGCGAGGACACACTCGGTAATCATGTAGTGGGACACAAAGGTCGTAACCACATTATTATCAAGCGGACAGAAAAAGATCCGTACTCGTCCAAGAAATAGGATAGCGGGGAAAAATTGAGGCTGCTGACATTGCCCCTTTCTTGATAACTAAGATCATTAAGGGTTGCCAACACAACAAAATAAAAGAACGATCCGGGATAGAAGCATGTCCATCACCAAAACGATAGACAAGACTGAAAGAAATACATCGGCGCGATACTTGAGCACCATTTTTGCAAACAGTGTAGGGATCACTTGGCATCACTCTGCTGGGACAGAAATGACACCAAACACCGAAAGAAAAAGGAACTAGAGAAATGCAGAGGCTGAGCTGTAGTGGATCTGAACCGATGCCAACTACACTCACCAGATAAACCGTTAGAATCAAATAATAAGGCTATATGCATGCTACGCAACAAACAAATGCAGCAACCAAATGCAACAAACAAGCCAGACTCTATACTACCGATTTCTACCGCTCGCGCTGACTAGGGCATCCTACAGCCAGACCTCCTCTGATACCAAGCCATGTGGCACCCCGGCTCAGAGAAACCAGAACGCCCCGTATTCCAGCCTAGAGATCGAGGAGAAGTCTATGGAATACGACACGCTTGACATAGAACAAATCAGCTCTTATTACAAGAATAATAATACACGGGTCTGATGTTACAAAGAATTACATCATCATGACGACACTACGCCTGCGATACTACACTTGCTCTATGCTAGCAGCAGAATAGCTCGAAGCGGCGGAAATCTTCTAGCAGTGGAGCAACAACGAAGGTAGTGAAACTCCACTCCGCAGGGACTCTGGCTGGGACATGATCTAGCTCGCATGAACGGAAACCACGACAAGCAATCAAGCAATCACGACATCACCTGCAATCTGGCATGACACGCCAGGTTAGTATATTGGATGTACCTGCAAGCTCACAACAACCAAAAACATCAAGGTAAGACAACAACATAGCATTAAGCAGGTTAATTAAATTAACAGCTACCATGATACAACAGCAACTACTAAGCATGATGTGAAACTACTACAATACTCATAAATCACCATCTCAGATGTCCATAACCATATCTCTCTTGGCTAACCGGCCAAGCAATATACCATCTCGATCACCTCGTGATCAAAACCAACCGGTGATATTTCCGGTGATCACAACCATGACCAACACTTGGTCTCAAACGGTGATCTTTCCGGCGATCACTACCATGACCAACACTTGGTTTCAAACGGTGATCTTTCCGGCGATCACTACCATCACCAACACTTGGTCCCCAACATCATCATCAACATCCGGCCAACCTGTACTACTCAAAATATCAACATATAAATCACTTATAAGTCATTCCATCATGTGAGTGTTAATCAAACGGTGTGACCTAGTATGAACCCATGGCCATGACCAAGGACGCGGCTATCGATAGTTTAAACAAACACACTCTGCAGAGGTAGCGCACTTTACCCACACCACGGAACCCATGGCCTCACACTCCCATTCGGTGGACCAACGGCGTTCCGACAAAACCGATCTACTGCCATGACACTCTCCCGGCCACTCCGACTCACTCCCCACCGGGCTAGTCCTGGGTGTCCCCGTGTCTACCAAAGACACCAACGGCCACCGTCGTGGCCAAAACAATAAACTGTCCCAAACGGGGACAACCCGGGTACAACAACAACAACGGGCACACAAGGCTTATGTCCGCCTACCTGATCAGGGTAGCGCGCGCCCATAACCTTCCCTCGTTGGAGGCACCGGCAAGAGACACGACAATAGCATTGCATTAGGGCCTTCCCATAAAGGCAAATGTGGTTGCACTGGTGAAAGCCCGGTTTGGTGGCACCTGACCAACTTAATGATGGGATTTATCCCCAAAAATATAACTGTGATAACTGATACTCCGATATCAACTATCAAACTATAATCCGAGTCATAGCAATATCCGAAAAAATAATCTGAGCATAATATCATCATACTGAAATACTCCGAGGATAGCTTAACACTACTATCATGATGAGTCCGAAAACAATAATCCTACTACTCCAATAACCATAACAAAGCTATCCAGCTAAGATCCACACGTAAGCATCATCTCCGAAATTAATACTCCAAGCAACAGAACATCGACTAGCATCATGAAAATAATCATACTAACCACTAATAATCCAAAGGTAGCATGACATCCAAAGTAATTCTCCAAAATATAATAACAGATATCATCATGAAAACAATCATAATATCAACCACTAATACTCCAATGGCAACATGCTACTCATCAACTACAAACATAACTCCTAGTAATCCAAAGAATAGCATGGCATCAACAAGATCAAAATAATACTCTGAGAAAATGCCATGCATAGATCACAAGTAGCTAAAACAATATTTTAAACAAGTTCAAATAATTTAAACCATGTTACTGCATTGCAATCATGCAAATGGAGGGTGTGGCTTGCCTGGGGTGGAAGAAATCACCAGGATAAAGTGCGAGAGACTCGCGGATTGAATCGCCGGAAATCTTTCTCTCTCAAAGGGGCTGAATAAGGGCAAGGGCATAATGGTCATTTTCAGAATGTTAACACATAGTGAAAGTGATTCCATCAGAACGAGCTCGACGAAACAATGAAGTGGGCTTTGGAATCACCTCATTTGGAGCTATGGTTAAAAAGATATAGTTGTTTTTCTGCCAGGGACTTATCTGTAAAGAAAATATTTACAGGCTGGGCCAAAACAGAAAAACGGAAAGCGTATTATGGGAACTACGCTTCCACTTATCCATGTCAGCGTGGAAAAATCAACGTGGGGCCGGATCCTGTGAGGCTGACAGGTGGGGCCCGCGCACCTCTCTCTCTCCTCCCTCTCCTCCTTCTTCTCCAGCTCGACGCCGCGCAGGGGAGGCCCGAGGCAGAGCGCTTCGGCGATGACTATAGGCGATATGGGCCACCATCCGTGCGCTCGGACCACCACGTGTTCGGGAGATGGGGGCGCGTCGGATGGGCCATGCCATGGACGTCGGAGACGACAGGAAGGGGCGGGGCGTCAGCCGCGGCAGACAGAGGCATCGGACGCCGGTGGGGTGATGACCCGCAAGTATACGAGATAGTTGTAGCCCCTTTCGATAAGTAAAAGTGTCGAACCCAACGAGGAGCTAAAGGTAGAACAAATACTCTCTCAAGTCCTATCTTCCACTGATACGACTCTACGCACGCTTGACGTTCGCTTTAACTAGAACAAGTATGAAACTAGAAGTACTTTGTAGGTGTTGTTCGATAGGTTTGCAAGATAATAAAGAACACGTAAATAAAAACTAGGGGCTGTTTAGATAAAGATGCAATAAAGTAAATAAATCGAGTGTGGAAAAGTGGTGGTAGGAGTTGTGAAATTGTCCCTAGGAAATTGACTACGTTACTAGACCGGTAATCACTATTGCAATTCTATTTGAGGGAGAGGCATAAGCTAACATACTTTATCTACTCGGATCATATGTACTTATGATTGGAACTCTAGGAAGCATCCGCAACTACTAAAGATTCATCAAGGTAAAACCCAACAATAGCATTAAAACATCAAGTCCCCTTTATCCCATACGCAAACAACCTACTTACTCGGGTCTGTGCTTCTGTCACTCACGCCACCCCATAAGGAAATCATAAACATATTGCAAACCCTACGGCGGGAATCCCTCATGCTTGCGCGACACGGAGGGCACCATAGGACAACACCAATAATAAAACATGCAACTCAAACCAAGCATAGCAATTCATCAATCACCGATAGGACAACGAAAATCTACTCAGACATCATAGGATGGCAACACATCATTGGAAAATAATATGAAGCATAAAGAACCATGTTCAAGTAGAGGGTACAACGGGTTGCGGGAGAGTGGACCGCTGGATATAGAAGGGGGAAGGTGATGGAGACGTTGGTGGAGATGATGGAGGTGTTGGTGTAGATCGTGGTGATGATGATGGCCCCCGGCAACACTCCGGCGCCACCGGAAGACAGGGGGGAGAGGCCTCCTTCTTCTTCTTCTTCCTTGACCTCCTCCCTAGATGGGAGAAGGGTTTCCCCTCTGGTTCTTGGCTCCCATGGCGTGGGAGGGGCGAGAACCCCTCCGAGATTGGATCTATCTCTCTGTTTCTGCATTCTGTAATTCTGCCCTGGCACCATTTCCTTTATATCTGGAGATCCGTAACTCCAATTGGATTGAAACCTTTGCCTAGATCGTTTTCCAAAAATTAGCTTTCTTGCGGCCAAAGAAGGGCATCAACCGCCTTACGGGTGGCCAACGAGGGTGGGGGGCGCGCCCACTTTAAGTGGGCGTGGGCCCCTATCTCGTGGCCACCTTGGGCATCGTCTCGCGTTGATTCTTCCTCCCAAAAATCACGAATATTCCAAAATACTTCTCCGTCCGTTTTTATCCCGTTTGGACTCCGTTTGATATGGGTTTCTGCGAAATATAAAACATGCAACAGACAAGAACTGGCACTGGGCACTGGATCAATATGTTAGTCCCAAAAAATAGTATAAAAAGTTGCCAAAAGTATATGAAAGTTGAATAGTATTAGCATGGAACAATCAAAAATTATAGATACGGCGGAGACGTATCAGCATCCCCAAGCTTAATTCCTGCTCGTCCTCGAGTAGGTAAATGATAAAAAAGATAATTTTTGATGTGGAATGCTACCTAGCATAATCTTGATCATATGTCTAATCATGGTATGAATATTAAGACATGAGTGATTCAAAGCAATAGTCTATCATTTGACATAAAAACAATAATACTTAGAGCGTACCAATAAAGCAATCATGTCTTTTCAAAACAACAAGGCCAAAGCAAGCTTATCCCTACAAAATCATATAGTTTGGCCATGCTTCATTTTCGTCACACAAAATGCCCCCATCATGCACAACCCCGATGACAAGCCGAGCAATTGGTTCATACTTTTTAACGCGCTTCAGCTTTTTCAACCCTCATGCAATACACGAGCGCAAGCCATGGATATAGCACTATAGGTGGAATAGAATATAATGATGGAGGTTATGTGGAGAAGACAAAAAAGGAGAAAGTCTCACATCGACGCAGGTAATCAACGGGCTATGGAGATGCCCATCAATTGATTTTAATGTGAGGAGTAGGGATTGCCATGCAACAGATGCACTAAGAGCTATAAGTGTATGAAAGCTCAACAAAAGAAACTAAGTGGGTGTGCATCCAACTTGCTTGCTCATGAAGACCCAGGGCATTTGAGGAAGCCCATCGTTGGAATATACAAGCCAAGTTCTATAATGAAAATTCCCACTAGTATATGAAAGTGATAATATAGGAAACTCTCTATATGAAGAACATGGTGCTACTCTGAAGCACAAGTGTGGAAAAAGGATAGTAACATTGCCCCTTTTCTTTTTCTTTTTTTTCTTTTTTTTCTTTTTTTCTTTTTGGGTGGGCTTCTTTGGCCCCCTTTTTTATTTAGGCTTCTTTGGCCTTTCCTTTTTTTCTTTTTTATGGGGAAATGTTCTATAATGATGATCATCACACTTTTATTTACTTACAACTCGATATTACAACTCGATACTGGAACAAAGATATGACTCTATATGAATGCTTCTGGTGGTGTACCGGGATGTGCAATGATTTAGCATAGCAATGACATCAAAAAACGGAGAAGCCATGAAAACATCATGCTAGCTATCTTACGATCATGCAAAGCAACATTACAATGAATGCTCAAGTCATGTATATGATGATGATGAAAGTTGCATGGCAATATATCTCGGAATGGCTATGGAAATGCCATGATAGGTAGGTATGGTGGCTGTTTTGAGGAAGATATAAGGAGTCTTATGTGTGATAGAGCGTATCATATCACGGGGTTTGGATGCACCGACGAAGTTTGCACCAACTCTCGAGGTGATAAAGGGCAATGCACGGTACCGAAGAGGCTAGCAATGATGGAAAGGTAAAAGTGTGTATGATCCATGGACTCAACATTAGTCATAAAGAACTCATATACTTATTGCGAAAGTTTATTAGCCCTCGAAGCAAAGTACTATTACGCATGCCCCTAGGGGGATAGATTGGTAGGAAAAGACCATCGCTCGTCCCCGACCCCCACTCATAAGGAAGACAATCAAAGAAACACCCCATGCTTCAAATTTGTCACACAACGGTTACCATATGTGCATGCTACGGGACTTGCAAACCTCAACAAAAGTGTCTCTACAATCCACAACCACCAACTAGCATGACTCTAATATCACCATCTTTATATCGCAAAACTATTGCAAGGAATCAAACATATCATATTCAGCGATCTACAAGTTTATGTAGGATTTTATGACTAACCATGTGAATGACCAATTCTTGTCATCTCTATAAATAGATATAAGTGAAGCAAGAGAGCTTAATTCTTTCTACAAAAGATATGCGCACACTCTAACAAATATAAGTTAAGCAAAAGAGCATTCTACAAATAGCGGTTTTCTATGTGAAGAGAAACAGGCAATCCAAACTTCAAATGATATAAGTGAAGCACATGAAGCATTCTATAAAGCCATACTCAAAAGATATAAGTGAAGTGCAATGAGCATTCTATAAATCAACCAAGGACTATCTAATACCAGCATGGTGCATAAAAGAAAAATGAAAACTAAATGCAAAAGACGCTCCAAGACTTGCACATATCACATGAACGAAACGAATACGAAAACATACTGATACTTGTTGAAGAAAGAGGGGATGCCTTCCGGGGTATCCCCAAGCTTAGACGCTTGAGTCTCCTTGAATATTTACTTGGGGTGCCTCGGGCATCCCCAAGCTTGAGCTCTTGCCTCTCTTCCTTTTCCTCACATCAAGACCTCCTCATTTAGACACTTCATCCACACAAAACTTCAACAGAAAACTCGATAAGATCCGTTAGTATAATAAAGCAAATCACCACTCTAAGTATTGTTGCAAACCAATTAATATTTTATTTTTGCATTGTGTCTACTGTAGTATAACTTTCCATGGCTTAATCCACTAATATAAATTGATAGATTCATCAAAACAAGCAAACTATGCATCAAAAACAGAATCTGTCAAAAACAGAACAGTCTGTAGCAATCTGAACATCCACCATACTTCTGGTACCCCAACAATTCTACAAAAATTAAGAAAAATAAAAACGTTGTATAGAAAGACATTTCAAAAGTAATCAAAACCAATTGATGTTCTAGTTAAAAATGTAAAATCTCACACTACAGCCAAAGTTTCTGTCCTACACCGTACAAACCAACAAGCATTGTAAACATCCTAAAGGCAAACCTTAGCACATTATCTTTATAATACAATGGAATTATACAAGGGGATAATTATTTTGGTGAAAAGTTTCTGTAATCAAGATTCACAAAATTTCCGTGAGCATGAACAAAGTTCAAGGAGCTCTCCCACTTCAACAATGCTTGTCTTTCTCACTTTCACTTTCCTTTTTTGAAAAGTTTTAGGTTCCCCTCTTTATTTTTTATTTTTTTAAACTATATGAATGCACTCAACAGAAATAAATGACTCTCTTAAACTTCCGGGTTGTCTCCCTGGCAGCGCTTTATTTAAAGCCATTAAGCTAGGCATTTAGTGCTCAAGTAATGAATCCACCCGGATCCCAAGGTATATCAAAGCCAATTTTAATTAACAATGATTTGTAATTTAGTAGTGAGCACAAAGTAACATATATCAAGCAAAAATGAAGTCTAACTCTCTTCATATGCATCGACATGTCATAAAAGAACAATTCATGCACACCAAGTAAAGGCCAATGCATAGTATAAGCAGTTTCTTGCAATTCTATCGTATTGGAAACATAGAGAGGCGGAGATGTAGTTCATCTCTCATAATAATTGCAAGTAGGAGTATAAAGCACATGCATATTATATCTATCAAAATTATCATGTGCAACGGTAAAAGGCAACCCATCAATATAATCCTTACTAAGCGCAAACTTCTCCGATATAGTGTAGTCGGGAGAATTCAAAAAGATAATAGGACTATCATGCGTGGGTGCAATAGCAATAATTTCATGTTTAACATAAGGAACTATAGCAAGTTCATCTCCATAAGCATAATTCATATTGGCATCTTGGCCACAAGCATAGCAAGCATCATCAAAAAGGGATATTTCAGTAGAATCAACGAGATCATAGCAATCATCATAGCAATCATCCTTTGGTAAGCACGAAGGGGAATTAAACAATGTATGAGTTGAAGAGTTACTCTCATTAGAAGGTGGGCACGGGTGATCAATCCGCTCTTCCTCCTTTTGTTCTTTGCTCTCCTCATCATCTTTTTCATCCAATGAGCTCACAGTTTCATCAATTTCTTCTTCCATAGCTTCCTGCAAAATATTAGTCTCTTCTTGGACAGCGGAGACTTTCTCAATAAATGCATTAATATTGTAATTGTATTCATAATTTTGATAGCAATATCTAAGTATAGCAAGAGTTTCAGGCCTATAAACACCATCATCATCAAAAGCTTCATACTTTTCAAACAAAGATTCAATTTCATAAGCAACCTTAAAAGCAATAAATTCTTCAATTTGTTCAACATCATAGTAATCATATACACCATTAGCATAAGAAGCTAAGGTTTCATTATCATTAAATTTGCATGAAAAGGGAAGGTGTGGAGCCTTCATCCTAGAGCAACAAGTAATATCATATCTCAAGCATAGATCCCGAGCATACCAACGCAACATATTAATTTGATCCCATAATAGTTTCCCTTTTTGTGTCAGGCGATAATCCCTAAAGTATTCACGTTGATCCAACGTGTCTCCCATTATAAAGTTGAGTTGGGTTTTCTCAGGATTATCAAAGTAGTACAAAATATTTCTCACATGATAATCATCAAGGGTTTTAGGAGTTACCCCATCTCCATGAGTAGCAAGTACACCTAATTTTTTTGGTAGTTCGTGTTCCATATCCATAACTAAAGATAGAGAACAACTTAGAACAGCAAATAAAAATTACTTAGTGATAAAGCAAACAAGCACACACGAGAATATTCACCCCACGCTATGACTCCCCGGCAACGGCGCCAGAAAAAGGTCTTGATGACCCGCAATTATACGGGATAGTTGTAGCCTCTTTCGATAAGTAAAAGTGTCGAACCCAACGAGGAGCTAAAGGTAGAACAAATAATCTCTCAAGTCCTATCTGCCACTGATACAACTCTACGCACGCTTGACGTTCGCTTTAACTAGAACAAGTATGAAACTAGAAGTACTTTGCAGGTGTCGTTGGATAGGTTTGCAGGATAATAAAGAACGCGTAAATAAAAACTAGGGGCTGTTTAGATAAATATGCAATAAAGTAAACAAAGCGAGTGTGGAAAAGTGGTGGTAGGAGTTGTGAAGTTTTCCCTAGGAAATTGACTACGTTACTAGACCGGTAATCACTATTGCAATTCTATTTGAGGGAGAGGCATAAGCTAACATACTTTCTCTACTTGGATCATATGCACTTATGATTGGAACTCTAGCAAGCATCCGCAACTACTAAAGATCCATTAAGGTAAAACCCAACCATAGCATTAAAACATCAAGTCCCCTTTATCCCATACGCAAACAACCTACTTACTCGGGTCTGTGCTTCTGTCACTCACGCCACCCCCATAAGGAAATCATAAACATATTGCAAACCCTACAGCGGGAATCCCTCATGCTTGCGCGACACGGAGGGCACCATAGGACAGCACCAATAATAACACATGCAACTCAAACCAATCATAGCAATTCATCAATCACCGATAGGACAACGAAAATCTACTCAGACATCATAGGATGGCAACACATCATTGGAAAATAATATGAAGCATAAAGAACCATGTTCAAGTAGAGGGTACAGCGGGTTGCGGTAGAGTGGACCACTGGATATAGAAGGGGGAAGGTGATGGAGACGTTGGTGGAGATGATGGAGGTGTTGGTGTAGATCGCGGTGATGATGATGGCCCCCGATAGCGCTCCAGCGCCACCAGAAGCAAGGGGGAGAGAGGCCCCCTTCTTCTTCTTCTTCTTCCTTGACCTCCTCCCTAGATGGTAGAAGGGTTTCCCCTCTTGTCCTTGGCTCCCATGGCGTGGGAGGGGCGAGAGCCCCTCCGAGATTGGATCTATCTCTCTGTTTCTGCGTTCTGTAATTCTGCCGTGGCACCGTTTCCTTTATATCTGGAGATCCGTAACTCCGATTGGATTGAAATCTTCGCCTGGATCGTTTTCCAAAAATTAGCTTTCTTATGGCCAAAGAAGGGCATCAACCGCCTTACGGGTGGCCCACGAGGGTGGGGGGCGCGCCCACTTTAAGTGGGCGTGGGCCCCTATCTCGTGGCCACCTCGGGCATCGTCTCGCGTTGATTCTTCCTCCCCAAAATCACAAATATTCGAAAATAATTCTCCGTCCATTTTTATCCCATTTGGAGTCCATTTGATATGGGGTTTCTGCGAAACATAAAACATGCAACAGACAGGAACTGGCACTGGGCACTGGATCAATATTTTAGTCCAAAAAATAGTATAAAAAGTTGCCAAAAGTATATGAAAGTTGAATAATATTGGCACGGAACAATCAAGAATTATAGATACGACGGAGACGTATCATGGGGCTCATGGCCAGCAGCCACCGGGGGAGTAGGAGAAGAGCGGAGGGGCTTGGGTGGACTACGGGAGCTGCTCTGGTGGTGGCTAGGAGGAGGGGAAGGGCTCGGGTTGGCCGAATTTAGCTGAGGCCTTGCTGGCAGCGATGGCGGGGCAGAGGAGCTCCTCGAGCTTGTTTGAGTGGTTGGGGAGGTAGCTAGGAGTGCGGCAAGGTGGGTGGTGAGTTCGGACGAGGCCGGGGATGGCTATTTATAGGCGCGGGGCGAGGAGGCCGAACTGGCACAGCCGCGGACGCGTGTCCGACACCGTGGACACATGCTCGCGCTGGAGCTCGGGGGAAGGTGACGGGGAGACATAGAGAGGAGCCCACGGGGCAGAGGAGGCCTGGGAGCACGGGGATAAAGACGACGGGGACGAACCGAGCCAAACGCCATTGTACGTCCGTGGGCACGCGGCGGTTTGCGTCGGTGAGGAAGCTGCCGGAGGGGGAGAGGGGTCCATTGGAACGACAACGATGAGATGCAGCCACTGGACATGCTCACAAGCTCTAAGACGACGAGAGGGAGTGGTGCCGAAGCACAAACAGTGCTCTGGACACGCCACAGTGCACAGAGCGCGCACACAGGCATTCCAGCTGCGCGGTCACCACACGACATGGCACAAGGAGGGCTGTAGAGGATGCCAAACTATGTCTGGGAGTTAGTCCTTCCAGGGTGGAGCATTTATGAGGCATTGGCTTGATTAAAGGCAATGTGGTTGGGTTGGAATGGAGCTTTTAAGTTTACTGTAGTAAACTTAGCCGTGCACTAGTGATCAACAGGAATTTGCTTGAAGCCAAATAAGTTGTCTGGGGTGTTTAGGCTAGGAAGGACTACAGTCCTGGGGAGTTTGAGGAGAAATGGACCAAGAATGAATATAGTTGCTTCACAACTACATTTTTGGTCCAGAAATGAAGATCATGATGATGCTCTCACATAGAGTAGCAACTTGGGATAATATTGGGCAAAGCTTGATTATTTGGACATATGAAGATGCTGTAAAAAGCTCATGCCAAATGGACAAGCCAAAATGGCACTTGTTTCACAAAGTGCCATTTAGGGCAGAATAGAAAAAGGAATATTGGGGAATTATTTTTGAACTGGCCAAGGCAATGTTTGGGCATATTTGAGCTATATATGACCCAAAGGAATTATGAGAATTAATTGGGAATTTTTGGATGGACAGAAATATAGGTTGATTCACAACATAGGGCAGATAGGGTTATTCCTTTAATGAAAAAGGAATTTTCCCTAGAAAAGAATTTTAGGGTTTGGTCAAGGAGTGAAGTGACATGATCTTGGCAAGGTTTTGAGAATGATGAGCCACTTGGGAGGGGGAATGCGAATGACTTCCCAGGTGGCAAGGCCACAGAACCACTCCAAAAAGAAAAACAAAGCAAAAACCAAATAAATCGAAAGAAAAAGAAAAGGGCCAAAAACCAGGCTGTTACACGGCGGGCCCTACCTATCGGTCGAGTTCACGGCAGTCGACGGGGCCCACCAAGCGGCGGGCCCTAGCTATCGGCGGGGAAGCTGGAGCCTAGAGACACTGACGGCCGGGTCCTACCACCAGCCGGATTACCACTGTACCCCTAGGGGGTAGGCCTATATAAACCCTAGGCTCCCCATGCAAATGGCTCACCATTCTAGCCACCACACACCCACGTTGCTAGGGAGGAGTATAGCTAGCTTGCCTTCTTCCTCCTCTAGCCAAAACAGCTCAAGGAGCACTCTTGTAGCTACTCCATTTGATCATAGTTATGCGGAGACCCCGCAGAGCAGGATTAGGGGTGTTATCTCCACGTAGAGCCCCGAACCTGGGTAAGACCCAGCTCGTTTGAGGTCTTGCCTAATCCCGCTTCTAGAGCCCGGCAACGCACTCCCGTCTCCACACATGATAAGCCATCCCTTGGCATATGTCGAGGAAATACCATGACATTTGGCGCCCACCGTGGGGCTAATTAAGCGCACCGTTGGCCGGAGACATGTTCTGGACGGGAACCCGTTTCCTTCCCCATGAGCGCAGCCAGCCTGGCACACCGGATGGCGAATGTGCTGATGCGTTGCGCGACGTGGAGGCTGCTTGCGTCGCGAGCTCCCTCGGCGATCTCCTCGGCGGAGTCCACCTCGCCGATGAGCCCGCACCCGACGCGGGATTGGCCAGCTCCGAGAGCTGCCTCATCAACCTCCTAGGAAAGCTCCACATCGCCATCGAGCTTGCCTCTGACTTGGAGTCCGTCGGATCCACATACCTGCCCGTCGAGATGCTCATCGACTCCAACGCGGTGCTGACGCCTACCCCGACCACGTAGAGATCGTCGACGATCCTCTCCCTTCTGCGGACAGCATCACCAGCGCCAGCACCGTCACAGAGGTGCTGGTCATTAGTCAGGACGGAGCCTCTGCCGGAGTGGGCCGGGATCTGCTGCAGGTGCCCCTTCGAGCCCTCGCCGCCCTGGTCGAGGAAGGCACATACGGCGCGAGCTGGAGGCATACCGCGTCTCGCTCCTCGATAGCGCCAACCAGTTGGCCGCCATGAGGCACCTCACTAACGCCTACCAGCGCGAGATCGACCGTGCTGTAGGCGGCACTCCGACTACTAGAGAGCCCAGCCGGCTGGGCGCAGTCCGACAATGTGGCGCAGCCATCGCCGACATGTTGGGAGCTGACCACCCGGTCTACGCTACCCCCATGGAGAACCTGCATGCTGCCCAGGCGGCGGCAGACGAGCTGGACAACCTAGAGGGCGACGAGAAGCGTTGCATGACGGAGCGCCTCCAGCAGCTCCTTGATACGTATCCAACGTATCTATAATTTTTTATTGTTCCATGCTATTATATTACCCATTTTGGATGTTTATGGGCTTTACTTTACACTTTTGTATCATTTTTGGGACTAACCTACTAACCGGAGGCCCATCCCGTATTGTTATTTTTTTTGCCTATTTCAGTATTTCGAAGAAAAGGAATATCAAACAGAGTCCAAATGGAATGAAACCTTCGTGAGCGTGATTTTTGGAACGAACGTGATCTAGAGGACTTTGAGTGGAAGTCAAGCAACAGCCGAGGCGGCCACGAGGGTGGAGGGCGCGCCCCCTCTACCGGGCGCGCCCCCTATCTCGTGGGCCCCTCGGGAGTCCACCGACCTACTTCTTCCTCCTATATATACCCACGTACCCCGAGAACATCAGAACAGACCACGAAAACCTAATTCCACCGCCGCAACCTTCTGTATCCGCGAGATCCCATCTTGGAGCCTTTGCCGGCGCTCCGCCGGAGGGGGATTCGATCACTGAGGGCCTCTACATCATCTCCAAGGCCTCTCCGATGAGTTATGAGTAGTTTACCACAGACCTTTGGGTCCATAGTTATTAGCTAGATGGCTTCTTCTCTCTCTTTGGATCTCAATACCATGTTCTCCTTGATCTTCTTGGAGATCTATACGATGTAACTATTTTTGCGGTGTGTTTGTCGAGATCCGATGAATTGTGGGTTTATGATCAAGTTTATCTATGAGAAATATTTGAATCTCCTCTGAATTCTTTTATGTGTGATTAAGTTATCTTTGCAAGTCTCTTCGAATTATCAGTTTGGTTTGGCCTACTAGATTGATCTTTCTTGCAATGGGAGAAGTGCTTAGGTTTGGGTTCAATCTTGCGGTGTCCTTTCCTAGTGACAGCAGGGGCAACAAGGCATGTATTGTATTGCTGCCATCGAGGATAAAAAGATGGGGCTTATATCATATTGCATGAGTTTATCCCTCTACATCATGTCGTCTTTCTTAATGCGTTACTCTGTTCTTTATGAACTTAATACTCTAGATGCATGCTGGATAGCGGTCGATGTGTGGAGTAAGAGTAGTAGATGCTGACAAGAGTCGGTCTACTTGTCACGGACGTGATGCCTATATACATGATCATGCCTAGATAATCTCATAATTATTCGCTTTTCTATCAATTGCTCAACAGTAATTTATTCACCCACCGTAATACTTATGCTATCTTGATAGAAGCCACTAGTGAAACCTATGGCCCCCGGGGCTATCTTTTATCATATAAGCTTTCAATCTACTTCTATTTGCATCTTTACTTTTCCAATCTATATCATAAAATACCAAAAATATATTTATCTTATCATACTATCTCTATCAGATCTCACTTTCACAAGTGGCCGTGAAGGGATTGACAACCCCTTTATTGCGTTGGTTGTGAGTTCTTGTTTGTTTGTGTAGGTGCGTGAGACTTTTGAGGAGCTTCCTACTGGATTGATACCTTGGTTCTCAAAAACCAAGGGAAATACTTACGCTACTATTGCTACATCACCCTTTCCTCTTCAAGGAAAACCAACGCAAGCTCAAGACGTAGCAAGAAGGATTTCTGGCACCGTTGCCGGGGAGGTCTTCGCTCAAGTCAAGACATACCAAGTACCCATCACAAACTCATCTCCCTCGCATTTACATTATTTGCCATTTGCCTCTCGTTTTCCTCTCCCCCACTTCACCCGTGCCGTTTTATTCGCCCTCTCTTTCCCAATCTCCTCTCTCTTTCGCTTGTCTTTTTTGTGTGCCTGCTTGCCCTTATGGCTTTGCCTAAGAACACCGACCTTCATCTTAGAAGGTTGGAAGAGATTGAATCAAACGTTAGAAGTTTTATGACTTTACAATTTGAGCATAATAATTTCTTCAGAAAAGAGCTTAAAGAACAATTTTTTTGGGGTTTATGAACAAAGAGCTTGATGATATGTCTAAAGAAGTTTATGGTTTGAACTCCCAAATTACTCGGCTTGAAAATTCTATAGGCCAAATTTCTGATAAGCAAGCTACCTTAGTCAATAAGATGGCTGCCAAACCAGAAAAGTTAGATGAAAATAATGATGAAGATCTTAAAGTTATTGATGTATCCCCTATTAGATCTTTGTTTTGCAATATGAATCTTAATAATGATGGGACTGGAGATGAGTCAACTTTAGTTAAAAGGCGTCCCAATGATTGGGAGTTTTTAGATCTTGATGATAAATTTGGTAAAAGTGGGATTGGAGAGGTCAAGACTTTAAATAGCATTGAACACACTATCTTGGATTTCAAGGAATTTAATTATGATAATTGTTCTTTAGAAGATTCTATTTCCTTGTTGCAATCTGTTGTTAATTCTTCTCATGCGTATACTCAAAATAAAGCTTTTACCAAACATATTGTTGATGCCTTAATGCAATCTTATGATGAAAAACTTAATTTAGAAGTTTATATACCTAGAAAACTTTATTATGAGTGGGGACCTACTATAAAGATTAAAATTAAAGATCATGAATGTTTTGCTTTATGTGATTTGGGTGCTAGTGTTTCCACGATTCTGAAAACTTTATGTGATATTCTAGGTTTCCATGATCTTGATGATTGCTCGCTCTTTAAATTTGCACCTTGCGGATTCCACCATTAAAAATCCAATGGGAAAGATCAATGATGTTCTCATTATTGCAAATAGGAATTTGGTGCCCGTAGATTTTATCGTTCTTGATATAAATTGCAATCTTTCTTGTCCTAATATTCTTGGTAGACCTTTCCTTAGAATGATTGGTGCGATTATTGATATGAAGGAAGAGAATATTAGATTCCAATTTCCATTGAAGAAAGGCATGCAGCACTTTCCAAGAAAGAAAGTTAAATTACCTTATGAATCTATCATGCGAGCTACTTATGAATTGAGTGCCAAAGATGACACTACTTAGATCTATCCTCGCTTTTATGCCTAGCTAGGGGCGTTAAACGATAGCGCTAGTTGGGAGGCAACCCAATTTTATTTGTGTTTTTTGTTTTTGTTTCTGTTTAGTAATAAATTTTTCATCTACCTTCTGTTTAGATGTGTTTTTATGTTTTAATTAGTGTTGGTGCCAAGTAGAACCTATAGGATAAGTGGTGATAGTTAATTTGATTCTGCTGAAAAACAGAAACTTTGCGCGCACGAAAATAATTTTAGTAATTCACAGAAACTTTCTTTTGCGTTGATTCTTTTTGCTGTAGATCAATAGACAAATTGCACAGGACTTCCTATTTTGGTAGGATTTTTAGAGTCCCAGAAGTATTTGACAGTTACAGATTGCTACAGACTGTTCTGTTTTTGACAGATTCTATTTTTCATGTGTTGTTTGCTTATTTTGATGCATCTATGGCTAGTATTAAGTGGTATGAACCATAGAGAACTTGAAATACAGTAGGTTTAACACCAATATAAATAAATAATGAGTTTATTACAGTACCTTATGTGGTGGTTTCACTTTCTTTCACTAACGGAGCTTATGAGATTTCCTGTTGAGTTTTGTGTTGTGAAGTTTACATGTTTTGGTAAAGATTTGATGGACTATTTTCGGGGGGTGCTGATCCACCAACACCTATGGGGACAGGGCCCTTTCGGTTCGGTGGGAGGCGGAGAGCGCACAAAGAGCGGATCGAGGCAGTACACGCGGGCGATTTTACCCAGCTTCGGGCCGCACGGATGCGTAAAACCCTACTGCTGCTTGTTTGTGTGTATTGAATCTTTGCTCAGGAGCGATCGACGCTACCAGACTGAGCATGGGAGTGTTTCTGGTGTTTCGAATGAGCCGAACCGGCCGAACCCCCTCTACATTGTGCCTGGGCCACCGTTAGGAGCGCCACCGTTTGCCACGATGGCCTTCTCTTCATCTCCGCTTGCCACCACGTACCCCTAGCTGCATGGCCTCCTGCCACGTGTGCTTGGGAGAGTCCTAGAGCGACACGTTAGCAGGTGTGCTGGAGCGCGAGCACGAAGTGGGGGTTTCCCGCGGCAAGCTCCTTGCCGCGGCCGTCGTCTTGTCGTGTTCGGGAGCTTGTCGCTCACCGGGCCTTGCCGGGACGCGCGGCGCATCGCGGCAAGCTTTCTTGGTATGCCTTGAGTGGCCTTCCCGGCAAGCTCCTCTTGCCGGGGTCTTGTCTCTTCCCGGCAAGATCCTCTTGCCGGGGCCTGGGTTGGCCTTCCCGGCAAGCTCCTCTTGCCGGGGCCTTGGTTGGCCTTCCCGATAAGCTCCTCTTGCCGGGGCCTTGGTTGGCCTTCCCGGCAAGCTCCTCTTGCCGGGGCCTTGGTTTGAGTACTTTGTTCTTGAATGGTCTTCAAGGGAACCACGGAGGGTCTTGGCAGTCGCCCGGCAAGCCTTGCCACGGGGCGCTGCAACCGCCCGTGCACAAGTTCGGGGTAATAGGGTACCCCTACTCTAGTACACCGACAGGAGCCCCCGGGCCTGGGCCACACACGGTGCCGAGCGCTGTTGGGCCAGGCCCAAAACAGTGCACGGGCACTCGCGGCCTAGGTCACGCCGAATCTAACTCCGCTCCCACCGCGCACGCCCAGAACGGCACGCGTCAAACGCGGCGTCGTGGGTGACGCGGGCGGCGTGCGCGGGGCTAAGCCCCTCGAGCATGCGTCAGGCCACGATGATGAGGACGGTTCACGCCCTCCTCCCTAAACGGAGGTAGGCGTGGGGGCGCGGTGCATTTACTGGACGGGGCCGGTGCGCGGTTTTCGGGACGTCCACTCCCCGCGTTCACGGGGCGGAGCAAGGCCGCCTCATCTGTCGCCTTGGTTCTGCATCCGCGCCACGCGGCTCCCATGCGCTTGGGGTCACGGACGGTGGAAGTGGGAAACTGGGCCATCGCGAGCAGAGGCAGCGGGTTGGCCCCGACTCCCTGCTCTTCCCGTGCCTTGATTCGCTGAGCGGGGCGGCCGAGCCCCCACCTCGCTCCTTTATAAAGAGCGGGAGGGGAGCACAGAAACCCGCACTCTCTCATCTCCTCCTTTCTTCAGCTTCTGCTCCCCTTTCTCTCATCTGCCATGGAGAAAGGGAACCCAGGCCCTTCGTCGGTGGCGGTGAGGGTCGCCGCCAGACAGCGCATCTCTCCCTCTTCTGCGCCCGTAGTGGCAGAGCCAGCCATAAGGGGAAGAGGGAGGGGGCGAGGTCGCGGACGAGGTCGAGGACGAGGTCGAGGCGCTCGGGGAAGAGGCGGACGAGGTGGCGCGTCAGCTTCACCTCCGCCGGCGGCTCCTCCCCCCACGGCGGTCCATATAGGGGACGACCCTTGCGAGTTCTTCGTCAGGCTGCGCCGGGCGCCTCGTCGTCGCCTCCGGCTTCCAGCTCCGTTTGCGCGCGCGATGGAGTTGGACCCGCCCGAGACACTGAGACTGCACATGAGGGGCTGTGGGATCAGCGGCACGCGAGTTCGCGTTGTATTCCCAGCCCCTAATGTGATGTATCTTGATCGAGGGTGGAAGATGTTCGCCCGCATCCACAGCTTGATGGAGGGGTTTACCCTCCATTTTAAGTTGATGGAGGGCGATCTCCTCTCCGTCAAGGTCTTCGGGTGCTTCGGCACTCGGGCGAAGTGCTGCGTGGACAGCTCCTCCGACAGCGAAGGCTCCTCCTCGAGCGAGAGTGACGAGGAGGAGAGCGACAGCGACGACGAGGGTAGCGGGCGGCGGGGTAGCGGGTCCGACTAGGCGTCGGGCGCCGCTTCGCGCGGCACCGGCGGCACCATCATCCGTGTTGCCAGCTCCTTGAACTCCCCGGGGTCGTCTCCTTGGGCGGCTGGCGTAGGGAGGCTGCGGAAGGGGAAGAGGGCTGGCGACAAGATCGTCAGGTCGGAGTACGAGGGCGTGGTGCCCTCGACAGCGTGCTGACGTCCTGCCGCTCCGTCTTCGAGCCCCGCTTCCGGCGCCGCCATCGCCGTCCAGCCTTCGGACGGCCCCCGGGATGTTCTCTTGGTGTCTTCTGGCACCTGTAGCTCGCCTAGGCGCTCCTTTTGCCCTTTTCGCCTCCTTGACCTGCCTCCTGAAGAGAAGGACAGGAAAGGGATTACGGGCATCTTATCTTTTTAATTTGTAAGCCTTCGGGCCTTAGCTGTATCTAAAACTTGTAATCCTCTCTTTCATGTTTTTCATCCTCTATGGACTGTACCTGAGTGGGATGTTTTTTTAATGAAAAGGGGATGCTTGCCGGGTTATTTGTCTCGCGAGTTAAACCCACGCCAAGGAGCAAATCCTTGGTATCCCTCGGACAGACATTTCATCTCCCGGCAACAGGCCCTGCCGCCTTCCCACGTCGCTCGACCTTTCTCACGATTTTGACGGAGGCAGGAACGAGGTGGGTGCGGTCTCCTCATTTCATCCCTTTGCTGTCGTGACTACGACCAAACTTGGCCCCGAGAACGAGCCCCAGGGCCTAGAGTCGAGGGAGCACGGCAGTTTCCGGGAAGAAACGTGGTTTCACATTCCCCAGTCCATAAGAGGATGCATGATGAGGGATGAAAGACTTATCTGATATTGCAGCCCCCGGCAACTCTGGCTTGCCGTGGACGATTCTTGGCACTCGCAGCCCCCAGTGATACTGGCCTGCCGGGAAGGCTTTTATGTTCCAGCAGAGAACTTTGACGTTCTCGATGCCGGCTTCCGGCAAGCTTGTTGCCAGGAAGGCTTTTATCTTCGGTAGAGAACTTTGACGTTCTCAATGCCGGCTTCCGGCAAGCTTGGTGCCAGGAAGGCTTTTATCTTCGGCAGAGAACTTTGACGTTCTCGATGCCGGCTTCCGGCAAGCTTGTTGCCAGGAAGGCTTTTATCTTCGGCAGAGAACTTTGACGTTCTCGATGCCGGCTTCCGGCAAGCTTGTTGCCAGGAAGGCTTTTATCTTCGGCAGAGAACTTTGACGTTCTCGATGCCGGCTTCCGGCAAGCTTGTTGCCAGGAAGGCTTTTATCTTCGGCAGAGAACTTTGACATTCTCGATGCCGGCTTCCGGCAAGCTTGTTGCCAGGAAGGCTTTTATCTTCGGCAGAGAACTTTGACGTTCTCGATGCCGGCTTCCGGCAAGCTTGTTGCCAGGAAGGCTTTTATCTTCGACAGAGAACTTTGACGTTCTCGATGCCGGTTTCCGGCAAGCTTGTTGCCAGGAAGGCTTTTATCTTTGGCAGAGAACTTTGACGTTCTCGATGCCGGCTTCCGGCAAGCTTGTTGCCAGGAAGGCTTATGGCGAAGAACTTCGTTGTTCTTGACACCGGCTCCCGGTAAGATCGTTGCCGGAAAGGCTTATGGCGAAGAACTTCGTTGTTCTTGACGCCGGCTCCCGGCAAGATCATTGCCGGAAAGGCTTATGGCGAAGAACTTCGTCGTTCTTGACGCCGGCTCCCGGCAAGATCGTTGCCGGAAAGGCTTATGGCGAAGAACTTCGTCGTTCTTGACGCCGGCTCCCGGCAAGATC
>NC_041393.1:485572786-485626042 GCF_002162155.2 Triticum dicoccoides
CGGAAAGGCTAATGGCGAAGAACTTCGTTGTTCTTGACACCGGCTCCCGGCAATATCGTTGCCGGAAAGGCTTATGGCGAAGAACTTCGTCGTTCTAGACACCGGCTCCCGGCAAGATCGTTGCCGGAAAGGCTTATGGCGAAGAACTTCGTTGTTCTTGACACCGGCTCCCGGCAAGATCGTTGTTGGAAAGGCTTATGGCGAAGAACTTCGTCGTTCTTGACACCGACTCCCGGCAAGATCGTTGCCGGAAAGGCTTATGGCGAAGAACTTTGTCGTTCTTGACACCAAAAACATTGGTCCTAAGGGCGCTGCCAGCCCCCGGGCCATAACTGCGTTTAAAACATAACAAGTGATTAGCATCCGAAGTGCACTTAACTTCGCTTGCGAATTTTGACTTTTGCTGCATATTCCCTATGCCTGCTGGAATGCTTTCCGGTGCGTACGATCCAGCCAGCAGCGCTTGAAGGAACGGGCCCTTAGCGGCTATTCAGGAACATCGCCTCCCAGAAAGGTTTACCTTCTTGGTTCTAGCGCAACCGCACAAGTTGCCGAGCGGACTCGAGGCAACATGGAGCGCAACTAGCCCCGAGAAGGCTCCTTGGCATACAGGTCTATGCAGAAATCTCAAATAAATAGTGCATGCTATCTTCCTGTTCAACCTCTCTTTGTACGTCCACCCTACGCTTTCTAGGGAAACTTGCCGGTGCAGGCACCCTTGCCGCGAGCGCCGAGTGCGGAACTTCAGCAGCCTGCTGGCGGGGTCGCTACCGACAAGCAACCTTGTCGCAACTAGTTGCAGCTTGCTTAAGTTGTTGAGCGGACTCGAAACAAAGTAAGGGCGCTAGCGGCTCACTTAAGTTGCTGAGCGGACTCGAAGCAAAGTAAGGGCGCTAGCAGCTCACTTAAGTTGTTGAGCGGACTCGAAACAAAGTAAGGGCGCAACTAGCTACGAGTTGATTCCTCCGCGCACAGGTTTTCCGTACAAAGAACAAGATCTCCGAGGCGGATAACCTTATATAGAAAGGAAATATCTAAACTTTCGCACGACTTATCTTTTCTGTTGCCGCACTGGCATCGTTCTTTTGCTCGCCCGCTTCTTAGGAGCCATGACGATGAAGAACAGCTGAGCCTTGACGTGGACGGAACGGCTGCCGCCGAAGCTCCCCCTACCTGGCGCGCCAAAGATGTCGAGGGGTGCTGATCCACCAACACCTATGGGGACAGGGCCCCTTTCGGTTCGGTGGGAGGCGGAGAGCGCACAAAGAGCGGATCGAGGCAGTACACGCGAGCGATTTTACCCAGCTTCGGGCCGCACGGATGTGTAAAACCCTACTGCTGCTTGTTTGTGTGTATTGAATCTTTGCTCAGGAGCGATCGACGCTACCATACTGAGCGTGGGAGTGTTTCTGGTGTTTTGAATGAGCCAAACCGGCCGAACCCCCTCTACGTTGCGCCTGGGCCTCCTTTTATACTTTCAAGGGGTCACCGACAGGTGGCAACGTAGACTAGAAGGGTAAAAATGGAAAAGGATGCGGTAGGTGCAGCTACCGCTACTGTGGATACAGTGCGCCCTACCTAACTCTGACGGCAGGGGACAAGGGCATTAAATGCCTGTCTGAGTCTCCTAAACAGTGCAAAAGGTGACCGTTAGGAGCGCCACCGTTTGCCACGATGGCCTTCTCTTCATCTCCGCTTGCCACCACGTACCCCTAGCTGCACGGCCTCCTGCCACGTGTGCTTGGGAGAGTCCTAGAGCGACATGTTAGCAGGTGTGCTGGAGCGCGGGCACGAAGTGGGGGTTTCCCGCGGCAAGCTCCTTGCCGCGGCCATCGTCTTGTCGTGTTCGGGAGCTTTTCGCTCACCGGGCCTTGCCGGGACGCGCGGCGCGTCGCGGCAAGCTTTCTTGGTATGCCTTGAGTGGCCTTCCCGGCAAGCTCCTCTTGCCGGGGTCTTGTCTCTTCCCGGCAAGATCCTCTTGCCGGGGCCTGGGTGGGCCTTCCCGGCAAGCTCCTCTTGCCGGGGCCTTGGTTGGCCTTCCCGGCAAGATCCTCTTGCCGGGGCCTTGGTTTGAGTACTTTGTTCTTGAATGGTCTTCAAGGGAACCACGGAGGGTCTTGGCGGTCGCCCGGCAAGCCTTGCCACGGGGCGCTGCAACCGCCCGTGCACAAGTTCGGGGTAATAGGGTACCCCTACTCTAGTACACCGACAACTATGGAATAAGGAGTGGCAAAAGCCTATGCTTGGGGATTCCCATGGCACCCCAAGATATTCAAGAATAGCCAAAAGCCTAAGCTTGGGGATGCCCCCGGAAGGCATCCCCTCTTTCGTCTTCGTTTATCGGTAACTTTACTTGGAGCTATATTTTTATTCGCCACATGATATGTGTTTTGCTTGGAGCGTCTTGTATGATATTAGTATTTGCTTTTTAGTTTTCCACAATCATCCTTTCTGTACACACCTTTTGTGAGAAGACCCACTTGATTAGAATTTATTAGAATACTCTATGTGCTTCACTTATATCTTTTGAGCTTGATAGTTTTTTGCTCTAGTGCTTCACTTATACCTTTTAGAGCACGGCGGTGGCTTAATTTTGAAGAAATTGTTGAGCTCTCATGCTTCAATTATATTATTTTGAGAGTCTCTTAGAACAACATGGTATTTGCTATGGTTATAAAATTGGTCCCAGAATGATGAGCATCCAAGTTGGGTATAATAAAAACTATCATAGGAAGTGAATTGGATGCTATGATCAATTTGATACTTGATAATTGTTTTGAGATATAGAGGTGGTAATATTAAAGTCATCCTATTTGGGTGATTATGAATTTAAAGAATGCTTGTGCTAAAGTTTGTGATTCCCGTAGCATGCACGTATGGTGAACCGTTTTGTGATGAAGTTGGAGCACAATTTTATTTATTGATTGTCTTCCTTATGAGTGGCGGTCGGGGACGAGCGATGGTATTTTCCTACCAATCTACCCCCTAGGAGCATGCGCATAGTACTTTGTTTTCAATGGCTTGTAGATTTTTGCAATAAGTACACGAGTTCTTTATGACTAATGTTGAGTCCACGGATTATACGCACTCTCACCCTTCCACCATTGCTAGCCTCTCTTGTGCCGCGCAGCTTTCGCAGGTACCATACACCCACCATATACCTTCCTCAAAACAACCACCATACCTACCTATTATTCCATAGCCATTCTGAGATATATTGCCATGCAACTTTCCACCGTTTCGTTTATATGACACGCATCATTATTGTCATATTGCTTTTTGCATGATCATGTAGTTGACATCATATTTGTGGCAAGGCCACCTTCATAATTTTCATACATGTCACTATTGATTCATTGCATATAGAGTCATATCTTGTTCTAGTATTGAGTTATAATCTTGAGTTGTAAGTAAATAAAAGTGTGATGATCTTCATTATTAGAGCATTGTCCCAGTGAGGAAAGGATGATGGAGACTATGATTCCCCCACAAGTCGGGATGAGACTTCGGACTTTAAATAAAAAAATAGAAAGGCCAAATAAAAAAAAGAGAAAGGCCAAATAAAAAAATGAGAGAAAAAGAGAGAAGGGACAATGCTACTATCCTTTTTACCACACTTGTGCTTCAAAGTAGCACCATGATCTTCATGATAGAGAGTCTCCTATGCCGTCACTTTCATTTACTAGTGGGAAATTTCATTATAGAACTTGACTTGTATATTCCAATGATGGGCTTCCTCAAAATGCATTATGTCAATATGAACTTTTATTTTGAATCATTTGGATCTGAACATTCATGCCACAATAAAGAAAATTACATTGAGAATTATGCTAGGTAGCATTCCACTTCAAAAATTCTGTTTTTATCATTTACCTACTCGAGGACGAGCAGGAATTAAGCTTGGGGATGTTTGATACGTCTCCAACGTATCTATAATTTTTGATTGTTCCATGCTATTATATTACCTGTTTTGGATGTTTATGGGCTTTACTTTACACTTTTATATCATTTTTGGGACTAACCTACTAACCAGAGGCCCAGCCCGTATTGCTGTTTTTTTTTGCCTATTTCACTATTTTGAAGAAAAGGAATATCAAACGGAGTCCAAATGGAATGAAACCTTCGGGAGCGTGATTTTTGGAACGAACGTGATCCAGAGGACTTGGAGTGGAAGTCAAGCAACAGCCGAGGCGGCCACGAGGGTGGAGGGCGCCCCCCTACTAGGCGCGCCCCCTATCTCGTGGGCCCCTCGGGCATCCACCGACCTACTTCTTCCTCCTATATATACCCATGTACCCCGAGAACATCAGAACAGACCACGAAAACCTAATTCCACCGCCGCAACCTTCTGTATCCGCGAGATCCCATCTTGGAGCCTGATGACCCACAAGTGTAGGGGATCTATCATAGTCCTTTCGATAAGTAAGAGTGTCGAACCCAACGACGAGCAGAAGGAAATGATAAGCGGTTTTCAGTAAGGTTTTCTCTGCAAGCACTGAAATTGTAGGTAATAGATAGTTTTGTGATAAGATAAATAGTAATAAGGAAAAAGTAAATAAAGTAAATAAAATGTAGCAAGGTGGCCCAATCCTTTATGTAGCAAAGGATAAGCCTGGACAAATTCTAATAATGAAGAAGGAGCTCCCGAGGACACATTGGGAATTATCGTCAAGCTAGTTTTCATCACGTTCATAAGATTCGTGTTCGGTGCTTTGATAATTTGATATGTGGGTGGACCGGTACTTGGGTACTGCCCTAACTTGGACAAGCATCCCACTTATGATTAACCCCTATTGCAAGCATCCACAACTACAAAAAGGAGTATTAAGGTAAACCTAACCACAACATTAAACATATGGGTCCATATCAACCCGTAACGAAGCAACGCATAAACTAGGGTTTAAGCTTCTGTCACTCTAGCAACCCATCATCTACTTATTACTTCCCTATGCCTTCCTCTAGGCCCAAATAATGGTGAAGTGCCATGTAGTCGATGTTCACATAACACCACTAGAGGAAAGACAACATACATCTCATCAAAATATCGAACGAATACCAAATTCACATGACTACTAATAGCAAGACTTCACCCATGTCCTCAGGAACAAACGTAACTACTCACAAAGCATATTCATGTTCATAATCAAAGGAGTAATAATATGCATAAAGGATCTGAACATATGATCTTCCACCAAGTAAACCAATTAGCATGAACTACAAGGAGTAATCAACACTACTAGCAACCCACATGTACCAATTTGTGGTTTTGATACAAGATTGGATACAAGAGATGAACTAGGGTTTTGAGAGGAGATGGTGCTGGTGAAGATGTTGATGGAGATTGACCGCCTCTCGATGAGAGGATCATTGCTGATGACGTTGGTGATGATTTCCCCTCCCGGAGGGAGGTGTCCCTGGCAGAACAGCTCCGCCAGAGCCCTAGATTGATTCCGCCAAGGTTCCGCCTCATGGCGGCGGAGTTTCGTCCCGTAAGCTTGCCCACGATTTTTTCCAGGGTAAAAGTGATGATATAGCAGAAGATGGACGCCGGAGGCCCACCAGGGGACCTAGGAGATAGGGGGGCACGCCCTATAGGGGGGGCGCCCCTGTCTCCTGGACAGGGTGTGGGCCCCCTGGCCTATTTCTTTCGCTCATAAATTCTTATTAAATCCAAAAAGTTGTTTCGTGGAGTTTCGGGACTTTTGGAGTTGTCCAGAATAGGCTTCCAACGTTTGCTCCTTTTCCAGCCAGAATTTCAGCTGCCGGCATTCCCCCTCTTCATGGTAAACCTTGTAAAATAAGAGAGAATAGCCATAAGTATTGAAATATAATGTGTAATAACAACCCATAATGCAATAAATATTGATATAAAAGCATGATGCAAAATGGACGTATCAGAGCCTTTGTCGGTGCTCCGCCGGAGGGGGAATCGATCACGGAGGGCCTCTACATCATCTCCAAGGCCTCTCCGATGAGTTGTGAGTAGTTTACCATAGACCTTCGGGTCCATAGTTATTAGCTAGATGGCTTCTTCTCTCTCTTTGGATCTCAATACCATGTTCTCCTTGATCTTCTTGGAGATCTATTCGATGTAACTCTTTTTGTGGTGTGTTTGTCGAGATCCGATGAATTGTGGGTTTATGATCAAGTTTATCTATGAGAAATATTTGAATCTCCTCTGAATTCTTTTATGTGTGATTAAGTTATCTTTGCAAGTCTCTTCGAATTATCAGTTTGGTTTGGCCTACTAGATTGATCATTCTTGCAATGGGAGAAGTGCTTAGCTTTGGGTTCAATCTTGTGGTGTCCTTTCCCAGTGATAGCAGGGGTAGCAAGGCACGTATTGTATTGTTGCCATCGAGGACAAAAAGATGGGGTTTATATCATATTGCATGAGTTTATTCCTCTACATCATGTCATCTTTCTTAATGCATTACTCTGTTCTTTATGAACTTAATACTCTAGATGCATGCTGGATAGCGGTCGATGTGTGGAGTAGTAGTAGTAGATGCAGGCAGGAGTCGGTCTACTTGTCACAGACGTGATGCCTATATACATGATCATGCCTAGATAATCTCATAATTATTCGCTTTTCTATCAATTGCTCGACAATAATTTGTTCACCCACCGTAATACTTATGCTATCTTGAGAGAAGCCACTAGTGAAACCTATGGCCCCCGGGTCTATCTTTTATCATATAAGCTTTCAATCTACTTTTATTTGCATCTTTACTTTTCCAATCTATATCATAAAATACCAAAAATATATTTATCTTATCATACTATCTCTATCACATCTCACTTTAGCAAGTGGCCGGATTTACAACCCCTTTATTGCGTTGGTTGCGAGTTCTTGGTTGTTTGTGTAGGTGCGTGGGACTTTTGAGGAGCCTCCTACTGGATTGATACCTTGGTTCTCAAAAACTGAGGGAAATACTTACGCTACTATTGCTGCATCACCCTTTCCTCTTCAAGGAAAACCAACGCAAGCTCAAGACGTAGCACTCCTCGACGCGGCTGCCACGCAGTAGGAAGCCAGCCGCCGCGTGGTGGAACCGGGTGTGCAAGATGAGAACCGTCCCCCTCGCCGTGAGCACGTCATGACCTCTCGGTCCCCAACGGTCGGCACTCATGGCCGGAGGAACTCGGAGCCGGCTGCTAGCCGCGGTCGGTGCATGCACATCATGATCGAGCACGACCAAGAAAGCCGCCCTAGATTAGTGGAACGATGCGATGACCGCCCGCCTCCCCCACGCATGGAGAGACACGCCTCCCCGCCGCCTGTTGAGCATCCGTATCTCGAAGGCCGGTTGGCCACCGCGAAGGAGTCGGAGAGAACGATGCCCGCCACCGGATTGACCGACTCGCTCGATCCCTGGCAGTAGAAGAAGAAGATGCAGTCATCCCGCCTTGTTTCGGCCCCCGCATACGCGACGAGCCCTTTCCCAAAGGGTTCTCGCTCCCACGAGACACTCCCAAGTACAACGGCTCCGTGAAGCTGGAGGATTGGCTGGTTGACTACTCCACAGCCGTCAACATAGCAAACGGCAACAAGCGTGTTGTCGTGAAGTATGTTCCGCTCATGCTCCAGGGCACGTCCTGGACATGGCTGAACAACCTCAAGCCGTACAGCGTCAACAACTGGCTGGACTTCACCAAAGTCTTCATCCGCAACTTCACCAACACCTATAAGCGGCCGCCCAAGCCTCGCCAACTTTCCATGTGTGTCCAAGGCCCGACTGAGTCCACTCATGACTACCTAACGCGTTGGGGCGAGCTGCGCAACTCCTGCGAAGGGGTGCATGATGTCTAATACACAACCTTCTTCTTGTAGACGTTGTTGGGCCCGCAAGTGCACAGGTTTGTAGGATAGTAGCAAATTTCTTTCAAGTGGATGATCTAAGGTTTATCAATCCGTAGGAGGCGTAGGATGAAGATGGTCTCTCTCAAACAACCCTGCAACCAAATAACAAAGAGTCTCTTGTGTCCCCAACACACCCAGTACAATGGTAAATTGTATAGGTGCACTAGTTCGGCGAAGAGACGGTGATACAACTGCAATATGGATGGTAGATATAGGTTTTTGTAATCTGAAATAATAAAAACAGCAAGGTAACTAATGATAAAAGTGAGCGTAAACGGTATTGCAATGATAGGAAACAAGGCCTAGGGTTCATACTTTCACTAGTGCAAGTTCTCTCAACAATAATAACATAGATAGATCATATAACAATCCCTCAACATGCAACAAAGAGTCACTCCAAAGCCACTAATAGCGGAGAACAAACGAAGAGATTATGGTAGGGTATGAAACCACCTCAAAGTTATTCTTTCGGATCAATCTATTCAAGAGTTCGTACTAGAATAACACCTTAAGACACAAATGAACCAAAACCCTAATGTCACCTAGATACTCCATTGTCACCTCAAGTATCCGTGGGCATGATTATACGATATGCATCACACAATCTTAGATTCATCCAACCAACACAAAATACTTCAAAGAGTGCCCCAAAGTTTCTACCGGAGAGTCAAGACAAAAACGTGTGCCAACCCCTATGCATAGGTTCATGGGCGGAACCCGCAAGTTGGTCACCAAAACATACAACAAGTGGCACGTGAAATCCCATTGTCACCACAGATAAGCACAGCAAGACATACATCAAGTGTTCTCAAATCCTTAAAGACTCAATCCGATAAGATAACTTCAAAGGAAAAAGTCAATCCATTACAAGAGAGTAGAGGGGGAGAAACATCATAAGATCCAACTATAATAGCAAAGCTCGCGATACATCAAGATCGTGCCATAGAGAGAACACGAGAGAGAGAGAGATCAAACACATAGCTACTGGTACATACCCTCAGCCCCGAGGGTGAACTACTCCCTCCTCATCATGCAGAGCGCCGGGATGATGAAGATGGCCACCGGTGAGGGATCCCCCCCTCCGGCAGGGTGTCGGAACAGGCTCCCGAGAGGTTTTTGGTGGCTACAGAGGCTTGTGGCGGCAGAACTCCCGATCTATCTTTGTTATCGATGTTTTTAGGGTACGTAGGCTTATATAGGCGAAAGAAGTCGGTCGGGGGAGCCTCAAGGGGCCCACGAGAGGGTAGGGCGCGCCCAGGGGGGGTGGGTGTCGGTGTCAAAACCGGCGGATCTCGGGTAGGGGGTCCCGATCTATGTGTCTAAGGCTGATGGTAACAGGAGGCAAGGGACACAATGTTTACCTAGGTTCGGGCCCTCTCGATGGAGGTAAAACCCTACTTCCTGCTTGATTGATATTGATGATATGAGTAGTACAAGAGTTGATCTACCACGAGATCGTGGAGACTAAACCCTAGAAGCTAGCCTATGATGATTATGATTCAGTCCCTAAGGACTAGACTCTCCGGTTTATATAGACACCGGAGAGGGCTAGGATTTACATGGAGTCGGTTACAAAGAAGGAAATATAATATCCGGATCGCCAAGCTTGTCTTCCACGCAAAGGAGAGTCCCACCCGGACATGGGACGAAGTCTTGAGTCTTGTATCTTCACGCTCCAATAGTCCGGACAAAGTATATAGTCCGGTTGTCCGGGTACCCCCTAATCCAGGAATCCCTCAGTAGCCCCTGAACCAGGTGCTACGTCTTGAGCTTGCGTTGGTTTTCCTTGAAGAGGAAATGGTGATGCCGCAATAGTAGCTCACGTATTTCCCTCAGTTTTTGAGAACCAAGGTATCAATCCAGTAGGAGGCTCCTCAAAAGTCCCACACACCTACACAAACAAACAAAGAACTCGCAACCAACGCAATAAAGGGGTTGTCAATCCCTTCACGGCCACTTGCGAAAGTGAGATCTAATAAAGATAATAAAATAAGATAAATATATTTTTCGTATTTTATAATATATATGCAAAAAGTAAAGATGCAAATAAAAGTAGATTGGAAGCAAATATGATAAGAGATAGACCCGGGGGCCATAGGTTTCACTAGTGGCTTCTCTCAAGATAGCATAAGTATTATGGTGGGTGAACAAATTACTTTCGAGCAATTGATAGAAAAGCGAATAGTTATGAGATTATCTAGGCATGATCATGAATATAGGCATCATGTCCACAACAAGTAGACTGACTCCTGCCTGCATCTACTACTATTACTCCACACATCGACCGACTCCTGCCTGCATCTAGAGTATTAAGTTCATAAGAACAGAGTAACGCATTAAGCAAGATGACATGATGTAGAGGGATAAACTCAAGCAATATGATATAAACCCCATCTTGTTATCCTCGATGGCAACAATAGAATACGTGCCTTGCAACCCTTTCTATCACTGGGTAAGGACACCGCAAGATTGAACCCGAAGCTAAGCACTTCTCCCATGGCAAAAAAGGTCAATCTAGTAGGCCAAACCAAACTGACAATTCGAAGAGACTTGCAAAGATAACTCAATCATACATAAAAGAATTCAGAGAAGATTCAAATATTATTCATAGATAAACTTGATCATAAACCCACAATTCATCGGATCTCGACAAACACACCGCAAAAAGAGTTTACATCGAATAGATCTCCACAAGAAAGGGGGAGAACATTGTATTGAGATCCAAAAAGAGAGAAGAAGCCATCTAGCTAATAACTATGGACCCGTAGGTCTGTGGTAAACTACTCACAACTCATCGGAGGGGCAAGGATGTTGATGTAGAAGCCCTCCATGGTCGATTCCCCCTCCGGCAGAGTGCCGGCGAAGGCTCCAACATGAGAACTTGCGGATACAGAAGGTTACGGTGATGGAAATTGTGTTTCGTCTGCTCCTTGGATGTTTTCGGGGTACGTAGGCTTATATAGAAGGAAGAAGTACGTCGGTGGACGCCCGAGTGGCCCACGAGACAGGGGGGCGCGCCCTATAGGGGGGCCCTCCTATCTCGTGGAGGCCTCGGCTGCTTCTTGACTTGCACTCCAAGTCCTCTGGATCACGTTCATTCCAAAAATCACGCTCCTGAAGGTTTCATTTCATTTGGACTCCGTTTGATATTCCTTTTCTTCGAAATGCTGAAATAGGCAAAAAACATCAATATGGGTTGGGCCTCCTGTTAGTAGGTTAGTCCCAAAAATGATATAAATGTCTAAAATAAAGCCCATAAACATCCAAAAGGGGTAATATAATAGCATGGAACAATCAAAAATTTATAGATACGTTGGAGACGTATCAAGCATCCCCAAGCTTAATGCCTGCTCGTCCTCGAGTAGGTAAATTATAAAAAGAGAATTTTTGATGTGCAATGCTACCTAGCATAATTCTCAATGTAATTTTCTTTATTGTGGCATGAATGTTCAGATCCAAATGATTCAAAATAAACGTTCATATGGATAAAAGAAATAGTAACACTTCAAGCATACTAGTCAAAGTAATCAGGTCTTCTCAAAATAACATGGCAAAAGAAAGTTCATCCGTACAAAATCATATAGTTAGGCTATGCTTCATTTTCGTCACACAAAGATGTTCCCAACTTCTATACCCCCGATGACAAGCCAAGCAATTGTTTCATACTTAAATAATCTCAAACTTTTTCAATCTTCATGCAATACATGAGCGTGAGCCATGGATATAGCACGATGGGTGGAATAGAATATGACGATGGGGATTGTGTGGAGAAGACAAAAAAGGAGAAAGTCTCACATTGACGAGGATAATCAACGGGCTATGGAGATGCCCATCAATTGATGTCAACATGAGGAGTAGGGATTGCCATGCAACGGATGCACTAGAGCTATAAATAAATGCTCAACAAAAGAAAACTAGTGGGTGTGCATCCAACTTGCTTGCTCACAAAGACCTAGGGCATTTGAGGAAACCCATCATAGGAATATACAAGCCAAGTTCTATAATGAAAAATTCCCACTAGTATGAAAAAGACAACTTATGATACTCACTATATGAAAAACATGGTGCTACTTTGAAGCACAATATATGAGACTCACTACATGAAGAACAAGGTGCTACTTTGACGCACAAGTGTGGAAAAAGAGATAGTAACATTGCCCTTTTTATTTATTTTCATTTTTTCTTTTCATTTTTTTCTTTTTTTTTCTTTTTTGGGCCTTTTTGGGCCTTTTTTTGGGCAATGCTCTAATAATGATGATCATCACACTTCTATTGCTTACAACATATGAATTACAACTCGAAACTAGAACAAGATATGACTCTATATGAATGCCTCCGGCGGAGTACCGGGATGGTGCAATGAATCAAGAGTGACATGTATGAAAAATAATGCATGGTGGCTTTGCCACAAATACGATATCAACTACATGATCATGAAATGGCAATATGACAAAAGTAAAGTATGTCATGATGATGATGAACGGAACGGTGGAAAGTTGCATGGAAATACATCTCGGAATGGCTATGGAAATGCCATAATAGGTAGGTCTGGTGGCTGTTTTGAGGAAGATATAAGGAGGTTTATGTGTGATAGAGCGTATCGTATCACGGGGTTTGGATGCACCGGTGAAGTTTGCACAAACTCTCAAGGTGAGAAAGGGCAATGCACGGTACCGAAGAGGCTAGCAATGGCGGAAAGGTAAAAGTGCGTATAATCCATGGACTCAACATTAGTCAAAAGAACTCATATACTTATTGCAAACAATTAGAAGTCATCAAAAATCAAGTACTACGCGCATGCTCCTAGGGGGATAGATTGGTAGGAAAAGACCATCGCTCGTCCCCGACCGCCACTCATAAGGATGCACAAGCCAGGTACACTTCATGTTTCAAAATTATTACACAACTTTAACCATACATGCATGCTACGGGACTTGCTAACTTCAACACAAGCATTCTTTAAATTCATAATCACCCAACTAGCATGACTTTAATATCACTACCTCCATATCTCAAAACAATTATCAAGTATCAAATTGATCATAGCATCCAATTCACTTCCTATGATAGTTTTTATTATACCCAACTTGGATGCCTACCATTCTAGGACCAATTTTATAACCATAGCAAATACCATGCTGTTCTAAAAGACTCTCAAAATAATATAAGTGAAGCATGAGAGACTAGCGATTTCTACAAAAATAAGTCACCACTATGCTCTAAAAGATATAAGTGAAGCACTAGAGCAAAAACTATCAAGCTCAAAAGATATAAGTGAAGCACATAGAGTATTCTAGCAAATTCTAATCAAATAGGCTTCTCCCAAAAGGTGTGTACAGCAAGGATGATTGTGGTAAACTAAAAAGCAAAGACTAATATAATACACGACGCTCCAAGCAAAACACATATCATGTGGCGAATAAAAATATAGCTCCAAGTAAAGTTACCAATGAACGAAGATGAAAGAGGGGATGCCTTCCCGGGGCATCCCCAAGCTTAGGCTTTTGGCCATTCTTGAATAATTGGGGTGCCTTGGGCATCCCCAAGCTTAGGCTCTTGCCACTCCTTATTCCATAGTCCATAAAAGCTTACCCAAAACTTGAAAACTTCACAACACAAAACTCAACAGGAAATCTTATAAGCTCCGTTAGTGAAAGAAAACAAAACCACCACATAAGGTACTGTAATGAACTCATTCTTTATTTATTTTGGTGTTAAACCTACTGTAATCCAACTTCTCTATGGTTTATAAACTATTTTACTAGCCATAGATGCATCAAAATAAGCAAACAACACACGAAAAACAGAATCTATCAAAAACAGAACAGTCTGTAGCAATCTGTAACTAACGGAAACTTCTGGGACTCTAAATATCCTACCAAAATAGGAATTCCTGGAAAATTTGTTTATTGATCATCAGAAAAAAGAATCAACGCAAAATCACGTTTCTGTGATTTAAAAAAACTAAATTTGTGTGCGCAAAGTTTCTGTTTTTTAGTAGAATCAAATCAACTATCATCATAGGTTATCCTATAGGTTCTACTTGGCACAAACACTAATTAGAAGATAAAAACACATCTAAACAGAAGGGAGATGCAAGATTTATTACTAAACAGGAGCAAAAACAAAAAAACATAAAGAAAATTGGGTTGCCTCCCAACTAGCGCTATCGTTTAACGCCCCTAGCTAGGCATAAAAGCGAAGATAGATCTAAGTAGTGCCACCTTTGGCACTTGGAGAGGAAAAAGAGGATCTCCTTTCTATGGCATTCATTCTTCTATTTAGGGTAAGCACATGGACAATAATGGATGAAGTAAGATTAAGCACGTTAAGGAAGTTTGCCTCTAAACTAGACTTCATCTCTTTGATAATTTCATTTTGATAAAAGCACAAGAGAGTAGTTGATTCAACCTTATCATTCATAGGGTGCCCAAATATGGTTTTCATTTTTTCATAAGTATCTATAGCATCCCCTTCAAGAAAACCTTCTTCAAAAATAGAATCTAAGACTTTTTTAAAAGAAGCGGACAAGCCAACATAGAAACTTTTTAAGTAAACTTCAATTTGATATTGTGGCACATAGCTAGCCCGAATCCTTAATAACCTATCCCAAGCATATTTTAAAGACTCATCAAGTAAATAGTGAAAAATTCCAGAGTCATCCTCACCAAAATTATTCAAGCTCTCATCGGTGACCCCGCTGGGTCTTTCTATAGCATCATTATTTATGAGCTTAGAGAGGATAGAGGGGTTATCCAAGGCACCAGAACCTAGGAAAGAGCCCTTAGTTCTTTTTTGATTCGGCCATGGCAACGAGTAATCCAATACACAAGCAAATAGAAAAAGGCAAGCGAAAAAGAGAGGAGGAGATTAGGAAAGAGAGGACGAATAAAACGACAAGGGTGAAGTGGGGGAGAGGAAAACGAGAGGCAAATGGCAAATAATGTAAATGCGAGGGAGATGGGTTTGTGATGGGTACTTGGTATGTCATGACTTGAGCGAAGACCTCCCCAGCAACGGCGCCAGAAATCCTTCTTGCTACGTCTTGAGCTTGCGTTGGTTTTCCTTGAAGAGGAAAGCGTGATGCAGCAATAGTAGCGTAAGTATTTCCCTCAGTTTTTGAGAACCAAGGTATCAATCCAGTAGGAGGCTCCTCAAAAGTCCCACGCACCTACACAAACAAACAAAGAACTCGCAACCAATGCAATAAAGGGGTTGTCAATCCATTCACGGCCACTTGCGAAAGTGAGATCTAATAAAGATAGTAAAATAAGATAAATATATTTTTGGTATTTTATAATATAGATGCAAAAAGTAAAGATGCAAATAAAAGTAGATTGGAAGCAAATATGATAAGAGATAGACCCGGGGACCATAGGTTTCACTAGTGGCTTCTCTCAAGATGGCATAAGTATTACGGTGGGTGAACAAATTACTGTCGAGCAATTGATAGAAAAGCGAATAATTATGAGATTATCTAGGCATGATCATGTATATAGGCATCACGTCCGCAACAAGTAGACCGACTCCTGCCTGCATCTACTACTATTACTCCACACATCGACCGACTCCTACATGCATCTAGAGTATTAAGTTCATAAGAACAGAGTAACGCATTAAGCAAGATGACATGATGTAGAGGGATAAACTCAAGCAATATGATATAAACCCCATCTTGTTATCCTCGATGGCAACAATACAATACGTGCCTTGCAACCCTTTCTGTCACTTGGTAAGGACACCGCAAGATTGAACCCAAAGCTAAGCACTTCTCCCATGGCAAGAAAGATCAATCTAGTAGGCCAAACCAAATTGATAATTCAAAGAGACTTGCAAAGATAACTCAATCATACATAAAAGAATTCAGAGAAGATTCAAATATTATTCATAGATGAACTTGATCATAAACCCACAATTCATCGGATCTCGACAAACACACCGCAAAAAGAGTTTACATCGAATAGATTTCCACAAGAAAGGGGGAGAACATTGTATTGAGATCCAAAAAGAGAGAAGAAGCCATCTAGCTAATAACTATGGACCCATAGGTCTGTGGTAAACTACTCACAACTCATCGGAGGGGCAAGGATGTTGATGTAGAAGCCCTCCATGGTCGATTCCCCCTCCGGCAGAGTGTCGGCGAAGGCTCCAAGATGAGATCTCGCGGATACAGAAGGTTACGGTGGTGGAAATTGTGTTTCGTCTGCTCCCTGGATGTTTTTGGGGTACGTAGGCTTATATAGGAGGAAGAAGTACGTCGGTGGACGCCCGAGGGGCCCACGAGACAAGGGGCACGCCCTATAGGGGGGCCCTCCTATCTCGTGGAGGCCTCGGCTGCTTCTTGACTTGCACTCGAAGTCCTCTGGATCACGTTCGTTCCAAAAATCACGCTCCCGAAGGTTTCATTCCGTTTGGACTCCGTTTGATATTCCTTTTCTTCGAAATACTAAAATAGGCAAAAAAACAGCAATATGGGCTGGACCTACGGTTAGTAGGTTAGTCCCAAAAATGATATAAATGTGTAAAATAAAGCCCATAAACATCCAAAAGGGGTAATATAATAGCATGGAACAATCAAAAATTATAGATACGTTGGAGACGTATCACCAGGCTTCAATGACGATGAGTCCGGCGCGCAGTCTTGTCTTCGGCATTGCAAGGCGGGTTCCATCTCCGAATAGTAATCATCGAACACCTGAACCGTGTCCGGATCTGCAAGATGATCTTCACATACCTCCGTAGAGAGCATAGCATAAATCTGATCTGCTGGCAATTTTGGTACGTCGTGCCCTTGCATCGTGGCCCGGCCCAACATGAACCGATTTTTCTTAGCCTGCTCCGGTACGCATTGCGAGGCGGTTTTATTGGCACGCCCTGCCAAAGCAGAGATTATGTCCCCCTTATTGCGGGATCTTCCATCGATATGGGCGTGCGCAACCCCACGATGACTGTTGGTATGACTCCATGTTTTTAGATAAGTCCCAAGTGGTCACGCTGAGGACGCTTGATATTCACCCCCTTTATAAAGGGGCCGAGGCCTATACCTCTTTTCCACCACTCTTGCGCCTTTTCGCATCTCGAGTTCTAACACCCGAGACCCAAACTCAAACATCCCAGATCTTGCAATATGTCCGGATCCAACCCTCAAGGCCGGTGGGTGGCCTCCTCGGTCAAAGAGGAGGATATTGCGATGCTTAGGGAGGTCGAATATCTGACTGCTGACATCCAGCACAGGCTTCCTGCTCCAGGGAAGGTCATCCCTACTCCCGAGCCTAATGAGAGCGTTGTATTTGTTTTTCACTTCCTCCGTGGCTTGGGCCTCACCCTTGATCCCTTTGTGAGGGGGCTCATGTTCTATTACGGGTTAGATTTTCACGATCTAGCTCCGGATGCTATCCTCCATATCTCGTCGTTCATCATTGTGTGCGAGGCTTTTCTCCACGTCACTCCACACTTCGGCTTATGGCTCAAGACCTTCAATGTGAAGCCAAAGATGAATAAGGGGCGACATGAGGAGTGCGGAGGTGCTGTAATAAGTAGGAACGCCAATGCCCCATGGCCGGAGGGTTCTTTCCCAGAGGTATCCGATTTATGGCAGCGGAGGTGGTTTTATTTCACGGCTCCCAGAGGCACAAAGTGGGTGGCTGCCCCCGACTTCCGTTCGGGCCCTCCGTCACAACTGGCGTCATGGACCAATGTAGGACGAGATTGGGGGTCTGCTAGTGATGTACCAACACTGCAGAGCCATATCCGGGAGCTTCTTGAGATGGACATTAACCTTGTCAGCATAATTCAGGTAATGCTAATCCGACGAATGTTGCCGTGCAAACGCCGGCTTCTCTGGATGTGGGAATTCAATCCAGAGGGTCCATGGACTATTCTGCACTTCTTCGGCCTGACACTCGAAGGGATGTGTAAATTATTCTTTGGACCACAAGTAAAGTGTCCGGACACCACCGAGGATGCGGTCCTAAGCTGCAATCACCCAGATACCCAAGTAAGTAACCTCGAAACCAAACACTTCTTTTATATTTATCATATCATTATTCTGAAAATCCTCCGTGGCCAGGAATGGCTCAGCAAGGTGGAGAGAATCAGGTGTCCGGCGCCACTTCCCGAAGGCTCGCCTAGTCCTACCATAGCTAAGATGCTTGGCCGAGTGCTTAGCAAAATGCCCTCAGGGAAAGACGAAGGGAGGAACAGAGAAGCCGAACTTCACACACTACGCATCCAAACCGGGGGAATTGCTACCTCCCCAAAGGAGGATAGTCGGGGAGGGGAGTCTAAGGCCTCCTCCCCGCGCGGGAAGAAGAGGGCCGCCTCCGAAGACTTGGAGACGGAGGTGCCCAAACAGGGGAAGAAAGTGTCACCAGGGGGCCCTGCCCCGAGGGGCGCCCTCACCGCGTCATGCCCGCCAATGGGCCAGCCCTCAACCGAGCTGTGAGTTAATCGTAAATTCGAAGGTACTGCTTTTCTCCGAGAACAATAACCAGGATCCATTTCTTTGCAGTCCGGCTAGCAGCTCTTCTCGATAGAGTTCGTCTTCAGGGGATCTCCCTCTGGAGATGATGGAGAGTGAGACCCCACCAACCTCTCCGCCTCATGAGGCGGGCGACCCCGAGGTGTCGTCACGGTGGAGCCCGGATCTGCCGAAGCCAGAAGCTAATCCTTCAGCCGCCCTGAGCCCGGAGCGTTCGGCTCCCACAGGGGGGGGGGCGATGAGAAGGGTCCAACACAGTTCGGTCTCCGGCCGGACATACTGACAGGCCTTCTGGAGCGAGCTGCTCTCTCGGAGGAGCAGGTGCTCAAGAAGATTTCATCCGCCACAAGCGGTTTGAATGAAGCATTTACGAGCCTGCTCAGAGGCTTTGAGGTATGTAATGAAAAATACATAATTTTTTGGCTGTGACGCATGCACTAGGTGTGCTCCATCACTACAATAAATATGCCAACTAGTGACCTTCTCTTAGTGACCCTAGCTGAATTGGTCGTAAATCCACGGCCATTTCGCTTGGAAGGGCTCAAACCCTGAATTGCCTTAGACCAAATGGTCATAAAAGCAGACAAGAGTGGTCCATGACCTTATTTCTACCTGATTACGACCAATATAAATGGTCATGAGGTTGTGAACGTGGATGCATTAGTACTTATTGCGATGACTAGGCGCCACCTCATTAGTTTTGCCTATGTGTCATGTCCATGTGTCAATTTTTGCCCTAGGTTGTGAAGCAACCTATATTTCTGTTATTCCAAAAATTCCCAAAAAATTCTCATAAATTGTTTGGATCATATCTTCATCAAATATGTCAAAAACCTTCCTTGCCTAGTTCAAAAATAACTCAACAATATTCATTTCCCTATTCTGTTCGGAGCAGCACTTTGTGAAGGAAGTGTTATTTATATATTCTTGATTTCCCTAAAAAATTGTGAAGACATTCTTCTTAGTATATGATCATCCTCAACCAAAACTCACGCCCATTGGCCATGTGCATTTCCTGTACCGCTAATCAAACACTTGGCTGCTAATTCATGTTTGAGCATAGTTCGGTCTCCTCATGAGAATCTTATGTTATAATTTTCTTCCTAGCACCTACCTGGGGAGTGCCTTACCCACTAGACATGCCTAGGCCGCCCAGAACGCATGGCAATGCCACGGTCACGCGGTGACCACGCGGCGGGCATGCGAGCTTATGCGCTCTAGAGTTGGGGCCCTCGGACACCGTCCAAACCTCGATGTCTCGCCATCAAACCATGTATTTCTGATTAAATAGATACTTATTTACCTAGAAATGATTTTTGGAAAAAATAAAGAGCAAACTATGAGGCACCTGCAGTTCAAATTTGACCCGCTTCCAACTGAATCGACGGGAATTTGTCTTTTTCACCAGAGGTGGATCAAAACTATTGACATCCAACCATTTTGTCAATTGTGCATTAAATATGGACTAGTATTTTATAAAATTGATTAGGTCCAAGTTTGCAACAAATATATGGTAGGTCCTTCATAAAAAAACTCATTCCGGGCACTCGGAAAAAGGAAAATGTATTTTCCGTGAAAAGAAAATGAAAACTCCCTTAGGCAACATTGTTTGGAATTCCAAGATGCACCCTTGTGCACAATATGAGATCATTTGAACAAACTATGCCATGAATGTGGCCATAAGATTGATCATTTGGCTTGAAAGCCATGAATCTTCATGCATGATAGCTCGTTTCTGAGAACACTTTTTTAAAAGAATTGCCACATTAAAAGTTTATTATTTTTCCTATAAACTTGGTCACATATAATGACACAATGCGAAGGTTTTTCAATTTTTTGTTGAATTTTTTATGCCCGTTTCAAAATGCGGTCAAAACGACGGGCTTGACCGTTCCTAGCTAGTGGTTGAATCTTGGAAAACTTTTGATGTTTATCTTATTAAATAGATACTTATGTACCTAGAAATGATTTTTGGAAAAAATAAATACCAAACTATGAGGCAGCTACAGTTCAAATTTGACCAGCTTCCAGGTGGATCAGCGGAAATTTGTCTTTTTACCAAAGGTGGATAAAATCTTTTGACACCCAACCATTTGGTCATTTGTGCATTAAATATGGCCTAGTATTTTATAAAATTGGTTAGGTCCAATTTTGCAACAAATATATGGTAGGTCCTTCACAAAAAAACTCAACTCAGGCACTCGGAAAATGGAAAATGAATTTTCCGTGCAAAGAAAATAAAAAATCCCTTAGGCAACATTGTTTGGAATTCCAAGATACACCCTTGTGCATAATATGAGATCATTTGAACAAACTATGCCATGAATGTGGCCATAAGATTGATCATTTGGCTTGAAAGCCATGAATCTTCACGCCTGATAGCTCATTTCTGAGAACACTTTTTTAAAATAATTTCCGTATTACAAGTTTATTATTTTTCCTGGCAACTTGTTCATATATAATGACACAATGCGAAGGTTTTCCAATTTTTTGATTTTTTTGAATTTTTTATGCCCGTTTCAAAATGCGATCAAAACGGCGGGCTTGACCGTTCCTAGCTAGTGGTTGAATCTTGGGAAACTTTTGATGTTTCTCTGATGTTTCTCTGATCATATGTACCTAGAAATGATTTTTGGAAAAAATAAAGAGCAAACTATGAGGCAGCTGCAGTTCAAATTTGACCCATTTTCACCTGAATTAGCAGAAATTTATCTTTTTCACGAAACGTGGATCAAAAACTTTTGACACCCAACTATTTGATCAATTGTGCGTTAAATATGGCCTACTATTTTAGAAAATTCATGTGGTCCAATTTTGCAACAAATATTTGGTAGGTCCTTCACAAAAAACTCTTTTCGGGCACTCGAAAAATGGAAAATGAACTTTTCGGGCACTCGAAAAAACCCTTTGCGTGCGTGCGTGCATGTGTGTGGGGGGGAGGGGTGTCCTGAGCATCCGATCCTTTCGTCGTCGTCGACATCGACGGGCATAATAAATGGTTGTGATTGTCTAATCCATTAAATAAACGGTTAGATTTTTCTTTTTTCTGTAATAGATAGATATGAGAGGTGGATGGAAACATCTTGACATTATTATTTTTAGTTAATTGTACATAAATTGTGGACTAATATTTTTGAAAAAAGGATGTGGCCCATTTTTACAACACAAATTTGTAGTCTTTTATTTAAAAGTCGGTGATTTGGGTCCAAAATTTAAAGATTCCACCGCGAGACAACTAGCCAATGAGAAGCGAGGAACCATGTTCACGCGGATCGCCCAGTCAGACGCGATCTGAGCCATCCATCATGCACACATCAACGGTGAAGCCGAAACCCTACCCACCCACCCACCCTCATCCTTTCCCATTCTCCAGATCCGATCGAGACCCTGCCGCCCCGCCTTCCTCCGCCATGGCTCCTCCCGCGATTCCCACCGCCGCCGCCCCCGCCTTCCTCCCCCTCCCGCGATTCCCACTACCGCCGCCCCTGCCCCCGCCCCCGCTTTCCCATTCTCCAGATCCAATCGAGATACCCACCACCACCGCACCATTCATCCCCCACATCCACCAGTCCACGCGCAGCCCCAGCCTCCTTCTCGGCCATGGCGTCACGGCAGGCTTTCTTGCTGGCGCGCGCGTGCTGCTTCGATGCGCGCCGCTCCGTCGAGCTGGCCAGACCGTGGCGCGCGCGTGGTATGCTTAGGGTTTGCGGTTGCGACGCTACACGCCGGCCACGGGTCTCCACCAATCAGGACGACTACGATATCAACGGGATCCTCAGGTCTCCTGCAGTGCGTTTCCCTCCCTCCCTCCCTCTCCCACGCCTCCCCTCCCTCGCTCGTGGTTCCTAACAGACGCGTTCCTCTCCTCTCCTTGGGTGGCATGCAGGGCTCGCGCGGGAGCAACGCACGGAGGAGGCCTTGGAGGAGAAGCGGGAGGGGCCCGAGTGTCCTCGCGCGCCCGGCCTGTGGCACGAACACCACGGCGCCCGCCTCGGAGCTGCAGCATCTGCTTCGGCGTCGTCACAGCGCCCCCTCCAGATCAGCTAGGGTTTGGCAAATGAGGTCAGTCCCTCCACTCCTCCTCACAACGCCCCCTCTCTTCCTCCCTCCCAGCATTTCGAGTTTGAATCTCAGTGCGCCTTCCTAATACTTTTGTTTCGACCGGGTTGCTGTGAACGAACAGGTGTGCAAAGATCTGAGGTGGGGGAGGAAGATCTTCAAAACTGGGTTACGACTGGCTCCTGTGGCCATTGCTGTGTATGTTGGCTCTTAGATTCGTCAAACCTTGCAAGTTCAATCTGTGCTAGAAATGTTGTTGGCTATCACAACACTGCAAGCAGTTAAATGATGGGGAATCTGCAATTGCTTTGCCATCTCTGACTAATTAACCATTTGAGGAACATTAGTGGAATATATTACTGTGAAATGCTTGATTTATTTTTAGTCAGTATGAACTGGCTAAGCATAATATGGTAATGTAGATTACTGCAACTTTGCAAGTTCATAAACACCATATATTTGACTAATTATTGCAACTTTGCATGGTCATCTAAAATTACTAGATGGTTTTTGTCTGTGCAAGTGGCTTAGCATAGTAAATTAATATACTTTTTTGATATCCTACTAGAAAATGATTATTAGCACAGTTGAGTTCCAGATTTGTTTTAGGGGTGTGTGTGTGTGTGGGGAGGGGTACACTTTTAGGCCTCAAAGGCACCAAAGTAGAGCAGAGTAGTGTTCATCCTCTGTTAATTACTGTTACAAAGGCACCAAAGCAGAGCAGATCCTGTCGCTCTGCTCTGCTCTCTTTGTTAATTACTGTGCTACTCCTTGCTCCTGTATTCTATTAGCACCAAGTCTGCCTTGCCTGTGTATTATATACTTTATTTTTCTTGCTAGAGTACTAGAAGAGTAGTGCTATCTTGCTGCTGGTGACACTCCAAGATAATGCACTATTTTATCTTCTCAGCATTGTTGTTCTTATTTACTTGCAAGTTTTTACTATGTAAGGTTGAGTCATGCCATCTTTGCTTGTACTGCATGCTAATGTCATCAAAATGCTCACACCAAGTTTGTGAACTGTGGCCAGGTACCAGAGGCTGACCAACAGGGCGATGCACATGCTATGGTTTAAGTGCTCACACCAATATGTTAGAATATACCGTGTACATTGTGAACCCCCTAATGTGACACAAGTATATGCACATGCTATGGTTTAAGTGTTGCTTGTGTATGGTAAATAGGTTGAGGACCCACCGCTGTTTGATGCTATTTTGTTTAGGATTCTGTTCCTCTATGCATGTAATCTCCAAACCATGATCAAGCATACACACACGGTTGGTTTGCATGGAACGATTACTACTAACTAAAGAAGGAAGCAGACTTCTTCACATAAAGGAAGATATGTCTGTTTTAGTAATATAAACAAATAAAAAAAGATTGTTTGCATACAATCAGATCATTCTCACTTATTAGTTGAGTTCTAAGTATGTAGAATCTTTAGTTCTCTGGTTATATTATAGTCATAATTATACTGTGTGCATGATTTTATCCATTGCTGGCACTATGGATAGAGCTTTGTGTGTAATCTGGAGTTGTTCGTGTTATTGTTCTATCCATTTTATTGGTGTTACATGTGTAGCCAGTAACCAGGACCTGCACTTGTGCCATGCATATTCATATTGTCTCTATTGTCTCTATTCGGTCCTGCTTGTGCTTGTATTCAAGCAGCCATGTGTGTATAAAAAAGGTTTAGTCTGCAGCAGTCACATGATATGTCTGTCTACTACACAGTTTGATCATTTCTGAAATCGTGCTAGTTGTTTAGTCTCGTCAGTTTAACAAAAAGTGAATGTTATATGCACTGTTGTCTACTACACAGTTTACCTTTATGTACTTGCTACCAGTAGGATGGTCAATACATGCTTGTTTTATATCTATTCCAGAACAGTTTGCTTGGTCGCCTGATGCTTGATGCATGTATAGTGTGACTCACACATCATGAAATCTGAATAACTTTGACATAGTTGCTCTGTTTTCTTGCACTGGGTTGATACTTGTCATTTTCCCTTCCCAAATATATCTTAGTTTTGCTGTTATGAGAATGCTATATGCATGGTTTCTTATTAGATCTCAAATTCTACAGCTATTTTTCATTGTTAGGAGAGTGTTATATGCACGGCTTCACTTGATTATATTCCTAACTTTTCTGATTTATAACTCGCAGATTTTGGCCTTAATTCGTTAAAAGTTGCTGTACAAGGAACTACATGAGAAGAATCCTAAAGAAAACTTGCACCCAAAATGTGTTTTAGCTCCCTGGATTTTATGTGTTATTAGCTGTATTTTATATTTCAATACCTGATTTGTACTGTTGTGATTGTAGAGTACCTGCCATGATTTGGCTGTCGTTTGAAAATTTATGTGTTATTGGCTCTGTCTGAATCAAGTTATTGGTTGTTGCACGAATAGAGAATTGACGTGTGGCACCTAAACAACACACCTGGTCCTATTTCACTAGTGGATCCTTTAAATTAGGAAAGAAACAAAAGAAAACTGACAAGTGAGATCTAATTGGATGACCTGGGACCTGGTCCAAAATGGATTGTAAAAAGGCCCAAATAAGAAATGGAAGCAAAAAGGCCGAACGCCTAGAAAATAAAAAGGCTGCAATATTGGGCTTGGCCCATGAACCCAACCAAAAATTGACAGACAGAAAAAAACACAAATAGGCTGAATTGTTGGGCTCGGCCCATGTAAAACACTGAATCGGACCAGGCTGATTCTTGTGCCACATCAGCTTGCCATGTTGGATGCCTACGTGGTCTGGGGAGGTTGCTTGTGACCAAAAATTTGGTCATGGAACCAACGACCTTTTACATATCACAAAGAAGGTCGCTATAGTCAGTTTACGACCGCCAGCTTTTGACCTTCTGTTTTTGGTCACAAAAAGGTCGCAAATGAAAAACCATGACCTTTCAGTGACCAATAGTGGTGGTCACAAGTTGACATATTTCTTGTAGTGCATATGGATAGTAGCCCCTGAGACTTTGGTTGCCAGCCCTAGGCGGCAAACTGAGGATCATATTTTGAAGTAATGATCGCGCTGTGCTATGCGCAGGTGTCTAAGGATCTGACAGCTGACCAGTCCGTTGAGGTTTCCGAACTGAGGAGGCAGATTGGAGTTATTGATGCCGACATCATGCTTGTGAACGAGCGGCTTAACGAGTCACGAGGTATGTGCTCTGCTTTCCTTATTATTTATAGGAAAAATTGAAATGATTATAATATTGATGTGATATGCTTGGACTGCAGATGGTGCTGCTGCCGTGGAAGCCCTGAGGGCGGAACTTGCCCAGGCCAAGGAACAAGCTCGGGCTAGCAATGCAGCTGCCCTAAAGGCGGCCGAAGAGTTGAGAGCCGAACAGGCTGCTCATCGCCGAAGCGAAGAAAAAATAGCTGAAATGACTGTGGAGCTGAAAAATGCCGCCTGTCGGTATGAGCTCCTTGAGAAGGAGAATCAGGTGAACTTGGCTGACCTGAAGAAGGCACTTGATACGGCCAAGGAGACGCGGTCTGAAAGCAGGGATGCGTGGGAGGAGCTTCGTCTGGCCGGAGAAATTGCGGCTGGAAACCCTTACTTATTGCGGATGACGTTTTTAGATCCGAAGTATGCTCCCCTAGATCGACGCTGGAGCCCTGTAGATGCTATGCGGACTTGGCGAAGAGTATGGCTGATGCGGCCAAGTTTTTCGAGGATCAAGGTGATAAAGAAGTGGAGAAGCTGTTCTGGTCGCAATTCAATGCTCCCGCGCGCCCATTTCCGTTGAGTGAGAAGATGGCTACTGTGGCTGAGCTTCATAGGCTGTCCGGTCTTGCAATGCGGTCTGTAATATACCATCTTTGGCTGAAGGAGCCTAAGCTGGATAGTTATTTTGGTTTAGTGCAACAATTCCTTGGTGCCGTATCACGGATCGATGCCATGAGGAGGTCAGCGTGTATAGAGGGTGCACGGATGGCTCTTGCCCGTGTTAAAGCGTATTGGACAGATATGGAGGCCACCATCGTTGCGACCCAGAATCCGGCGGGAGGCCAGGATCCGGCCGAGCACTACTTGGAGCAGGTAACAGAAGGTGCTCGTTTAATAGAGGCTCCGTGCTCGAAGAATATCATGTTCGAATGATAAATCGTGTTTATTGTTAAAACAATGTTATTTTGATTATGAGGCTATATTTCTACTTTTTGACCGAAAGTATTATTGTGCCTCCTATGCGGCCGTTTTTATGTATATGTGTAATCTGAAAGTTAGCAGTCGTTGGCTTCAGCCCCCACGCATACAATGCGGGGGTGTTCACGAAAAATATGCGTAATCACACTTGATCCAAAGTCTTGGTCCATTAAGGAGGTGATCGCACGTCGAACTAGGCAACCAGACTATATAGCTGTAACACTTTCACTTAGCCATAGGAGTTTGACAGTGGGGCTACTATGTAGCCCCTGGTACCTACGCGTGCATCCGAATACGAGCACGTGTGTACATGACCGGGAAACGGTCCTTGATTAATGCAGAGGAATCCTAAAGATTCCGATAGGTCTTCGAGTGGTTGAACAGTCTCTCGCTGTATCATGACAGTCAGTTTTCGGCTTTCTCTACTAAGGGGCTCATCCAGAATAACCAGGGCACAATCGCAGTAGTTCTCCTTTGGCTGCCTTAGCCGATAAGAACAGAACGTAAGGCGGTAAACCCAGGAGCCGGGCTACCCCAACATTTGACCAAAGACATGATTCGGAGCTGATGCATATAAGGCCAAACTCGCGACGCCGAACACTCCCGAAGGTATTCGGACTTTGTAACATATACTGGGCTGAGTAACACCCTTCATTATGAACCCTGTATTTCCAGGTACGTGCATTAGTCTGTCGTGGCGAAATGTCAATAACGGCAGTATCCTCTGTGGGTGTAGTACCCATGGGATGTATAAACAACAAGAGGCAATAAAAAAGGTTTACACAGGGGCTTAATCTAAAGAGAAACCTTTGAGCAGGGCCCTGCTGCACGTCTGCGCCTTTGTCTCCGTTGTGCCGTGTCCTGGAAGGGTATCACACGAATGGTGTCTGTAAAAAGAAAAACTCATGTAGAAGAGCATAACGTGAGCGTGCGATGGATAGTAAAAGTGTAAGACATTGGCCTGTTAATGAGGTCAAGCCAACAGTGGGTCTTTATTAAATATCTATAGCCCCTGGTGTCCTCTATGGGATTACATATATGGCGCCCTAGCTCAGGTTTATCCGGGCTGCCGGACTCGTCTAACCGTGTCCGTGGTCTTAATGACCAGTCATGCTTTCTGGTATTAGAGGCCGCTTAGAGTCCGGCCGCTGGAGCCATCGCGTATTCCTTCACGCGCGAAGAGCGCTCTGTGTTTCCGTTAACGGTGATGATGCCACGTGGACCGGGTATCTTGAGTATAAGGTAGGCGTAATGCGGTACTGCGTTGAAGTGGGCGAAGGCCATTCTCCCAAGCAATGTGTGATAGCCGCTTTGGAAGGGGGCGATGGTGAAGAGTAGTTCTTCGCTTCTGGAGTTGCCTGGGGAACTGAATGTTACCTCCAGTACAACGGAGCCCCTGCCGTAGGCTTCAACGCCTGGTATCACCCCTTCAAAGGTGGTGTTACTTTGGCTGATTCTGGATGGGTCTATCCCCATCCCACGGATAGTGTCCTGGTATATTAAATTGAGACTACTACCGCCGTCCATGAGGACGCGAGTGAGATGGTATCCGTCGATTATTGGGTCGAGCACCAAGGCAGCTGATCCTCCGTGCCGCATAGTAGTCGGGCAGTCCCTGTGATCGAAGGTGATCGGGCAGGCCAACAAGTGGTTAAGTTTGGGGGCGACGGGCCTTACAGCGTATGCGTCTCTGAGTGCGGGTTCGCGCCTTCTTGTGGGTGTGTGAGTCGCGTGGATCATGTTTACTGTTTTTACCTCTGGTGGGATTTTTTTCTGTCCCCTAGTGTTCGGCTGGCGAGGTTCATCCTCGTCTTCACTTGGTGTTTCCCTTCCCTTGTGTTCGGCATTTAATTTGCCGGCTTGCTTGAAGACCCAGCACTCTCTGTGAGTGTGGTTCGCAGGTTTGTCGGGGGTGCCATGAATTTGGCACAGTCTGTCGAGGACTTTGTTTAGGCCGGACGATCCCTCTTTGCTGCCTTTAAATGGCTTATTTTGTTGACCGGGCCGAGAGCCCCTGAATCCGGCGTTGACCGTTGTGTTGTCCAGACTCTCTTCCTTGTTTTGCCATTTGTTTTTATTGCGCCGTGGCTTCCCGTTTCCATCCCTGATTTCAGATGTACTTGGGTCGCTGGTGCCTTTATGGGCCAACTAGCTATCTTCACCTGCGCAAAAGCAGGTCATAAGGCTTGTTAAGGCTGCCATTGTTCTCAGCTTTTCTTGGCTGAGGTGTCTGGCGAGCCACTCGTCCCGGATGCTGTTTTGAAGGCTGCTAAGGCTTCAGCATCCGGACAATCGACAATTTGATTCTTCTTAGTGAGGAATCTGTTCCAAAGCTTGCGGGCGGACTCTCCGGGCTGTTGAATTATGTGACTTAAATCGTCCGCATCCGGAGGCCGGACATAGGTCCCTTGAAAATTGGACCTGAAAGCGTCCTCGAGTTCCTCCCAACTTCCAATTGAATTTTCGGGGAGGCTTTTCAACCAGTGTCGAGCTGGTCCCTTCAACTTGAGGGGAAGGTATTTGATGGCATGGAGGTCGTCCCCACGAGCCATGTGTATATGCAGGATAAAATCCTCGATCCAGACCCCTGGGTCTATTGTTCCGTCGTATGCCTCTATGTTCACAGGTTTAAAACCCTGTGGAAATTCATGGTCCAGTACCTCTTCGGTGAAGCACAGGGGGTGAGCAGCCCCTTTGTATCTGGACGTGCTGTGGCATGCCATCGGCTGTTGTTGTGTCCGTGATGATTCCGAACTAGTATCCGATCTGTATGATCGTTTTGGTGACCATAGTCCTGTGCCGGGGTGTGTCCTTTAGATCCATAGATGGACCTAGCCGCGGCGGCTTTTTTATCCAGGAGCTCGCGTAGATCGTGTGCGGCATCGGTAGCTGCTCTGTTGTGGTTATGAAGTGGTTTTTCCGGCCTCCTGGCCGTGTTATTCTTTGGCGGAATGGCCTCGTCGCCGAATTCTGGCAGCAGCTTGCGTTTTGGATAGCTCTTTGTATGGCGATCGTCGCCGTACTTTTCTTCAGTGTCTAGGACTTAATTCCATCTGCGATTGAGCGTTTCCTGTGCGGCCTTTAGCCGTTACTTCTGCTTCTTTAGACTTCTTGTAGTGGCCATAAGCCTTCTGTGTAGGTTATCTCGTTCCAAGCGTGTTTCCGGGATGATGAATGCATCGTCATCCGGACTGTGTTCTTGTCCCAGGGCGGTTTGATGAATTCGTCCCTCGGGATCATTGTGATCGGGCGTCTGCTCCGAGCTGTGTTCGGCGTGACCTGGCTCATCCTGCTCCATTGCTGGGTCCATATGGTCATTGTTGCCTTTGGAGTTGATTGGGGTGTCAATCTTTCTGGCGCTCTTATCGCTATTTTTACTGTTGCTGGACTTGGAGCGGCGTCTGCGCCGTCGTTTTGGCTTTTCCCCGGGGGTTTTGTCTTCCGGATTGTTGCCGTCCTCCTCCTTAGGCGTATCCACCATGTATATATCATATGACGAGGTGGCAGTCCAGCGCCCCGTTGATACTGAATCATCTCCTGCGCCGACGTCCATACCGTCAGTATCATCAGAGTCAAAGTCAAGCATGTCTGATACATCGTCGACAGTGGCTATGAAGTGGGTGGTGGGTGGGCAACGAATTCCTTCGTCGCATGCTTCCCATTCGAGCCGGACATAGTTCGGCCGAGAGTCTCCTGACAAAGAGAGGGACTTAAAAGACTTCAGCATGTCGCCAAAGGGCGAGTGCTGGAAGATATCCGCAGCGGTGAACTCAATTACCGGAGCCCAACCAGATTCGTCGGGCTTGGAGGCGCGCGGACTGGAACCTATAACCGGATACGAGTCTGGTGGTCCGGAGTCACAAGCTTCCTTGGGGGTGAAGTCTGTGTTCGGCTCTACCGCCGATGAGTGTGCGGCCTCTGGAGCGGTCCATCCACCCGTCCTCGGACGGCGCAATCTGCTCCGGATCTAGGTCCGGGGCTCCTGCAGGGGCGATATCCCGAGCATTGTCCACCAGTAGGTCTAGGCCGTGCTCGTCGTGACTGTCCGGCGCTCCTGGCACAGGCCCGAATCCGTTGAAGATCAAGTCTCCGCGGATATCGGCCGTGTAGTTCAAGTTCCCGAACCTGTCCTGGTGGCCAGGGGCGTAGCTGTCGATCTTCTCCAGATGGCCAAGCGAATTGGCCCGCAGTGTGAAGCCGCCGAACATGAAGATCTATCCGGGGAGAAAAGTCTCACCCTGGACCATGTCGTTGTTGATGATTGGAGGAGCCATAAAGCCTTGCAGCGACGACACATAGGAACTCTCAATTAAAGCACTAATGTCTGTGTCAAAACTGGCGGATCTCTGGTAGGGGGTCCCGATCTGTGCGTCTAAGGCTGATGGTAATAGGAGGCAAGGGACACAATGTTTACCCAGGTTCGGGCCCTCTCGATGGAGGTAAAACCCTACTTCCTGCTTGACTGATATTGATGATATGAGTAGTACAAGAGTTGATCTACCACGAGATCGTGGAGGCTAAACCCTAGAAGCTAGCCTATGATGATTATGATTCTGTCTCTAAGGACTAGACTCTTCGGTTTATATAGACACCAGACAGGGCTAGGGTTTACATGGAGTCGGTTACAAAGAAGGAAATATAATATCCGGATCGCCAAGCTTGTCTTCCACGAAAAGGAGAGTCCCACCCGGACATGGGACGAAGTCTTGAGTCTTGTATCTTCACGCTCCAATAGTCCGGACAAAGTATATAGTCTGGCTGTCCGGATACCCCCTAATCCAGGACTCCCTCAGTGGGCGCGCCCCTGTCTCGTGGCTTCCTAGATACTCCCTTTACTTCAACTCCAAGTCTCCTGGATCATAATCTTCCCAAAAATCACGCTGCCGAAGGTTTCATTCCGTTTGGACTCCATTTGATATTCCTTTTCTTCGAAATACTGAAACAGGCAATGAAACAACAATATGGGCTGGGCCTCCGGTTAGTAGGTTAGTCCCAAAAGTAATATAAAAGTGTATAATAAAGCCCGTAATCATTCAAAACAGATAATAAAATAGCATGAATGCTTCATAAATTATAGATACATTGGAGACGTATCAGTATCCCCAAGCTTAATTCCTGCTCGTCCTCGAGTAGGTAAATGATAAAAGAAAGAATTTATGAAGTGTGAATGCTAGAAGGTGCACAAGTTTGATCAATGATAATTTCAATCACCTTTTCTAGCATGATTATATGTCATAATAGTAGTTCATCTCATAAAACCTCTCACGAACAAGTAACAAGCTATTCACATGTTAAAGCATAGACCAAAAACTTTCTTGAAAACTAGCAAACTTTATTCTTAGTCATCAAACAATTGCAATTCATCTTATTTCCAGGAATAGCAAACTCCACATACTCAACTATCATATAGTCTTCTACAATTGCTAACACTCACGCAATAATAATGGTTATGGAGTTTTAATCGAACACTGAGAAAGATAGGGGCTTATAGTGTTGCCTCCCAACGTATTCACCTTTGGGTGATGTCAACAATAATAGTCCATGCTAACTTACATCCAATTGGATATATATATCAGGATCTTTTCAACACGAGGTGCTTGCCAAAGGATAAAATGAAAAAGGGAAAGGTGAAGATCAACTTGACTCTTGCATAAGATAAAAGACATAAAGTAAAAGATAGGCCCTTCGCACAGGGAAGCAGAGGTTGTCATGCGCTTTTAGGGTTGGATGCACAAAATCTTAATGCGAATGAACGTCACTTTATATTGCCACTTGTATATGGACCTTTATTATGCAGTCCATCGCTTTTATTGCTTCCATAACAAGATCATATAAAACTATTTTCCTCACACCAAAATATCATACATATTTAGAGAGCAATTTTTATTGCTTGCACCGATGACAACTTACTTGAAGGATCTTACTCAATCCATAGGTAGGCATGGTGGACTCTCATGGCAAAACTGGGTTTAAGGATATTTGGAAGCACAAGTAGTATCTCTACTTGGTGCAAGGAATTTTGGCTAGCATGAGGGGGAAAAGCAAGCTCAACATGTTTGAATGATCCATGACAATATACTTTAACCGAGATGTGCGAAAACATAACCCATTACGTTGTCTTCCTTGTCCAACATCAACTCTTTAGCATGTCATACTTAATGAGTGCTCACAATTATAAAAGATGTCTAGGATAGTATATTTATATGTGGAATCTCTCTTCCTTCAATATTCTTTCATGAATTGTTTCAATGACCAATACAATGCTTGCTAACCTTCAATAAACTTACAACCTCTACTTCTTAGATGTGAAGTCATTACTCCACATGGGATAAGCAAATGAAACATATATATAATTTCAGATTTATGACATTCAACTCATTCAACAATTTACTCATAGGATATAGGTGAAGCACACGAGTAAATGACAAACTACTCCAAAAAGATATAAGTGAAGATCAATGAGTAGCTAAATAATTACGCAACTATGTGAAGACTCTCTCTCATTTAAGAATTTCAGATCTTGGTATTTTATTCAAACAGCAAGCAAAACAAAATAAAATGACATTGCAACGATAGCACAACTCATGTGAAGAAGCAAAAACTTAGGTTCAACCAATACTAACCGATAGTTGTTGAAGAAGAAAGTTGGGATGCCTACCGGGGCATCCCCAAGCTTAGATGCTTGAGACTTCTTGAAATATTATCTTGGGGTGCCTTGGGCATCCCCAAGCTTGAGCTTTTATATCTCCTTAATTCCTCTCATATCATGGTTTCTCTTTTTATCAAAAGCTTCATCCACACCAAACTCAACAAGAACTCGTGAGATAGGTTAGTATAAACCAATGCAAAACCTTATCATTTTCTACTGTAACAAATCACTAAAATTATTATTCAACATTGCATACTAAATGTCTCTGCATATTTAATACTACTATCCTCAAATAGAATCATTAAACAAGCAAACATATGCAGACAATGTAAACATAACAGCAATCTGCCAAAACAGTACAGTCTGTAAAGAGTGCAAGAGTATCAATACTTCCCTAACTCCAAAAATAATGAGAGAAAATTCCCACTGTAGAAAATTTATCAGAGCTCAATATGCATAAAGTTTAAACATTATACCATTCTCTGAATTTTCTAGGGAATTTTTGCAACGGCGGTAAACTTTCTGTTTTCAAACAGCAACATGTATACTAGCAAAAATAAGCATGGCAAAGGCTATCCTTGACATTTTTATTGAAAATAAAGATGCAAAAAATTATTATAAATAACAGCAAGAAAATACTAACAAGAGAAAATGACGCTCCAAGCAAAACACATATCATGTGGTGAATAAAAATATAGCTCCAAGTAAAGTTACCGATGAACGAAGACGTAAGAGGGGATGCCATCCGGGGCATCCCCAAGCTTAGACTCTTGGTTATCCTTGAATGTTACCTTGGGGTGCCTTGGGAATCCCCAAGCTTAGGCTCTTGCCACTCCTTATTCCATAATCCATCGAATCTTTACCAAAAACTTGAAAACTTCACAACACAAAACTTAACAGAAAACTCGTAAGCTCTGTTAGTATAAGAAAATAAAACAACCACTTAGGTACTGTAATGAACTCATTCTAAATTCATATCAATGTAATATCTACTGTATTCCAACTTATCTATGGTTCATACCCTCCGATACTACTCATAGATTCATCAAAATAAGCAAACAACACATAGAAAACAGAATCTGTCAAAAACAGAATAGTCTGCAGTAATCTGTATCAAACGTATACTTATGGAACTCCAAAACTCCTACCAAATTAGGAAGTCCTAAGAAATTTTTGTACCAATCCATAGCAAAAATAATCAGATCAAAATCACGTTTCTGTGAATTAGCAAAACTAATTTACTGGGTGCAAAAGTTTCTGATTTTCAGCAGGATCAACACAACTATCACCGTAAGCCATCCTAAAGGTCTTACTTGGCACTTTATTGAAACAAAAGCTATAAAACATGATTACTACAGTAGCATAATCATGTGAACACACAAAAACAGTAAGGGTAAATATTGGGTTGTCTCCCAACAAGCGCTTTTCTTTAATGCCTTTCTAGCTAGGCATGATGATGACAATGATGCTCACATAAAAGATAAGAATTGAAACATAAGGGAGCATCATGAAGCATATGACTAGCACATTTAAGCCTAACCCACTTCCTATGCATAGGGATTTTGTGAGAAATCAACTTATGGGAACAATAATCAACTAGCATGGGAAGGCAAAACAAACATAGCTTCAAAATTTTCAACACATAGAGAGGAAACTTGATATTATTGCAATTCCTACAAGCATATGTTCCTCCCTCATAATAATTTTCAGTAGCATCATGAATGAATTCAACAATATAACCAGCACCTAAAGCATTCTTTTCATGATCTACAAGCACAGAAAAATTACTACTCTCCACATAAGCAAAATTCTTCTCATGAATAATAGTGGGAGCAAACTCAACAAAATAATTATCATGTGAGGCATAATCCAATTGAAAACTAAAATCATGATGACAAGTTTCATGGTTATCATTATTCCTAATAGCATAAAAGTCATCACAATAATCATCATAGATAGCAACTTTGTTCTCATAATCAATTGGAACCTCTTCCGAAATAGTGGATTCATCACTAAATAAAGTCATGACCTCTCCAAATCCACTTTCATCAATATAATCATCATAAATAGGAGGCATGCTATCATCATAATAAATTTTCTCATCAAAACTTGGGGGACAAAATATATCATCTTCATCAAACATAGCATCCCCAAGCTTGTGGCTTTGCATATCATTAGCATCATGGATATTCAAGGAATTCATACTAACAACACTGCAATCATGCTCATCATACAAAGATCTAGTACCAAGCATTTTAATGCATTCTTCTTCTAGCAATTGAGCAAAGTTTTCCTTACCATCATTCTCACGAAAGATATTAAAAAGACAAAGCATATGAGGCAAACTCAATTCCATTTTTTTGTAGTTTTCTTTTATGGATTAAACTAGTGATAAAACAATAAACAAAAACATTCGATTGCAAGATCTAAATATATAGCTTCAAGCACTCACCTCCCCGGCAACGGCGCCAAAAAAGAGCTTAGTTGACGGGGTGTGAGTGCCGCTTACCTAGCCTCCCCGGCAACGGCGCCAGAAAAGAGCTTGATGTCTACTACACAACCTTCTTCTTGTAGACGTTGTTGGGCCTGCAAGTGCACAGGTTTGTAGGACAGTAGCAAATTTCCCTCAAGTGGATGACCTAAGGTTTATCAATCCGTAGGAGGCATAGGATGAAGATGGTCTCTCTCAAACAACCCTGCAACCAAATAACAAAGAGTCTCTTGTGTCCCCAACACACCCAATACAATGGTAAATTGTATAGGTGCACTAGTTCGGCGAAGAGATGGTGATACAAGTGCAATATGGATGGTAGATATAGGTTTTTGTAATCTGAAATAATAAAAACAGCAAGGTAACTAATGATAAAAGTGAGTGTAAACGGTATTGCAATTATAGGAAACAAGGCCTAGGGTTCATACTTTCACTAGTGCAAGTTCTCTCAACAATAATAACATAGATAGATCATATAACAATCCCTCAACATGCAACAAAGAGTCACTCCAAAGCCACTAATAGCGGAGAACAAACAAAGAGATTATGGTAGGGTACGAAACCACCTCAAAGTTATTCTTTTGGATCAATCTATTCAAGAGTTCGTACTAGAATAACACCTTAAGACACAAATCAACCAAAACCCTAATGTCACCTAGATACTCCATTGTCACCTCAAGTATCCGTGGGCATGATTATACGATATGCATCACACAATCTTAGATTCATCCAACCAACACAAAGTACTTCAAAGAGTGCCCCAAAGTTTCTACCGGAGAGTCAAGACGAAAATGTGTGCCAACCCCTATGCAAAGGTTCATGGGCAGAACCCGCAAGTTGGTCACCAAAACATACATCAAGTGGCACGTGAAATCCCATTGTCACCACAGATAAGCACGGCAAGACATACATCAAGTGTTCTCAAATCCATAAAGACTCAATCCGATAAGATAACTTCAAAGGGAAAACTCAATCCATTACAAGAGAGTAGAGGGGGAGAAACATCATAAGATCCAACTATAATAGCAAAGCTCGCGATACATCAAGATCGTGCCATAGAGAGAACACGAGAGAGAGAGATCAAACACATAGCTACTGGTACATACCCTCAGCCCCGAGGGTGAACTACTCCCTCCTCGTCATGGAGAGCGCCGGGATGATGAAGATGGCCACTGGTGAGGGATCCCCCCCTCCGGCAGGGTGCCGAAATGGGCTCCCGAGAGGTTTTTGGTGGCTACAGAGGCTTGCGGCGGTGGAACTCCCGATCTATCTTCGTTATCGATGTGTTTAGGGTATGTAGGCTTATATAGGCGAAAGAGGTCGGTCGGGGGAGCCTCGAGGGGCCCACGAGAGGGTAGGGCGTGCACAGGGGGGTGGGCGCGCCCCCCTGTCTCGTGGCTTCCTCGATGCTCCCTTTACTTCAACTCCAAGTCTACTGGGTCATAATCTTCCCAAAAATCACACTGCCGAAGGTTTCATTCCGTTTGGACTCCGCTTGATATTCCTTTTCTTCGAAATACTGAAACAGGCAATAAAACAACAATATGGGTTGGGCCTCCGGTTAGTAGGTTAGTCCCAAAAGTAATATAAAAGTGTATAATAAAGCCCATAATCATTCAAAACAGATAATAAAATAGCATGAATGCTTATTAAATTATAGATATGTTGGAGATGTATCAGTGCACGAGGTTCAAGCCATAGAGTACTTCACTGCCGGGTGCAGAGAAGGCACCTTACTCAAGCACAAGCTCCTCTGCAACGAGCCGACCACCCTAGACGAGCTGCTGATCATAGCGGACAAGTACTGAGTGGACGCGTCCAGGAAGGTGCTCCCACCGACTCCCCAAACGCCGGCTGGTGACACCAACCGGCGCGTGCAAAATGACAACAAGCGCAAGGCCTAGCAGTCGGTGTCCAACAGCCGGCAAGTAGCAGCAGTCGAAGATCAGTAGTCGGCTGGTCAGCCCACCCCCAAGTGGCAGCGAACTGGCAAGGGAGCATGGCTGCCCGCCCTCTCCTTCGAGCAGGCCCTTGATGCCCCGTGCAAGTTGATACGTCCATTTTGCATCATGCTTTTATATCGATATTTATTGCATTATGGGCTGTTATTACACGTTATGTCACAATACTTATGGCTATTCTCCCTTATTTTACAAGGTTTATCATGAAGAGGGAGAATGCCGGCAGCTGGGATTCTGTGCTGGAAAAGGAGCAAATATTGGAAACCTATTCTGCACAACTCCAAAAGTCTTGAAACTCCATGAAAGTCATTTTTGGAATTAATAAGAATTATTGAGCGAAAGAAGTACCAAGGGGCCCCACACCCTGGCCACGAGGGTGGGGGGCGCGCCCACCCTTACAGGGCGTGCCCCCTGCCTGATGGGCCCCCTAGTGGTCCTCTAGTGCCCATCTTATGCTATATGAAGTCTTTTACCCTGGAAAAATTCATAACCAAGCTTACGAGACAAAACTCCGCAGCCACGAGGCGGAACCAATCTAGGGCTCCAGCGGAGCTATTCTGCCGGGGAAACTTCTCTCCGGGAGGGGGAAATCACCACCATCGTCATCACCAATGATCCTCTCATTAGGAGGGGTTCAATCTCCATCAACATCTTCACCAGCACCATCTCCTCTCAACTCCTATTTCATCTCTTGTATCCAATCTTTGTACCCAAACCTCAGATTGGTACCTGTGGGTTGCTCATAGTGTTGATTACTCCTTGTAGTCAATGCTAGTTGGTTTATCTGGTGGAAGATCATATGTTCAGATCCTTAATGCATATTAATACTCCTCTGATTATGAACATGAATATGCTTTGTGAGTAGTTACGTTTGTTCCCGAGGACATGGGTGAAGTCTTGCTATTAGTAGTCATGTGAATTTGGTATTCGTTTGATATTTCGATGAGATGTATGTTGTCTCTCCTCTAGTGGTGTTATGTGAACATCGACTACATGAAACTTCACCATTGTTTGGGCCTATAGGAAGGCATTGGGAAGTAATAAGTAGATGATGGGTTGCTAGAGTGACAAAAGCTTAAACCCTAGTTTACGCGTTACTTCGTAAGGGGCTGATTTGGATCCACTTGTTTCATGCTATGGTTAGGTTTACCTTAATACTTCTTTTGTAGTTGCGGATGCTTGCAATAGGGGTTAATCATAAGTGGGATGCTTGTCCAAGAAAGGGCAGCACCCAAGCACCGGTCCACCCACATATCAAATTATCAAAGTAACGAACGCGAATCATATGAGCGTGATGAAAACTAGCTTGACGATAATTCCCATGTGTCCTCGGGAGCACTTTTCTCATTATAAGAACTTGTCCAGGTTTGTCCTTTTCTACAAAAAGGATTGGACCACCTTGCTACACCTTATTTACTTTCATTGCTTGTTACCCTTTACAAATTATCTTATCACAAAACTATCTGTTACCTACAATTTCAGTGCTTGCAGAGAATACCTTACTGAAAACCGCTTGTCATTTCCTTCTGCTCCTCGTTGGGTTCAACACTCTTACTTATCGAAAGGACTAGATAGATCCCCTACACTTGTGGGTCATCAAGACTCTGGCCCCGTTGCCGGGGAGTGAAGCGCCTTTGGTGAGTGGAACTTGGTAAGGAAACATTTATATAGTGTGCTGAAATTTACTGTCACTTGTTACTATGGAAACTAATCCTTTGAGGGGCTTGTTCGGGGCATCTTCGCCCCGACCAGTAGAGCAAAGAGTTGCTCCTCAACCTACTGAACCTACTGAAAATGTTTACTTTGAGATCCCTTCGGGTATAATAGATAAACTGCTAGCTAATCCCATTGCAGGAGATGGAACATTGCATCCCGATTTACACCTTGTCTATGTGGATGCAGTTTGTGGATTATTTAAGCTTGCAGGTATGCCCGATGATGTTGTTAAGAGGAAGGTCTTCCCTTTATCTTTGAAGGGAGACGCATTGACATGGTATAGGCTATGTGATGATATGAGATCTTGGGACTATAAACGATTGAAATTGGAATTTCACCAGAAGTTTTATCCTATGCATCTTGTTCATCGCGATCGTAATTATATATATAATTTTGGCCTCGCGAAGGAGAAAGTATTGCTCAAGCTTGGGGGAGGCTTAAGTCAATGTTATATTCATGCCCCAATCATGAGCTCTCAAGAGAAATGATTATTCAAAAAATTTATGCTCGGCTTTCTCTCAATGATCGCACCATGCTCGATACTTCTTGCGCTGATTCTTATATGCTAAAGAATATTGAATTCAAGTGGGACTTATTGGAAAGAATTAAATGCCACTCTGAAGATTGGGGTTCCGACGATGGTAAGGAGTCAGGTATGACACCTAAGTTTGATTGTGTTAAATCTTTTATGGATACTGATGCTTTTCATGGATTTAGCACTAAATATGGACTTGACTCTGAGATAGTAGCTTCTTTCTGTGAATCATTTGGTACTCATGTTGATCTCCCTAAGGAGAAGTGGTTTAAATATAAACCTCCTACTAAAGTAAAAGTAGTTGCACCTATTACAGTTGAAGAAAAGACTATCACTTATAATGATCATATTGTTCCTACTACTTATGTTGAGAAACCACCTTTCCCTGTTAGGATGAAGGATCATGCTAAAGCTTCAACTATGGTTCATAAGAGTAATACTAGAACATATACACCTCCTGAGCAAATTAAAGTTGAGCCTAGTATTGCTATGGTTAAAGATCTCTTGGCTGATAATATTGATGGACATGTTATTTATTTCTGTGATGAAGCTGCTAATATTGCTAGACCCGATGCTAATATACATAGACCTATTGTAGGTATGCCTGTTATTTCTGTTAAAATAGGAGATCATTGTTATCATGGCTTATGTGATATGGGTGCTAGTGCTAGTGCAATACCTATTTCCTTATATAAAGAAATTATGCATGATATTTCACCTGCTGAGTTAGAAGATATTGATGTTACGATTAAGCTTGCCAATAGAGATACTATTTCACCATTTAGGATTGTTAGAGATGTCGAAGTCTTGTGTGGGAAAGTTAAATACCCTGCTGATTTTCTTGTTCTTGGTTCCCCACAAGATAGCTTTTGTCCCATTATATTTGGTAGACCCTTCTTGAATACTGTTAATGCTAATATTGATTGTGAAAAGGATGTTGTTACAATTGGCTTGGGGGATATGAAACATGAGTTTAATTTTACTAAGTTTCGTAGATAACCCCATGATAAAGAATTGCCTAGTAAGGATGAAATTATTGGTCTTGCTTCTATTGCCGTGCCTCCTACTGATCCGTTAGAACAATATTTGCTAGACCATGAAAATGATATGTTTGTGAATGAAAGAAGGGAAATAGATGAAGTATTCTTTAAACAGGGTCCTATTCTGAAACACAACTTGCCTGTTGAAATCCTAGGGGATCCTCCTCCACCCAAGTGTGATCCCGTGTTTGAGCTTAAACCATTACCTGATACTCTTAAATATGCTTATCTTGATGAAAAGAAGATATATCCTGTTATTATTAGTGCTAACCTTTCAGAGCAAGAAGAGGAAAGATTATTGAAAACTCTGAAGAAGCACCGTGCTGCTATTGGATATACTCTTGATGATCTTAAGGGCATTAGTCCCACTCTATGCCAACACAAAATAAAATTGGACGAAGACGCTAAACCAGTTAGAGATCATCAACGCCGGTTAAATCCTAAGATGAAAGAAGTGGTAAGAAAGGAAATACTAAAGCTCCTTGAGGCAGGTATAATTTATCCCGTTGCTGATAGTGAGTGGGTAAGTCCTGTCCATTGTGTCCCTAAGAAGGGAGGTATTACTGTGGTCCCTAATGATAAAGATGAATTGATCCCACAAAGAATTATTATAGGTTATAGGATGGTAACTGATTTCCGTAAATTAAATAAAGCTACTAAGAAAGATCATTACCCTTTACCTTTTATTGATCAAATGCTAGAAAGACTATCCAAACATACACATTTCTGCTTTCTAGATGGTTATTCTGGTTTCTCTCAAATACCTGTGTCAGTGGACGATCAAGCAAAGACTACTTTTACTTGCCCTTTCGGTACTTTTGCTTATAGACGTATGCCTTTTGGTTTATGTAATGCACCTGCTACCTTTCAAAGATGCATGATGGCTATATTCTCTGACTTTTGTGAAAATATTTGTGAGGTATTCATGGATGATTTCTCCGTTTATGGATCCTCTTTTGATGATTGCTTGAGCAACCTTGATCGAGTTTTGCAGAGATGTGAAGATACTAGTCTCATTTTGAATTGAGAAAAGTACCACTTTATGGTTAATGAAGGCATTGTCTTGGGGCATAAAATTTCTGAGAAAGGTATTGAAGTGGATAAAGCTAAGGTTGATGCTATTGAAAAGATCCCGTGTCCCAAGGACATTAAAGGTATAAGAAGTTTCCTTGGTCATGCCGGTTTTTATAGGAGGTTCATTAAGGACTTCTCTAAAATTTCTAGGCCTCTGACTAATATATTGCAAAAAGATATTCCTTTTTGTCTTCGATGATGATTGTGTTTAAGCATTTGAAATACTTAAGAAAGCTTTGATTTCTGCACCTATTGTTCAACCACCTGATTGGAACTTAGTTGAAATTATGTGTGATGCTAGTGATTATGTTGTAGGTGCTGTTCTAGGGCAAAGAGTCGATAAGAAATTAAATGTTATTCAATATGCTAGTAAAACTCTAGACACTGCCTAGAGAAATTATGCTACTACTGAAAAAGAATTCTTAGCAGTTGTATTTTCTTGTGATAAGTTCAGACCTTATATTGTTGATTGTAAAGTAACTAGTCACACTGATCATGCTGCTATTAAATATCTCATGGAAAAGAAAGATGCTAAACCTAGACTTATTAGATGGGTTCTCTTGCTCCAAAAATTTGATTTGCATATTATTGATAGAAAGGGAGCTAAGAACCCTGTTGCAGACAACTTGTCTAGGTTAGAGAATGTTCTTGATGACCCACTACCTATTGATGATAGCTTTCCTGATGAACAATTAGCTATCATAAATGCTTCTCGTACTGCTCCATGGTATGCTCATTATGCTAATTACATTGTTGCTAAATTTATACCACCTAGTTTCACATACCAGCAAAAGAAAAAGTTCTTCTATGATTTAAGACATTACTTCTGGGATGACCCACACCTTTATAAAGAAGGAGTAGATGGTGTTATTAGACGTTGTGTACCTGAGCAGGAACAGTAACAGATCCTACGCAAGTGTCACTCTGAGGCATATGGAGGACACCATGCTAGAGATAGAACTGCACATAAGGTATTGCAATCCGGGTTTTATTGGCCTACTCTCTTCAAAGATGCCCGTAAGTTTGTCTTGTCTTGTGATGAATGTCAGAGAATTGGTAATATTAGTAGACGTCAAGAAATGCCTATGAATTATTCTCTTGTTATTGAACCTTTGGATGTTTGGGGCTTTGATTATATGGGACCTTTTCCTGCCTCTAATGGATATACACATATTTTAGTTGCTGTTGATTACGTTACTAAGTGGGTAGAAGCTATTCCAACTAGTAGTGCTGATCATAACACCTCTATTAAGATTCTTAAAGAAGTTATTTTTCCGAGGTTTGGAGTCCCTAGATACTTAATGACCGACGGTGGTTCACATTTTATTCATGGTGCTTTGCGTAAAATGCTTGCTAAGTATGATGTTAATCATAGAATTGCATCTCCATATCACCCACAGTCTAGTGGTCAAGTAGAGTTGAGTAATAGAGAGCTCAAATTAATTTTGCAAAAGACAGTTAATAGATCTAGAAAGAATTGGTCCAAGAAACTTGATGATGCATTATGGGCCTATAGAACTGCATATAAGAATCCTATGGGTATGTCTCCGTATAAAATGGTTTATGGAAAAGCATGTCACTTACCTCTCGAACTTGAACATAAGGCATACTGGGTTATTAAAGAGCTCAATTATGATTTCAAACTTGCCGGTGAGAAAAGGTTATTTGACATTAGCTCACTTGATGAATGGAGAACTCATGCCTACGAGAATGCCAAGTTGTTTAAAAAAATAGTTAAAAGATGGCATGACAAAAGGATACAAAAGCGTGAGTTTAATGTAGGTGATTATGTGTTGCTTTTCAACCCTCGTTTAAGATTTTTTGCAGGAAAAATTCTCTCTAAATGGGAAGGTCCTTACATTATCGAGGAGGTCTATAGTTCCAGTGCCATAAAAATCAACAACTTCGAACGCACGAATCCGAAGGTGGTGAACGGTCAAAGAATCAAACATTATATCTCAGGTAACCCAATAAATGTTGAAACTAATATTATTGAAACTGTAAGCCTGGAGGAATACATAAGAGACACTTTCCAGAACGTTTCAGACTCCAAAAAGGAACAGGTATGTGGTACGGTAAGTAAACCGACTCCAAAACAATTCCAATAGAAATTTTTCTTCGTTTTGGAATATTTAAGAAAATAGGAAAATAAGAAGTAGTCCGGGAAGGACACGAGGCCTCCACGAGGGTGGAGGGCGCGCCCTACCCTACTAGGCGCGCCCCTTGCCTCGTGGGCACCTCGTGTGCTCTCCGGGCTCTGTTTTCTTGCATGATACTTCTCTCAGTCGGTAAAAATTCATTATATAATCTCCCGAAGGTTTTGATCATCGTATCACACAAATATCTTCTGTCTTTGTTTCGAGTTGTTTTTGCCGCAGATTAGAGCAATATGTCGTCCCAGGATTCGGAGGGAGAAAGCTATGTGGATGATTACCTTGCAGACCCTAAGGCCTACGGGGACCTGGAACATTGTGGCTGGGCCACTGAGGAAGAAGAAGACTACGAGCCTAAGGGAAAGGAGGAGACGAGCTCAGATGAAGATGAAGTCCTGTTACCTCAACCTGGGGACATGCATGTGGAGTTTAAAAAGTCAAGCCTTCCAGATAGGGCAAAAAACCCAAGATCGAGTTTATCCCTTTTTGTCTCTTGCAGGAAAACAAACAGGAACTATGCAAAAGGATATTAAGCCTTGAGCAGGAAATCGATGATCTAAGGGAGCAAAATTCCATTCTCAAGTGCAAATTAAGGAACAAGCCTACATCATCAACAACTCCTTCACCACCTCCAAGGACATAATCACATGGATTTGGGCACTCCCTTTGGCAACTGCCAAGCTTGGGGGAGGTGTCCCGGTATCATATCACCATCAAACTCCTATCTTTACCGTTTTACTTAGTTCGATCCTTTTGGTAATATCTTGATCTAGTAGAATAAAGCTTTGGTATGAACTAGTTTTGAGTTTTGCTTTGTGATCTCGCTCTATGTAATCGAGTCCGTGAGTTATATATAATAAAGATTGGTGTTGAGTCAAGGGCTTTGCTATCTTGCTATGATCTTGAGTAAATAGAAAGAACAAAAAGAAATAAAAGAGTTCATATTTATCTTATGGATAGTAATGACTTCACACATAAAGAGTATGATACATAAAAGTTGTTGAGAGTTGGCAAACATAGTTTTGGTCATCGTTGCAATTAATAGGAAGTAATAAAGAAAGAGAGGTTCTCACATATAAATACACTATCTTGGACATCTTTTATGATTGTGCGCACTCATTAAAGTATGACATGCTAAAGAGTTGATGTTGGACAAGGAAGACAACATAATGGGTTATGTTTTCTCACATCTCAGTTAAAGTATATTGTCATGGACCGTCCAACATGTTGAGCTTGCCTTTCCCCCTCATGCTAGCCAAATTCCTTGCACCAAGTAGAGATACTACTTGTGCTTCCAAATATCCTTAAACCCAGTTTTGCCATGAGAGTCTACCATACCTACCTATGGATTGAGTAAGATCCTTCAAGTAAGTTGTCATGTTGCAAGCAATAAAAATTGCTTTCTAAATATGTATGACTTATTAGTGTGGAGAAAATAAGCTTTATACGATCGTGTGATATGGAAGTAATAAAGGTGACGGACTGCATAATAAAGGTTCATATCACAAGTGGCAATATAAAGTGACATTCTTTTGCATTAAGATTTCGTGCATCCAACCAAAAAGCACATGACAATGTGTGCTTCCCTCTGCGAAGGGCCTATCTTTTACTTTATGTCTTTTACATTATGCAAGAGTCAAGGTGATCTTCACCTTTCCCTTTTTCATTTTATCCTTTGGCAAGCACCTCGTGTTGGAAAATCCTGATATATATATATCCAATTGGATGTAAGTTAGCATGAACTATTATTGTTGACATTACCCTTGAGGTAAAACGTTGGGAGGCAACACTATAAGCCCCTATCTTTCTCTGTGTCTGACTAAAACTCCATAACCATAAGTATTGCATGAGTGTTAGCAATTGTAGAAGACTAAAAGATAGTTGAGTATGTGGACTTGCTGGAAAGCTCTATTTTTGACTCTTTCCGATGTTATGATAAATTGCAATTGCTTCAATGACTGAGATTATAGTTTGTTAGTTCCCAATGAAGTTTCTGATTTATACTTGACATTGTGAATAGATTGTTACTTGAGCATAAGAAATCATACGACAAAATTATATATATGTTGTTGTTATAAGAATGATTATGATGCCCTCATGTCCGTATTTTATTTTTATCGACACATTTATCTCTAAACATGTGGACATATTTTTTGATATCGGCTTCCACTTGAGGACAAGCAAGGTCTAAGCTTGGGGGAGTTGATATGTCCATTTTGCATCATGCTTTTATATTGATATTTATTGCATTATGGGCTGTTATTACACGTTATGTCACAATACTTATGTCTATTCTCTCTTATTTTACAAGGTTTATCATGAAGAGGGAGAATGCCGGCAGCTGGGATTCTGGGGTGGAAAAGGAGCAAATATTGGAAACCTATTCTGCACAGCTCCAAAAGTCCTGAAACTCCATGAAAGTCATTTTTGGAATTAATAAGAATTATTGAGCGAAAGAAGTACTAAAGGGGGCCCACACCCTGACCCCGAGGGTGGGGGGCGCGCCCACCCTTACAGGGTGCGCCCCCTGCCTCATGGGCCCCCTGGTGGTCCTCCGGTGCCCATCTTCTGCTATATGAAGTCTTTTACCCTAGAAAAATTCATAAGCAAGCTTACGGGACGAAATCCGCCGCCACGAGGCGGAACCTTGGCGGAACCAATCTAGGGCTCCAGCGGAGCTATTCTGCCGGGGAAACTTCCCTCCGGGAGGGGGAAATCACCACCATCGTCATCACCAACGATCCTCTCATCAGGAGGGGTTCAATCTCCATCAACATCTTCACCAGCACCATCTCCTCTCAACTCCTATTTCATCTCTTGTATCCAATCTTTGTACCCAAACCTCAGATTGGTACCAGTGGGTTGCTCGTAGTGTTGATTACTCCTTGTAGTCGATGCTAGTTGGTTTATCTGGTGGAAGGTCATATGTTCAGATCCTTAATGCATATTAATACTCCTCTGATTATGAACATGAATATGCTTTGTGAGTAGTTACGTTTGTTCCTGAGGACATGGGTGAAGTCTTGCTATTAGTAGTCATGTGAATTTGGTATTCGTTCGATATTTCGATGAGATGTATGTTGTCTCTCCTCTAGTGGTGTTATGTGAACGTCGACTACATGAAACTTCACCATTGTTTGGGCCTAGAGGAAGGCATTGGGAAGTAATAAGTAGATGATGGGTTGCTAGAGTGACAGAAGCTTAAACCCTAGTTTATGCGTTGCTTCGTAAGGGGCTGATTTGGATCCACTTGTTTCATGCTATGGTTAGGTTTACCTTAATACTTCTTTTGTAGTTGCGGATGCTTGCAATAGGGGTTAATCATAAGTGGGATGCTTGTCCAAGAAAGGGCAGCACCCAAGCACCGGTCCACCCACATATCAAATTACCAAAGTAACGAACGCGAATCATATGAGCGTGATGAAAACTAGCTTGACGATAATTCCCATGTGTCCTCAGGAGCGCTTTTCTCATTATAAGAACTTGTCCAGGCTTGTCCTTTGCTACAAAAAGGATTGGGCCACCTTGCTGCACCTTATTTACTTTCATTGCTCGTTACCCTTTACAAATTATCTTATCACAAAACTATCTATTACCTACAATTTCAGTGCTTGCAGAGAATACCTTACTGAAAACCGCTTGTCATTTCCTTCTGCTCCTCGTTGGGTTCGACACTCTTACTTATCGAAAGGACTACAATAGATCCCCTACACTTGTGGGTCATCACAAGTTCCACAGCGGTGCAAAGACATCCAACCACACCACTCGGAAGTGCAACCGGCTCGCTCGGATCGCCAAGGGTGAGGCCCTCCCGCCTCCCCCACCAGCCGACCCTCCAGCTCCGGCCTCCCTGCAGCCGGCAGCTCGACCTGTCAGCGCCATCCAAGATGAGTTCCCTGATGAACATGCCACCTAAGTCGTCTTCACAAGTGAAGCCGGCGACAAGCACAACAAGCGGCAGCAGCACCGAGAGGTCAACGCTGTCAGCTCAGAGGTTCCCACCCACATGCACTGGTCCGGGAGGCCCATCACCTGGAGCCAAGCTGACCACCCGACTGTGATGCCCAATCCGGGTTCATACGACCTGGTGTTAGAGTCAACCTTTGCAACGGAGAGGCGGACCTGCTGTTTCGGCCGAGTCCTGATAGATGGCGGCAGCAGCATCAACATCCTGTACCACGAGACCATGGAGTGGTTGGGGATCAAGCCCAAGCAGCTTTAGCCAAGCCAGATTGTTTTCCATTGCATAGTTCCCGACCTTTCCTGCTCCCCAATTGGCAAGATAAGGATTGATGTCCTCTTCGACGACAGGGATCACTTCCGCCGCGAGCCAATCTGGTTCAAGGTGGTCGACCTAGACAGCCCCTACCACGCGCTCTTGGGCCGCCCTGCGCTGGCCAAGTTTATGATGATCCTACACTATGCATACCTGAAGGCCAAGATGCCGGGCACCAAGGGCATCATCACCATCGCCAGAGATTACAAGAAGTCACAAGATTGTGCCACCGCCAGCAGCCGGCTAGCCGAGTCCCTCATCATCACTCAAGAAAAGTGGCTCCTTGACCGGATGGTAGCCATGGCCAGTGAGAAGCCAACCGTGGCGACTGATCCCAAGGAGGCGGAAGCAGGGGCTCCTTCGAGCCAGCCAAAGAGACCAAGCAGATCCCCCTGGACCCGGAGCACCCGAAGAGGTTTGCTATCATGGGCACTGGCCTTGACAGCAAATAGGAAGGCGGGCTCATCGATTTCCTCCGTGATAATCGAGACATCTTCGCATGGTCCCTCAAAGACATGCCGAGTGTCCTGACGGATTTCGCCGAGCACAAACTGCACGTGAGGCCGGATGCCAAGCCGGTCAAACAACTCCTCTACCGCCTGTCAGAAGAAAAGAGAAGGATTGTTGGAGAAGAGACCGTCCGGTTTTAGCAGCCGGATTTATCATGGAAGTATTCCACTCAGACTGGCTTGCCAACCTGGTCCTCGTGTTGAAGAAGAAGAACAAGTGGCACATGTGCATTGATTACACCAGTCTCAACAAAGCCTGCCCCAAAGATCCGTTTGCTCTGCCACGGATAGACCAAGTGATTGACTACGCAACCGGATGCGAGCTGCTGTCTTTCCTTGATGCCTACTTCGGCTACCACCAGATCAAGCTGGATTCGGCTGATCGCCTGAAGACCGCCTTCATCAGACCATTCGGGGCTTTCTGCTACATCACCATGACGTTCGGCTTAAGAAATCCCGGTGCCACCTTCCAATGTTGTATGCAAAAGTGCTTGTTGAAGCAACTCGGATGCAATGCCCATGTCTATGTGGACGACATTGTGGTGAAGACGGAGAAGCATGGCACCCTGATGGAAGACCTCAAGGAGACCTTTGAGAACCTACGCCGTTTCAACATCAAGCTCAACCCGGAGAAATGTGTCTTCGGTGTTGTCAGTGTCAAAACCGGCGGATCTCGGGTAGGGGGTCCCGAACTGTGCGTCTAAGGCTAATGGTAACAGGAGGTAGGGGACACGATGTTTTACCCAGGTTCGGGCCCTCTCGATGGAGGTAATACCCTACTTCCTGCTTGATTGATCTTGATGATATGAGTATTATAAGAGTTGATCTACCACGAGATCATAGAGGCTAAACCCTAGAAGCTAGCCTATGATTATGATTGTTGTTGTCCTACAGACTAAACCCTCCGGTTTATATAGACACCAGAGGGGGCTAGGGTTACACAGAGTCGGTTACAGAGAAGGAAATCTACATATCCTAATATCCAAGCTTGCCTTCCATGCAAAGGAGAGTTCCATCCGGACACGGGAAAAAGTCTTCAATCTTGTATCTTCATAGTCCAACAGTCCGGCCAAAGTATATAGTCCGGCTGTCCGAGGACCCCTTAATCAAGGACTCCCTCAGTAGCCCCCGAACCTGGCTTCAATGACGACGAGTCCAGCGCGCAGATTGTCTTCGACATTGCAAGGCGGGTTCTTCTCCAAATCCTTTAGAGCATTGTTGTAACGAGCAGCGTCCGGCTCCTCATTAATGTCGCGCTCCTCGGCTTCTGTGCTTTAATAATGGTTGTTTCCACATGTCGAGCAAATGCGAGAAGCCGAGGCATATTTACATTTGCCACCCCAACCATGCGGGTAAATCATCTATAAAAGAGACGGGGATTCTCAAATCCAAATCACACCATTCCCTCCCAGCGAGTATTCGTCAGAGCGCGCCCGGACAAATCCATACCACCATGGCCGGTCGTCGCGGTTCCTCCTCTCGCTCCTGTAGCACTAGGCCAGGTGATTGGGAGAGATGTTCTATTCCCCACAGCCGACTAGTAGAGTTGCAGACCAAAGGGTTTCTCCCACCTGCATACATGGTCCCCGTCCGAGCTGGACTAGCCACTTATAATGGCGGGGAGCAAGCGGAGATCTTTCCAAACCCATCCAAGGGAGAGCGGGTGTGCTTCGTCCCCTACTTGCTGAGGGGGCTCGGATTTCCAATCCATCCTTTCCTCCGCGGGCTCCTGGAGTTTTACGGCCTCCAACTGCACAGCTTTACCCCAGCCTCCATACTGCATATCGCAGGCTATGTTGCCTTCTGCGAGCTTTTTCTGGGCTGGGAAGCTCATTTTGAGCTGTGGAAGAGGCTATTCTGCCTCGTACCCCGTACCCAGAAGGGGTTGGTATTTCAAGTGGGCGGAGCCGAAATATGGCGCATCGCCGGGACCGGATATCTATCCGGCACCCCGAATAAGACATCCGAGGACTGGCCCTCGGAATGGTTCTACGTGGAGGTCGTCTCTCTTCCGAACCCTGTTCGGAAGGCGTTCCCGAGTTTGTAGATGCCCCATTGAAGAAACGCCACAGCTGGCGCCGTAGGAGCCCCCAGGAGGAAGATAACAAAGAGATCCTTTTCCTGCTGGACATGATAAATACGTTGGCCAAATCAGGACTGACAATTATCGAAGTCATGTCCATATGTATAATGCGGGGAGTGCAGCCACTTCAATATCAGGGAAAACCGATGTGGCACTTCAATGGAGAGGATGATGCCACCCGCTGTAGCCGTAAAGGTCTGGACTCTCCCGCCGCTCTGGCGAAGATACTATCCGATTTGTAGAAAGGAGAAGAGGAGGAGTTCACCCATATCAAGCCACGGGATGGATTCACCATGTATAACCCCCAAGCTGGGTGAGTCGCTATCTTTATTTCCAATCTTTCCTACATTTTTAGCATAGATGTTTAGTTTGTCAATTCATAGCAGGAACTGCGAAGGGCTATGAAGGATGTTCACAACCCGTCCCCACAGCCAGAGGACCCTAACCGGGCTCTTGACCCCTGACTTGAAGAAGATCCGGACACGTTTGTGGAGCTTGTTGACAGGACACTTTACCAGCTGAGCTGCGATGGTGTGATGGTGGTCATCATATCCGGTTATCCTGGCCTACTACCTATATCCCAGGTAAGCAAAGCCACAGTCCGAACTTCCGAAAAGGATTCCCTCTTTACGCTTCACCCACCGCACATGTATTATGTCTTACAGGGAAGGCCATCGGGGCGCCAAGCTGAATTCATCGTGACTCGCCAACAAGGGGCACCGAAGTCGGGTAGGCTTAAAAGAAAGGCGGTCAGGACCGAGACGCTGTTGCAAAGGTATGTTTAAAAACCTGCCACTAAGTTATCATTGTTAAAATATAACGATGTCTTCTGCCTTCTGACAGAAAGAGCGCTCGCCGGATTGTATCCAGAGAGCCTGCCGGTCACGCTTCCACCAGCCGGACTCCGAGGCCAGACACAAGGGTAGAGGTCAACGCATACGATCCTCCTACAGAGGATGCGGATAGATTTTCCACTACAAACTCCAAAGTGGAGAGCGCCATAAATCATAGGCGCCGAGGGGCCGCACTATGCGACCCTAATTTCTCTGAAGAGGCGTTTGATAACCCACAAGTGTAGGGGATCGCAACAGCTTTCGAGGGTAAAGTATTCAACCCAAATTTATTGATTCGACACAAGGGGAGCCAAAGAATATTCTTGAGTATTAGCAGTTGAGTTGTCAATTCAACCACATCTGGATAACTTAGTATCTGCAGCAAAGTATTTAGTAGCAAAAGTGGTATGATAATAAAGGTAACAATAGCAAAAGTAAAGATAGTAGTTTTTGGGTTTTTGTAGTGATTGTAACAGTAGCAACGGAAAAGTAAATAAGCGAAGAACAATATGTGAAAAGCTCGTAGGCAATGGATCAGTGATGGATAATTATACCGGATGCGATTCCTCATGCAATAGTTATAACATAGGGTGACACAGAACTAGCTCCAGTTCATCAATGTAATGTAGGCATGTATTCCGTAAATAGTCATACATGCTTATGGAAAAGAACTTGCATGACATCTTTTGTCCTACCCTCTCGTGGAAGCGGGGTCCTAGTGGAAACTAAGGGATATTAAGGCCTCCTTTTAATAGAGCACCGGAACAAAGCATTAGCACATAGTGAATACATGAACTCCTCAAACTACGGTCATCACCGAGAAGTATCCCGATTATTGTCACTTCGGGGTTGTCGGATCATAACACATAATAGGTGACTATAGACTTGCAAGATAGGATCAAGAACACACATATATTCATGAAAACATAATAGGTTCAGATCTGAAATCATGGCACTCGGGCCCTAGTGACAAGCATTAAGCATAGCAAAGTCATAGCAACATCAATCTCAGAACATAGTGGATACTAGGGATCAAACCCTAACAAAACTAACTTGATTACATGGTAAATCTCATCCAACCCATCACCGTCCAGCAAGCCTACGATGGAATTACTCACGCACGGCGGTGAGCATCATGAAATTGGTGGAGGATGGTTGATGATGATGACGACGACGAATCCCCCTCTCCAGAGCCCCGAACAGACTCCAGATCAGCCGTCCCGAGAGAGATTAGGGCTTGGCGGCGGCTCTGTGCCGTAAAACGCGATGAAACTTTCTCTATGATTTTTTTCTCCCTGAACGTGGATATATGGAGTTGGAGTTGAGGTCGATGGAGGTCTAGGGGGCCCACGAGATAGGGGGCGC